>NC_084496.1:7249171-7611671 GCF_030035675.1 Rhineura floridana | reverse complement strand
CCAGCATCCTGTTCTCACACTGGCCAACCAGGTGCCTGGGGGAAGCCCGCAAGCAGGACCCGAGTGCAAGAACACTCTCCCCTCCTGAGGCTTCCAGCAACTGGTTTTCAGAAGCATGCTGCCTCTGACTAGGGTGGCAGAGCACAGCCATCACAGCTAGTAGCCATTGATAGCCCTGTCCTCCATCAATTTGTCTAATCTTCTTTTAAAGCCACCCAAGCTGGTGGCCATTACTGCATCTTGTGGGAGCAAATTCCATAGTTTAACTATGCGCTGATTAAAGAAGTACTTCCTTTTGTCTGTCCTGAATCTTCCAACATTCAGCTTCTTTGAATGTCCACGAGTTCTAGTATTATGAGAAAGGGAGAAGAACTTTTCTCTATCCACTTTCTCAATGCCATGCATAATTTTATACACTTCTATCATGTCTCCTCTGACCCGCCTTTTCTCTAAACTAAAAAGCCCCAAATGCTGCAACCTTTCCTCGTAAGGGAGTCGCTCCATCCCCTTGATCATTCTGGTTGCCCTCTTCTGAACCTTTTCCAACTCTAGAATATCCTTTTTGAGATGAGGCGACCAGAACTGTACACAGTATTCCAAATGCGGCCGCACCATAGATTTATACAACGGCATGATGATATCGGCTGTTTTATTTTCAATACCTTTCCTAACTATCGCTAGCATGGAATTTGCCTTTTTCACAGCTGCCGCACACTGGGTCGACATTTTCATCGTGCTGTCCACTACAACCCCGAGGTCTCTTTCCTGGTCGGTCACCGCCAGTTCAGACCCCATGAGCGTATATGTGAAATTAAGATTTTTTCCTCCAATATGCATAATTTTACACTTGTTTATATTGAATTGCATTTGCCATTTTTCTGCCCATTCACTCAGTTTGGAGAGGTCTTTTTGGAGCTCTTCGCAATCCCTTTTTGTTTTAACAACCCTGAACAATTTAGTGTCATCAGCAAACTTGGCCACTTCACTGCTCACTCCTAATTCTAGGTCATTAATGAACAAGTTGAAAAGTACAGGTCCCAATACCGATCCTTGAGGGACTCCACTTTCTACAGCCCTCCATTGGGAGAACTGTCCGTTTATTCCTACTCTCTGCTTTCTGCTTCTTAACCAATTCCTTATCCACAAGAGGACCTCTCCTCTTATTCCATGACTGCTAAGCTTCCTCAGAAGCCTTTGGTGAGGTACCTTGTCAAACGCTTTTTGAAAGTCTAAGTACACTATGTCCACTGGATCACCTCTATCTATATGCTTGTTGACACTCTCAAAGAATTCTAATAGGTTACTGAGACAGGACTTTCCCTTGCAGAAGCCATGCTGGCTCTGCTTCAGCAAGGCTTGTTCTTCTATGTGCTTAGTTAATCTAGCTTTAATAATTCTACCAGTTTTCCAGGGACAGAAGTTAAGCTAACTGGCCTGTAATTTCCGGGATCCCCTCTGGATCCCTTTTTGAAGATTGGCGTTACATTTGCCACTTTCCAGTCCTCAGGCACGGAGGAGGACCCAAGGGACAAGTTACATATTTTAGTTAGCAGATCAGCAATTTCACATTTGAGTTCTTTGAGAACTCTTGGGTGGATGCCATCCAGGCCCGGTGATTTGTCAGTTTTTATATTGTCCATTAAGCTTAGAACTTCCTCTCTCGTTACCACTATTTGTCTCAGTTCCTCAGAATCCCTTCCTGCAAATGTTAGTTCAGGTTCAGGGATCTGCCCTATATCTTCCACTGTGAAGACAGATGCAAAGAATTCATTTACCTTCTCTGCAATCTCCTGATCGTTCTTTAGTACACCTTTGACTCCCTTATCATCCAAGGGTCCAATCGCCTCCCTAGATGGTCTCCTGCTTTGAATGTATTTATAGAATTTTTTGTTGTTGGTTTTTATGTTCTTAGCAATGTGCTCCTCAAATTCTTTTTTAGCATCCCTTATTGTCTTCTTGCATTTCTTTTGCCAGAGTTTGTGTTCTTTTTTATTTTCTTCATTCGGACAAGACTTCCATTTTCTGAAGGAAGACTTTTTGCCTCTAAGAGCTTCCTTGACTTTGCTCGTTAACCATGCTGGCATCTTCTTGGCCCTGGCGGTACCTTTTCTGATCTGTGGTATGCACTCCTGTTGAGCTTCTAATATAGTGTTTTTAAACAACTTCCAAGCATTTTCGAGTGATGTGACCCTCTGGACTTTGTTTTTCAGCTTTCTTTTTACCAATCCCCTCATTTTTGTGAAGTTTCCTCTTTTGAAGTCAAATGTGACCGTGTTGGATTTTCTTGGCAATTGGCCAGTTACATGTATGTTTAATTTAATAGCACTGTGGTCACTGCTCCCAATCGGTTCAACAACACTTACATCTCGCACCAGGTCCCGGTCCCCACTGAGGATTAAGTCCAGGGTTGCCGTCCCTCTGGTCGGTTCCATGACCAACTGGTCTAGGGAATAGTCATTTAGAATATCTAGAAACTTTGCTTCTTTGTCATGACTGGAACACATATGCAGCCAGTCTATGTCCGGGTAGTTGAAGTCACCCATTACTACCACATTTCCTAGTTTGGATGCTTCCTCAATTTCATATCTCATCTCCAGGTCTCCCTGAGCATTTTGATCAGGGGGACGATAGATCGTTCCCAGTATTAAGTCCCTCCTGGGGCATGGTATCACCACCCACAACGATTCTGTGGAGGAGTCTGCCTCTTTTGGGGTTTCGAGCTTGCTGGATTCAATGCCTTCTTTCACGTATAGAGCGACTCCGCCACCAATACGTCCTTCCCTGTCCTTCCGATATAGTTTATATCCAGGGATAACCGTATCCCACTGGTTTTCTCCATTCCACCAGGTCTCCGTTATGCTCACTATATCAATGCTCTCCTCTAAGACCAAGCACTCCAGTTCTCCCATCTTGGTTCGCAGGCTCCTAGCATTAGCGTACAGGCATTTGTAAGCAGTGTCTCTCTTCAAGTGTCTTTGGCACTTGTGGTTAGGCCTGTGGTAATTTTGCTCTTCTGAATTTATATCCTGTGCCCCTGCTCTCACAATGCCTACTTCTAGACCTACCCCTTTTAAAATTTCATCATTTCTTTGGTTTTTATCCCAGGGGGGAGGTTTATTCCGAACCGGACCTTTCTCAGCTCCTGTCGGGTTTCCCCCCTCAGTCAGTTTAAAAGCTGCTCTGCCACCTTTTTAATTTTAAGTGCCAGCAGTCTGGTTCCATTCTGGTTCAAGTGGAGCCCGTCCCTTTTGTACAGGCCCGGCTTGTCCCAAAATGTTCCCCAGTGCCTAACAAATCCAAACCCTTCCACCCGACACCATCGTCTCATCCAAGCATTGAGACTGCGAAGCTGGGCCTGTCTGGCTGGTCATGCGCGTGGAACCGGTAGCATTTCAGAGAAAGCCACCTTGGAGGTCCTGGCTTTCAGTATCCTACCTAGCAACCTAAATTTTGCTTCCAGGACCTCACGGCTGCATTTCCCCATGTCGTTGGTGCCAACGTGCACCACGACCACTGACTCCTTCCCAGCACTGTCTACCAAACTATCTAAACGACGGGCGATATCCGCAACCTTCGCACCAGGCAGGCAAAACACCTTGCGGTCTACACGCCCATCACACACCCCACTGTCTATGTTCCTAATGATCAAATCACCCACTACAAGGATCCCTCCATCCCCTGGAGATATATCCTCGGCACGAGAGGATAGCTGCTCATCCCCCAAGGAATGGGTCCCTTCTAAGGGATCGTTTCCCTCTTCCTCAGCTGGATGCTCTCCTTCCCCGAGACCATCGTTGTCCATGATAGCAGGAGAACTATCATCGTTGGAGTGGGACACAGCTATAATGTCCCTGAAGGCCTCCTCCACACACCTCTCTGCCTCTCTCAGCTTTTCCAGGTCCGCCACCTTGGCCTCAAGGAAGTGAAGTCGTTCCCGGAGAGCCAGGAGCTCATTGCACCGAGAGCACACCCATGACTTCTGTCCAACAGGCAGATAGTCGTACATGCTGCAGGCGGTGCAAAACACTGGAAAGCCCCCACACCCCTGCTGGCTTCTTACCTGCATAGTTTTGTTTAAGGTTTATTACGTCAATGGGTTGGAGACTGCGGTATAGTTGAGGTCAGGGAACAGACGGGCAGAGTAGGGGGCCCTGGCCTCCTCGCCCTGCTGCTGAACTCGCCTTGACGCTTTGTCAGCTGGGGCCTTGACGCTTCATCAGCTGGGGCTCCCTCTAGCTCGTGGAGCAGGCTCCCTAGCTAGGGTGCTCTGACTTTATATGTGTGGCTGGTTCCTCCCAGCTACTGCTGCCAGCCAATGATGTGTTACTTGAGGCTGATGGCTATCAGCTGGGGCTTAACTCTTTAGTATTATTCTCTCAGGCTTCCTTCCTGAGCGAGGGGCGGGGGTGTTTAAGCTTTTGGCTGCTTTTAATCTCAGCAAGGGGCTGCGCCTTCCAGGCAAGTCTTTTGTGTTTGTTGTTTTCCCACCTAGAACAGCCTGACCTTTCTTTAACCTAGGGAAACAGAGCTTGTGGTTGTGTTTCAGGAAGGCTGAAGCTGCCCTTTTTAGCAAGGACTCAGCTGACTCTCTCCCTGTATGTATCGGTGGAGTTTCCTTTTCCCCCTTCTCTCTGACTGGAATTTAGCCTTGTTTACAGTGTCCCCTGAAGCTTTCCTGCTAGGGTGGTGTTGAAAACTAGCTTTCTATACGCTTCCTTCTCCTAGGATCTGTCTCCTAAGATATAGGTTCTTTCAGGATTTGGCTCCTAGCTCAGGGTGACCTTGGGCTGCCCTTATTAGTTATTGCTCTGAGCTGTTTTACTTCAATTAAATAATGGAATAAATGGGAGCTACTTACCCTCTTTTCGCTCTGCTGCTTAACTCGCCTTGACGCTTCGTCAGCTGGGGCTCCCTCTAGCTCGTGGAGCAGGCTCCCTTGCTAGGGTGCTCTGACTTTATACGTGTGGCTGGTTCCTCCCAGCTACTGCTGCCAGCCAATGATGTGTTACTTGAGGCTGATGGCTATCAGCTGGGGCTGAGAAAGGTCCGGTTCGGAATAAGATGTGCTGCTGCTTCTTGCTGCGTAAACAGGCAGGACATATATATAAGAGCAATGTGTTATTCTTCATCTTCATCATCATTAATAGTCTACTGGCTACAGTACCATCATGAACTATGCCAGGGGTGGGGAACCTTTGGCCCTGAAGATGTTGCTGAACTACAACTCCCATAAGCCTCAACCAGCAATGCCAATTATCAGGAATTATGTGAACTGTAGTCCAGAAACATCTGGGGACCCAGAGGCTGGGAAAGGCTGATTTAGAGAGCCAATGGTACCCAATATCTGATCTATACCCTAGTTAACAATAACAATAAATTATAAAGCACTTTCATTGCCAACATCACACAAGTACCCTGTAATGCCTATCCTGTCGTCTGATTTTTCATATCCAAAGCACCGCATGGTAGTCACCCTAAAACCGAATGGGATGACTATTATTGTTATGGGTTTTCTATCTGATTTATTTGAGATGGGCCAGCAGCGATCAATGTGTCTTGAGACAATACCTGGACTTGAGAAGAAAGGGGGATGAATAGCCGGACAATGTGTTTCCATGGGAACTCATTCTTAGATTTTCATGCTTAGATAACCATTGTCCTGAATGGTTAGGAAACACCTGAAAATTGGCGAAAGGCACACCTCCTCCCACTCTCTGTCCTAGCTAAGGATGCTGTCAGCAAGTATCTGTGTGAGAAGAGAGAGACAGCAGTTTGAGAGACTGACAGCCAGAACTGAGTTTTGGTCTCTGTAAGCCTCTTAGGGTCCTGTCTGATTCCCTAGAGATTTGATGTGGGAGATGATGAAGTACTGTCTGATGAAGTACTGTATATGTACGCTATTTCTCCACCTATGTTCAACCTGTATATTTGAAGGGATGGTTTGGGAGCAGTTCAGGGAGCTTACCTACTTAGAAGGGTAGCCAACCTAGTTATTATCTGTGGCCTCAGGATTGAACCTTTTACTTGTGTTAACAGAACTGGTTTATTTATAAAATGTTTGCAATGGTCCGTTAGAACTTTTTTAAAAAATCAAAACATTGGCAAGATAATATCTTCACTGGCACCTTAAAAGGTACAAAATAATCAGCAAGCTTTGCAGGACTTTTCTTCAAGCTGCGTTAAACAAAAAAGACCAACAACAGCAACAACAAAAGCGTTTTGACGGATTGTAGAGAAGCCCCAGGGTGAGCCTGGATGTAATTTCACAAATGTAGGAAGTGTAACATCAGAATAACAACAGAAACTTTTCTTTCATGATTTGTAAGATTGTACTGTGGGATGGGATCTTGGTATGTTTGTGAGAGGCAGCAGGTGTTATGAATTGGCAGTGAGCCTGGGGTAAAAATGATGCTTGGGCCCTGAGTCAGTAGGGTTGAGAATACCTCACATTTCTTAATTATTATGATTTTGCTGTTTGGCTCATCTCTTGGCCTGAGTGCTTAATTTTCAAACTTTTTTTAACAAACATTGTATACCACTTGATTGTAAGAAAACCTCTTAGCGGTATATTTTATTTTATTTAACAACAACAAAAAAGTATACCGCTTGCTTTTAACGACCTCTAATCAGTTTACAAAAGACATTAAAATGATAAAGAAAATGGTTAAAAACCAAGTAATTTTAAACATTTTACAAAACAATTAAAACAACATCCAACAAAAAAAATATCAAAATACCCCAACCTCTGTGTGTTTGGATAGGGTTGCCGAAACAAAAAGGTTTTAAGTAGCCGCCAAAAGGAATATGGTGAATGCACCTGCTTGATGTCAGAGGGCAGGGAGTTCCAAAGAGGAGGTGCTGCCACACTAAAAAGAACTATATCTCACAAGTGCGCCTGTAACAGGGCCAGTATACAAAAAAATTAACATTATCAATAAAAAAAATGTTAAAAATAAGTGATTAAAACATTTAAAAGATAATTAAAATGAACTGTATGCTAAAGGAGATTAAAACATGTCAATATTGGCATGTCTGGATAGGTGCTGAATGAAGACCCTTGAGGAGGCACAATCTGGCATCATCTGTGGGGGCCTGATGTCATCTGGGAGACAAATGCAAATATTACAAAATACCAGTAAGTCTCCAGTGACCTCTTTCCAACGGAAATCAGACCTGAGTAAGTGCCCCTAGAACACTTCACCGCTCAGAAAAACCGGGAGGGCTATCATGATATAACTACTATAATTATACTAATGAATGTAATTATACTAACATTGTGCAGCTGTCCAGCATTTTTCTTGTCTTTTCTGAAAAGCCTCTTCTTAAAAGAAAGGAAGAAGGGAACTAGTGCTTTTTCATCTCAGTTTCAAACCCACCTGTTTCCCCCACCCGTGCCAACTTAATTACCGATATCTGCCCTGCGTTAAATCCTTGATGCTACAGGAGGGACGAGCTCATTAGGAGGCACTGCCATGTCCTCATTCATAAATGAAACATTCCCCTCCTTGTGTCAGCAGTAGCTCTAACTAGATGTAATGAAGGCAAGGGTTTGCCAAGTCTTCCTCCGCAGCACCTCAGTTGTCAGCCTTAATTCTGTCAGCGGTGTCAGCTGTTACATCACGGAGGCCGTGCAAAATTCTGCCATGAAAGAAGCGAACACGGGCAGGCTCTTCTGTTCGGAGTTGAGTTGGAATATGGGCCTGTTTTGTTCATTGGAGCTGGAGTCAGAAGCCAGCACCATCAGGCACCTGCCAAGGCCCCTATTTCAATGGGGGCCCCACTGCTGAACTACAGAACATCCTGCCCTTCCACTTTCCTTACAGCCTTCCTCTGCCTTGCCTTCTTGATTCTGGGCAGTGGTGCGGATAAGGGATGGGTGAGAATTTAGATTCAGTTGGCATTTAAAGCCGAATTTATCAAATCTGCAGTTTCCAAAACAATATGAGAACCGAAACACAGCCATCCTTTGAAATTTGCCCTTCTCTGAATTTTGCAATGTAGTTCTTCAGCCACGCAATGTTCACAAAAACGCATTAGAGTAGGCGAAAGTGGGTACAAAATGAATATGTTGGTGAAAATAATGTACAAAAATGCTTTACGTTAGGAAAAAGTGCTTGCCCAAAATGTGTACATTAGTCAAAACTGCAGACAAAATTGTGTTTTTTAGGAGAAATGTACACTGATGTGCTGTAGAATTTTCATGAGGATCTTTTTTTAAAAAAAATCACAAATTGCTGCAGAAATGTGGAGAAACGAACTTAAAATCAGAAAAATGAGAAACAGAGAGAAACAAAACGGAGAGATCATTTCATTCCTATCGTGGATTGGGCCTATAGAGAGAGGGCAAGGAAATTGGCAGCAGTGACTGTGGCAAAGAAGGGGCGGCTCATTCATTTAGCCATTGAGGAGATACTGACCAAAACATTCACTGCTCCACCCATTTTTGCCTCTGCCCCCCACCGCTACTGGCATATGGCCCCCGGAAGGCTGCCTAGTCGGGACTGCGGCCCTCCAGCTGAGAAATGTGATCATCCTTCATTTGATTATAATAATAATAAATAATAATAAAATTTATTTTTCAGCCACCTATCTGTCCGGGTTAGGGACACTCTAGGCGACGAACAACAAGAATAAAAACAATACATATAGATCAACATAATCAAATTTTAAGCTAAAAAACCATTCATTAATTCAGAACATAAATTAATCTGTCCCAATCTTGTAGGCCTGCCTGAACAGCCAGGTCTTCAAGGCTCGGCGATAGCTGGACAGGGAGGGAGCATGTCTGAGATCGAAAGGGAGGGAGTTCCAGAGGGTGGGGGCCACAACAGAGAAGGCCCTCTCTCTGGTCCGTACCAGCCTAGCTGTTCTCACCGGTGGGACCGAGAGAAGGTCTTGCGAGGCTGATCTCGTCAGGCGGCACAATCGGTGATTCTGGAGGCGTTCCTTCAGATATACTGATAATCTTCCTGCCTTCCAGGAACAACATCTTAGCAAGGGGGAGACTAACCTGTCCACACCCATTGCCCAAAGAAGGACCAGCTCTAGGAACTTGGTTGCTTCCCCCCTCCCACATGAAAGAACATTACAAGAGCTCTATAACTCAGAACAAGTGCCCCTCCTCCTCCTCCCCATCCAATCCTTTTTGTATCGTGTTTTTTAGAGTGGAAGTCTGAGGGCAGCGACTTTCTTATTGATTGCTGTAGAACAGCCTTTGGTGGCTGAAATGCCTGCTGAAAATGCTTTATATAAATAAATAAATGTTCCGTTTCAGGGCAGATCGATGGGCGAGGTGGTGCCTCACATAGGGGAAGGGTTCCCTTTCACTTTTTTATGCTGGTCGTTGACCCTAACAATAATGAGCCTTTTACGTTTTCCTTAATTCTATCACAGGGCAATTCCGGACAACCCATTGATTGAGATTGTTCATTCTAATTTGCGCGCAAGGAGATCAGACGATGTTGGCTGTTTTTTAATGAACAAAAAACAACAAAGGGAAAAAACCAAAAGGTGCCAGCCAGTGAAAAAACAATGAACATAGGTATAAAATATTTATTGTGTGCCCAAATATTTATCGTGGGCACGCAATCAATATTTTATACCTATATTTATTGTTTTTTCTGTGGCTGGCACCTTTTGGGTTTTCCCCTTTGTTGTTCTTTTTTGTTCCTTTTGAGGTGCCTACCCTTTTTTGGTTTGTGTTATTTAATGTGCATCCATCCTGATTTGTTTGCAGGAGACTAAAGGTGTAAACACACTAGTCACCAGATCAAAGTGTTTCCATTAGCCACACCTGGAGGGGGAATGGGTTGATCTGCCAATCAGTTGCAAAATCTCTTTGAAGTTGAATTTACAAAAAAAAAACGCTTTCAAGTTGCTCCCACCAGATTTTATAGTAAAAAGGGGTGGGGTTTGACTAGTATTGTGCACCCTTGTTTTCAGAAGAGAGAGATGGAGACTCACTGGAACCGGCAGAACAGTGAGCGTGTTTCTCCCCCAGATGTCACTGAGCATCCATCCTGACTTATTTGCAGGGAGATTAGGCAACATTAGCTATATAATGAGCATCCATTCTGGGGTTGTTTTTTTTTGGGGGGGGGAGACATTAAACAGCTTTTTAATGAGCATTCATTCTGATTTGTTTTTAGGCAGGTTAGACAGTGCTGCATCAAAGCCAGCATTATACTACACTTTCCAGTGCATTGTCCCCATCACTTTCCTTATCGCAAAAAGGTCCCATCTTTTAGGGATGCAGATCTGTTGTGCAAGACCTCCCAATAAACTCTAACTGTGCATCCTCAGTTTGCTGGTATACGTGACCTGAATTCCGCTCAAAGAGAGTAGCAGAAAATGCCCATGGACAGCAAAACAGCAGAAACAGGTGGGGATAAAACACTGCAGCATGGAGTGACCCTATTTCAGATTCTAGCCAGCCAGTCATGTCCTTCTCCAGGAGACTCCATTCCATTCCACTTCCCTGTCCAGGTTTTCTATCTCCACCCATCTCCAACATTCCATGGCCACTGAGCAGGATCTGTTCTTAGTGGTTGGTTTTCAGAGTTTCCCCTCTCCTTTGTCCCCCCCACCCAATTATTTTTGTATTTTTATAAACATCATGTTCCTCCCTAGCCTGCTAATACTTTCCTCTTATGCATGGATGCATAGCTACATAAGAAACCATACTCGCCAATGAGTTTGCTATTAGCGTACAGAATAGGCAGGAACTTGCAGAGCTGTAAGTGGAAGCAGATGAGTCTGGAAAATCCAGAATCTTCATATACAGATGGAGGGGAATTTCATCCAGTTCACATTTCAAGGCGAACTTACCTAATTTACCATTTCCAAACCACTACATGAATCAGCCAAGTCACGTATACCAAAAAAAGAAAAGGAAAAAAAGCATATGCTAGGATAAAGTGAATGTATAAATGCATGCATTAGTAAAGTAATGTACAAAAATACTTTATAATGGGGGAAATTGTGCAAAAATGTGTATATTAGGAAAAATGGCATACAATAATGTGCTTATTAGGAGAGATTCGCACTAACATGCTGATAAATTTTCATGAGGACTTTAAAAAATTTTTTTAGCAAACTGCTGTGGAAATGTGGCGAACCAAACTTAAGACTAGAAAAATGAGAAACTGAGAGATAGCATCATTGACACGTTCACCAATCCCTATCTCTGAATATCAAAGACTGGGCAGGAAACAATGGAGGGCTTGTGGGTTCCCAGAAACATGTGGCTGTCCAGCAACGGGAACAGGCCAGTGGTGCAAAGGTTCAAATATATGTTACATCAGCAAATATGAGTTCTCAAGCCTGTGGTTGTCAGCTAATACTAACACAGGGCAGGGGGAGGTGTTTAATCTCCTTGTCAAAGTGGCCTGCCAGGGTTGGGGTAACTCAGGATCCAGACCATCCTGGCAGGCTTGGTGCGAGCGGTCGACCAGGTTGGGCCCTATCCGGGGGGCCCTATGGCCCAGAGGATTCCCTGTGGGACCTGTCCTTTAGGGTGGGAGGATGAAGTTCTCACTTGGTGATCCATGGCAGTGTTGGCTTGTGGGACTCAGCACCCCAACATCTCTGTGGATTGCAAAGGGGGAGCTCGGGGGAGCTTCCAGGCACCCCCCGCTCAATTCAGGCAGCGCAGGGCTTAAATAAATCTGCCCACCCCACTTACCCGTTGCATCAGCGCACACACACCTTGAACTGTGAGTGCATGTCTGCCATCACCCAAGATGCCAGCGGGGGCATCCCTAAGGTGTCGATGCCCCCAGTGCCATCTTGAGTAATGGCAAGTGTGCACGCAGAGTGCACAAGACATGCACACTGATGCAACAGATACGTGGGGGGGCAGGGTTATTTAAGCCCTGTGCCATCTGTGTCAGGCAGGGGTGCTCAGCCTCACAGTGCTGAGGGTCCAGGGCAGGCTGGTGCCAAAGGGCCCAATCATTCCTGGTGCCATCCCTGCACCCTGATCTATAATGACCTTTGAACATTTTGATTCTTTGATTCATTTTGTTCACTTTTCCTGCAATAGTGGTCCACAGCTGTGTTGCTCTTCCCTGTCCAAGCCAGTGACTCTGCCCTCCCCCCCAGCTCATGGGCTGGGTACACACTTACCCATCTGTAGGGCGAAACTGTCATTTTCTCAGTACGGTTCATGCACATCTTTAGCATGCTGCTTTCAGTCTAGATTGGTTGTAAATCCTGCCACCGAGATGGGTGGGTTGTGGTCACATGATACATGTTTGAAAACCCTCCCCTTGGTCAGATGATGTGTTTGAAATCCGTTGCGATCTTGGTATATGCTGATGCGGGATGGAAGAGAAATCTGATCAGTTCTCATTTAAAGCTGAATTTATGAAATTCACACTTTCCGGAACAGTATGAGGATCGAAGCTCAGCCATCCTTTGAAACTCTCTCTGATCCAAGTGTTGCGATGCAGTTCTCTGCCAAAGCAATGCTTGCAAAAATGCATAAGCAGGGAAAGGTGTGCATAAAAATGGATTTATGAGTGAAAATAACATACAAAAATCCATTATATTTGGAGAAATTGCCCCCACGCCAGCATGTACTGCCTGACGTTATCGCCTCACTTTCTCTAACAATAGGACCAGCCCTCACTGGGCGAAACTAATTCTAGCCCTATCGAGATAGCATGGCAAATACCACAATCCAAGGAGGCCATGGGGGCTGGTGACTCCATGTCAGTGGGGCAGCGGAATCCACTTTGGGTTTTCTCCAGTGCTGTCGAAGGTGCTGAAACCTTCTGCATGGAGGGGGTCCAGGATTGGATCACACCTTCTGCCTCCCACCCCCAAGAATGGGCATCTGCTCATCAGGGCATTTAACACGCATTGGAGCCATGCACATGTTTTCCAGCAACCCTGTTACTGTCTGCCAAAAAAGGTGAGATCCCTAGTGTGAGGAGCTTCTAACAGCACTTGCCAAACATCTTTTCCAGCTTGCCATTTTTTTTCTTTTTCGATCGGGGCTTCATACATTCACCTAGAATAGAACGCAGAGTAGAGCAGCAGCGGCTACCTATCGGACGGCGATGAGAACAGCAAAAAGGGATTTTTTTGGCGGTCTCTACAGTGACTGCGGAATGTTGCCCGAGGAGATTGTTCCAGGTGGTCCATAGCTTGGTACGGCCAGTTGCTCTGGACCTGATAGATCAAGCCTTGGCCTCCTGTAACGACTTTGCAAAACATTTTGCGGATAAAATTGATCACATCAAGAGCTCTATTCCGCTCGCCACAACCTTAACAATGGAACCTGAGCTGACCACTGGACCTTCAGGGTCCTGGGATAGCTTCCAGCTCCCTTCCTCTGAGGAAGTAGCCAAGACCTTGTCAGTGCTGAGACCATCTTCTTGTATTCTCGACCCCTGCCCAGCGTGGCTCATTGTGAGCTGCAGAGACAAACTTGGCAAGGGGACCAGGGCAGTGGTTAATGCGTCCTTTGATGAAGGTCATCTGCCATCTGCCTTCAAAAAGGCGGTAATAATTCCAACTTTGAAAAAGGCCTCCTTAGACCCCTTGGATTTAAACAACTTCCACCCGGTCTCAAATCTGCCATTCCTGGGTAAATTGGTTGAGCGGGTAGTGGCGAACCAACTCCAAACGTACTTAGAAGACGTGAACTACCTTGACCCATTTCAATCAGGGTTTAGACCCAGACATGGGACAGAAACAGCGTTAATAGCCCTGGTGGACGATATGAGAAGGGCACTGGATAGAGGGCAATATACCCTCCTTGTTCTCCTGGATCTCTTGGCGGCCTTTGACACTGTCGGCCACGGTATCTTGCTTGATCGCCTAGAGAGGTTAGGGATTGGAGGCACCGTTCTACGGTGGTTCCGCTCCTTCCTGTCTGGGAGATACCAGAGAGTGGTACTGAGGGATGAGGTTTCGGAGCCCTGGCCGTGTGGGGTGCCACAGGGCTCAGTCCTCTCCCCAATATTATTCAATGTTTATATCAGGCCGCTGGGAGATGTCATTAGGAGATTCGGGCTGCAATTCCACCAATATGCGGACAATACCTAGATCTCCCTCTCATTTAAATCTTCCCCACCAGCAGCGATAGAAATGCTGTCTAAGTGTCTGGAGTCGGTGACGGATTGGATGAGCAGGAGTAAGCTCAGACTGAATCCTGATAAAACTGAGGTTCTGTTGGTGGGTGATAAAGAGAAATTGGGGATTACTGATTTGATGCTCAACGGGGTATTATTGCCCCTAAGAGATCAAGTCCGGGGTTTGGGGGTCATTCTTGACTCCCAGCTATCTATGGAGGCGCAGGTAGCGGCCGTCAGTCGGGCGGCGCTTTATCAACTACATCTCGTCCGAAGGATACTCTCTTACCTCCCGAGCCACTTGCTTCCCAAAGTAGTACATGCTCTGGTCTTATCCCGGCTGGATTATTGTAATGCCTTATATGTTGGTCTTCCCTGGACTATGGTTCGTAAGCTGCAGCTAGCGCAGAATGCGGCGGCTCGCCTGATTAAGGGCAGTCTCCGCCATGACCATATCGCCCCAGTCCTTAAGGAATTGCACTGGCTACCTATGGTTGCGCGGGCCAAATTTAAGATCCTGGCTTTAACTTATAAGGCTCTTCATGAGGTCGGCCCACTCCATTTAAAGAGTTGCCTTCATTCGCACCAGGGGCGCCGGCTTACAAGATCGTCTTTGAATGGCTCACTTCTTACACCTCCAGTAAAAGAGGCGAGGTTGGTGAGGACAAGTTCTAGAGCCTTTTCTATCATGGCTCCTACGCTTTGGAATTTGTTGCCAACTGACCTCCGTCAGGCCCCCTCCCTGCTATGCTTTCGGCGGACCTTGAAGACCTGGCTCTTTACCCAGGCGTGGGAAGGGGATTACGCTGTCAGACTGCAGCTCTTGGTGGGTTTAAACTCAAATTTAGGCTGGCAGATTGCAGATTTTGGGGGGGTTAAATGTTTAAGCTTTTAATTTTTAATTTCTAATTTTTAGGATTTTGATTATGTTTACATGAAATGTGTTTGGTTGTAAGTCGCCCAGAGTGGCAGATTAACCTCTGCCAGATGGGCATCTAACAAATCTCATAAATAAATAAATAAACCTACAGATCCCAAATCTGGCTGTTTTGCTGTTCCTATATTTTTGGGAAACTCTCTCTTTGGCTTCTGGCCCATTTACATTCCCTGCCACACCAGCCAGTTTTTACAGAGGTACTTCTGGACCCAGCGTTTGCTTTTAAATGAACTTGCAGCCCATGGATCATGTTTTGAAATAAACGTATGGACCCTGTAGCTGAGTTCGCAGAACGAACAGCAACACTAAACCTCTCCGTCTGCAAGAGATGAGTCGAAGATGAATCAAAGGCATTTCATTCTCTTATTGACAATCACACCTAGTTCTTTATTATGGAGAAACAGATCCCTGGCCCTACAACTGCAGCATCCACAATGGCCTGTATAGGGCAAGGCTATCACCATCTACAGAGTTGCAAAACGGAGTTTCTCTCAATATATCTGCATTATGCAAGAAAGTTTAAGTGGCTCCAGCTTTTCAGACACTTCTGGGCTTCTGACAGTTTTCCCCTAGAAGTGCCTGTGGCTACACAGACCGCAATGTCAACATGTCTGCCCTCACTGCTCCTGCCAGCCTACACACAGGAACTAGAACAGAGTGACTGAATCTCCTAACTCTCTGGCGAAGTTTGGGCTGAACCATACGTTGAAGTGGCAGGCCAAAAACTTGAAATGTGGGTTGCTACAGGCAATGGGCAAATGTGTCACTTTTGGTTTCTCCCAGTTTTTCATTGTTCCAATCTTAAATTCAGTTCTCCGCATTTCCATATCAGTTTGCCATTGTTGTTTTAAAAACCATTTGCCTTTTAGTGCAAATTCCTCAGAATATACACATTTTTGTATGCAATCTTGCCTAATATACACATTTTTTTCAAAGCAATTTTTTCCAAATATAATGCATTTTTGTATGCTGTTTTCACTAATGCACGCATTTTAATACACACTTTACCCTAATATAATGCACTTTTGTGCTCATGATTTGTCGGAAGAACGGCTTTGCAAAATTCGGAGAACTACGAATTTCAAAGGATGGCTGTATTTCAGTTCACATAGTGTTTTGGAAGTTGCAAATTAGGTACGTTTGCCTTTAAATGTCAATTAAAACCAACTTCACCCCTCATCCCGAGTTGCCAGGGCCGGCCCCAGGCATGCCAGGGCCCTTGGGCACCAGCCTGCCTTGGCATCCTCAAGCAAGCACACCCCACCTACTTACCTCCCTACCTACCAGGGGGTGGGACAGTGGGCGAGCAAGAGAGAGGGCCAGGGAATGGGACGGTGGGCTGGTGGGGGGGGGCAAGTGGGCGGGTGAGTGAGAGAGCTGGCAGGCAAGTGAGAGAGCGTGGCGAGCAAGCAAACGGGGCAAGCAAGCGGGGGAGAGAGCATGCGGGGGCGAGCAAGCAACTGGGCAGGGAGGGTGAGAAGCTCCTTCCCTGCAATGCATGGCAGGGACCCTGCCAAGGATCGCAGAAGGCAAGCGCTACTCCCCCACCCTGAGGGGCCCTTCAGGGGGCCCTGTAGGGTGTGGGGCCCTCAGCCAGGGCCCCACCTGGCCACCCCTTGGCGCCGGCCCTGCTAGTTACCACCAAATGTGTGTGTAAACCCAGGGAAAGAGTAACTTCAAGTAGAAATATGAGAGGCATGAGGGAGCTGGTGAACCCTTTCTCTGACCACGTGTTTTGCCCAATGGCTCCTCTCCCAGTGAGTGGTTTCTTTCCTGAGCTATCCTCAAGCTCCGGATGATTTCTGGAAAGCAGAACGGGGGATGGGGAAAGTTTACGTCTCCCCCCCAGCACCACAGCCTTGTTGGGAAGGGCTGTATCTCAGTGATTAGAGCAGCAGGTCCCAAGTTCAATCTCTGGCATCTCCAGGGAGGGCTGGGACAGATTCCTTGGCTAATACCCCAGAGAGTTGCTGCCAGTTGGCGTAGACCAGCCTTTCCCAGCCAGTGTGCCTCCAGATGTTGTTGGACCACAACTCCCATCTTTCCTGACCACTGGCAATGCTGGCTGAGGCTGATGGGAGTTGTGGTCCAACAACATCTGGAGGCACACTGGCTGGGAAAGGCTGGCGTAGACACTACTGAGCTTGATGAACCAATGGCCTGACTTGGTGCAGGGCAGCATCCTAGGCTGTCCAAACAGCCCTCCCACAGCTGCTGTTTACCAACATTTAAAGAGAACCAATCACACCTCTTCATTGTTTTGTCTATTTGCCTTCAAGTTTCCCTGATTAAAAGAGTTGTATGATCTGTCTGCTATTTTGTTTTGGATGTTCCAGAATCCACAGGGCTCTCTCCGTAATGTTAGTCATCTTGACATTTTTCCATATGAGGATTTGGCCCTTGGAAGTGTTTCAGCTTTGATGGTCTCTTGACTTCCTGTGCCCCCTCTCCTCCCGTCACTAGTCACCTGGCATCATATTAAAGGTGTGAGAGCATGGATGGCTAGGTGGCTAGCTTCAGTCGGAACTCTTCCTCCAGGGAAGGAAACTCTGCAAGCAGCATAAAGGAAAGCGATCAAAGCAATAAATCTAGGCAAGCTTGGGGATGCAGCCTGAACATGTTGCTGTTAGATATGGAGATGTCGTTCGTGGAGACTTGTGCAATGCATTCAAAGGATGCCGCACTGTCAGAGGTACTAGTGCGTTGACTCTCCCTTTGTGATCAAAGTTGCCAATGTTTTGATTTCTGGGCCCTGTTACATATTTGATCTGGTTTTTTTTAAAATCCAGCACGTGGAAATGGCATGACATCAAGGGACTATGGAGCCTTAGCTGGGGAGTAGACTAACAACTGGAATGCAAAGTAGATGAAGATCTGAACAAGTGAAGCTACACCCTTTATGGGACCAACTAATGTAAAAAGAAAAAACTTTCAAAGGATGTATTTTTTGTTGACCCAAGGCTAAGGTGTGAGGCAGTGAAGTGTAGTGATTAGAGTGCTGGACTATGCCCAGGGAGACCTAGGTTCAAATTCTCACTTAGCCACAAAGTTCATTAGGTGACCTTGAGTCAGTCCCACACTCACAACCTAACTGACCTCACTGTTCATCAGGAGATCCAATCAGGGCTCATGCACACCATGCCAAATTCTGGGCTATGCATCAACCATCGTTGTAGCCTTCAAACCTGATGCAATCTGCTCAGGAGCAGCCCAGGCAATCAGGGAGCAAAGCACAACCACAGAACAACCACAAACTCCAAACTGTAAATGAAACTATACAAAACTCAAACATGTAAGAAGATATTATGGAAGTGATAGAACAGAAGATAATACGAAATAACTTAAAGTATCTTAAAGAACTAGGATATGTTTTTGCATAAGCTTAATGGTGTTACAGGAATGGTATGCCACAACTGAAAAGAGTTTAGATATATATATGCATAAGCCAACTAATGGTTAATAATGAGATGAATGGTAGGATCCTTGATTAACACTCACAGGTTTATTGTGAAGAACGGATGGGGTAGAAATTCAATTCAGTTTGCACATGTAAAGGCAAAATGTAATTTGCAATTTTTGACATGAGATGCAAACCAAAACACAGCCATCCTTTGAAATCCACACTTCTTTCAATTTTCAAATGCAGTTGTCCAGCCAAGTAATGTGCCCAAAAACACATATACTAGGGTAAAGTGTGCATCTAAAATGCATGTTTTAATTAAAATGACATGAAAACGGAATTATATGGGGCAAAATTGCTTTGCCAAATGGTGTATATTAGGCAAAAGAGCATACAAAATTGTTCATACTAGGAGAAATTAACGTGTATTTATTTATTTTATTACATTTATATCCCACCTTTCTTGCATCAACGAACCCAAGGTGGCATACATGTGATTTTGAGGTGGTCACCTATCGAGATACTGACCAAACCCAGATCTGCTTAGCTTCAGCAAGGCGGTGGCCTCATGTGCCTTCAGACCATACCCTGGGACCACTTAAATGCAGAAGAATTATTATTAGGACTTAAAAAAAAAAAAGCAAACTGATGTGGATTGTGGAGAACTGAATTTAAGGCTGTAAAAATGAGACAGGGAGAAGGTGAAAGTGACATATTCTCCCATCCCTATTCACAGTCAAGTTGTATAAAAAAAATGCGTACCTGCACAGTGAGGAAGCTATCTCAGTTTGAAAGTGCTTGCAGGCTGCACTGCACATTAAAGTCAGAAAACTTATATCACTTTCCAAACTTTTTAAAAGAGGAAAAACTTTACAATCTCCATCTGGCCCTGTAGACTGAGCAACAGAATTCCCACCTCTCCATCCTCGTACAGTCCGTGTGTCTTCTTAATAGCATTATGTGTTGTTTTTTTCATTGTTCTGTGATCGCATTATTAGAAAGGGATACCTAGAGCCCACTTGGAGCACAGCAATTTTTCCTGCTGTCATTTATACCGTTCAGAGTTCAAGGAGTTTTCTAACATGTGCTACGTGAGCTGGCCACTTCTGAGCTGACTGCTCCCGGATTTGATATACACATCTTGTCGACAGCAGTACTGACATCTGGATTCACAGGGAAACCAAAGACGTCTTTTGTTAATTTATCAGATCATTCATTGGAATGGAAGGGCTGCGTTGCTGGATCAGCCCATATAATGGATCAGCCTATTGCCTGAATCCATCTAATGGATTTAGCCCAGCCAGCATCAGCTCCAGGTTCGAGAGGGCCCAGAGGAGAGCACTTTCCAGTGGGGAAGGGGGCTCCTCCATTGGAGGTCCTTGTCCTACTTTGCAGTGCGGCACAGCAAGGCTCAGCCAGGTTGCATGAGAAGGGAAGGTACCGGCTAAAGACACAAGGCAAGGTGGGATGAGGTTCAAGCTGGACACAAGGCAAGGCGAGGAGGCAGGGTTCAGGAAGTTGCTCCAGCAAGGTACAGGCTGAAACGGAGCCTTTACGTTGTGACCCCTGAATCCAGCAGCAATTCAGGCACAGAGGCAGAAGCTGCAGAGGCATCAGCTAAGGAGCCCGAGCAAGTTTAGGGCTCTGAGCTGGTTGCTAGAGATCAGGATACCCCTGTCCCTGAGACCATTGGGCAGGAACTTCCAGAGGAACCTCCTAGACCACCAGGGCCTGCAGGGCCAGAGCCTGGACCCTCACGGGCCCCTTCCCCTTTGGAATCAGAGGTGCCCCCACTGCACATCACCGGGCCAGCAGCGCAGGGAGTGCACCAGAAAGGGGGCAACAGAATGGAAGAGTGCCCATCTTCAGGCCAGAAGGCTGGCCCTTTAAGCCTCCCACAACCTTTGAGCAAGTTGCTCACTTGGAGGTGTCCATGGTCCTGAAACTTCTGACTAGCCCGGCCACTTTCTCTGTGGGATCCAGCATTCGACCAGAGCATGATATCTTTTAAAGTAAGAGCAGCAGGTCCTGCAAATTCTTGCTCGACTTAATGGGGCCCAGCCGTCTCCAGCAGTCTAAGTGGTTTACAAAGAATATAAAATATGCATTAAATTTAACCAACAAAAGCCAAAGCTAAAAAAAGGTTTTAAAAAATCAAAATATAAATAAAACCAACAGTTAAACATATATGTTATAAGCAAAAATGGCAAATTAAAATGCATGTCAGCTTTACATGTCTGGATAGGCTTGCCTAAACAGAAAACGTTTTAGTAGGTGCCAAAAAGTATACGACGAATGTGCCTGTCTAACGTCAATGAGCAGGGAGTTCCAAAAGTGCTGCCACCCTGAAGGATCGATTCCTTACGAGTGCAGAATTGACATTATGCGGCACTTGGGAAAGTGCCAGTTCTGCAGACTGAAGCAGACATACATGGAGTAAGACAATGACTATCAACTCTGAGCCTAGCCTACCTCAGAGGGTTATTGTGTGGATCAAACAGGGGAGGGGGGACATCGTTTATACTGCCTTGAGCTCCTTGGAGAATAGGGGAGTATAAATAAATCAATAGGCAGCAGTGAGAGTGGCAGGGAGTAGGAGCCCACTGAAGGTATCTTGGCTGAGGCTTCCTCTCCCCCAAATCTCTCCTTCAGCTGGCACCCCAACTGTGACTGTTCCTGGACCGTGACAGCCTAGCCACAGTGGCCCATGCATTGGTAACCTCAAGACTCGATTACTGTAATGCACTTTATGTGGGGCAGCCATTGCATCTGGTCTGGAAGCTGCAACTAGTGCAGAATGTAGCGGCCGGGGTGCTTGCAGGAGAAGATGACTGCCCACGTGTTCCCCTGCTGCTGCAAGAGCTGCACCCGTTGCCAATTTGCTCCCAGGCCAGGTTCCAGGTACTTGTGTTACATCACAAAGCCCTAAACATCTTGGGCCCAAAGTACCTTCAGGACCATCCAACTGCCTAAGTTACATCTTGATCCCTGAGATCTTCTGAGGGGGCACTTTTGGTGGTTCCCTATGCCCCTGAGGTTCTGGTGGCCTCCACCAGGGACTAAACCTAATTTAGTGTGGCAGGCCTGTGGAACTCCCTGCCAACAGGTTCGGCAGGACCCACCCCTTCTTTCTTTCAGGTGTCTCCTGAAAACTGAACGTTTAAAAACAGGCCTTTTAGTCGGAAATTTTCTTTTCCAAACAATGCAATACCTATGGATGCTTTTATTGTTGTCTTTAATCATGTGTTTATTGGGTTTTTTAATTTTAAAAAATCCTATCGTGTCTTTATATGCTGTAATGCCCCCTTGATATATTTTTATGAAAAGGGCAGCTGAGACATATTCAGATAAATAAATAAATAAATCTGCAGCTGACCCACGATGTGTTTTTCGCTCTCGGGCGTGTGTGTGAGCTTCCCTAGATAGCTGTGGGGGGCTTTGCTACAAAGCAGTCAGCAGGGACTCACAGCTGGAGAAAGGGCAGCGCAGTATGAGCGGAGGGAGCCAAGGAGCTGAAGGCTGAATGCTAAATGCCCTTAATTTTCCGCTACTGCCAGGAACCGTGTTGGACACATTGCCCAAGCTGCGGCTTAGTCTCTCCTTATCTTGCAAAACATTTCTAAGCAGCACAAATTCACCCCTGGGCTGAGCTTAGCTAGATGAAATTCATGGACCCTGGGAGGGTCAGCGGGGACAGTGGTGATGGGAAATGCAAAAATCCTGAACGTACCACACAGACGGATGTGACCTCTTCGAAAAGGCAGTCACCTCAGCTAAGGTCATAGGCACAGATTAAGGCACACTCCCCTCCACCTTGTTAACATCTCATCAAGACAGTGTGGAGGGCGGCAAAAATCTGTGGCCAAGGAATCTCAAATGCTACACTAGGATATGCACTGAAGTCCCATTAGCCTTTCCATTTCAGTGTTTATCTTGTTGTTATGTGCCTTCAAGTTCATTTCAACTTATTGCAGCCCTATGAATCAGCTTCTTGTACTTGGTATTCGTGAAATGCGCTGGTATGTTTGTTTTTAGCAATTTTAAATTTATAGTTGTGTTTTATATATCTTTTAGGCTTGTATTCTGTATTTTGTATTGGTGTATGTTTCGTTTTGGTATGCCTTTGCGGCGGGGCCTTCGGCCTTCAGTGATAAAGTATTCACCTATGAATCAGTGACCTCCAGTAGCATCTGTCGTGAACCACCCTGTTCAGATCTTGTAAGTTCAGGTCTGTGGCTTCCTTTATGGAATCAATCCATCTCTTGTTTGGCCTTCCTCTTTTTCTACTCCCTTCTGTTTTCCCCAGCGTTATTGTCTTTTCTAGTGAATCAGGTCTTCTCATGATGTGTCCAAAGTAAGATAACCTCAGTTTCATCATTTTAGCTTCTAGTGATCATTCTGGTTTAATTTGTTCTAACACCCAATTATTTGTCTTTTTCACAGTCCATGGTACTCACAAAGCTCTCCTCCAATACCACATTTCCAAGGAGTTGATTTTTCTCTTATCCACTTTTTTCACTGTCCAACTTTCACATTCATACATAGAGATCGGGAATACCATGGTCTGAATGATCTTGATTTTAGTGTTCAGTGATACATCTTTACATTTGAGGACCTTTTCTAGTTCTCTCACAGCTGCCTCCCCAGTCCTAGCATTCTTCTGATTTCTTGACTATCTTAAGTAGTGTAAATTAGGAAGCTTGTATTGAGTCAGGGCATTGGTCCATCCAGCTTGGTAATCATCTGGACTTCAGGCAGGGAGTCTCTCCCAGCTCTATCTGACGCCACGGATTAAACCTGGGACCTTCTGCATGCAAAGCAGATGCTCTGTCACTGAGCTACATCCCATCTCTTAGTTCTGACTGGAAGCTGGAGATAAAGAGCTGGTTAAGGTACCTCCAGGCTGTCAGGATGGTGGGATTTAAGTCCATTCTGGGAAATCTAGCTTTGTGAATTGCAACTGTGAATTGCTTTAGTTAAGGTGCTCTGGCCACATCCAAGTAATGCTCTTCAGGGGTGTAGTTGTTTAGAGTCACAGGTGGTTGTAGACCCGTTACTTTTTTGGGAGTTGGGTCCCAGCTAGGTCCCTATGTCTGAGCCAATCGGTCAGGGAGTGTGTTAGCCACTGAGAAGAGTCCTGGTCCTTTCGTGCTGATTTGAGCCAATCAGAGGGAAAGGAGGCGAGTCAGCCACTGAGAAGACTCTTTTCAGTAGCTAACACACAGCCTCCCCTTTCATGCTGATTGGCTCCTAGGGACGTCTGTTGTAGCGGAGTGTGGGCCCTGAGATGACATGGAGAGCAAGGGAGATGAGAGAAAGTGGCTGTGAAGAGATGTGGGGTGGCTATCATGAAGGGACCTTGTGTTGGAGATTTTAACCCCATTATTCATATCAGGCTAATGTCTGATAAGATTTGATCAAAGGATTCAGGGTGAACAAATGGCTGTTTGCTTGCAAGAGAAAAGGCTGGATTTTGCTGAAGAGCTGCTTCCAGGCTTAAAAAGGAGAAGAGTGAGTACCCAAAATAAACCACACATCTGGCAACGTCCTGGTGCAGCGAGTGGAAAAACGTGGACTAAAGCTACCAATTCATACAGTATATGCATAACACACTAGGACCTGAGGAAAGGGAACCACTTAGGCTGGAGATGGTTCGTGCCTGAAACACTTTGTGTAGGCACAAGAACAGGGAAGTAGGATCGCTCCTGAATGAGAGAAGGGAATTGGTGCCAAGGGTGGCGTGTGTATTCGTGCTGAACCAATAAGATGGCTAGGTGTTTACCTCATTGGTGACATTACAGTGGTTTGGCGAGGGCAACTGGAAAGGATATTTAATGAAAGGCAGGAGGAATAATTGGGGTCCTCTGCAGAATCTGAGAGGTCCCACCTCCAGGGACATAAAATGTCTTCACACGGGGTCCTGCTCTGGATTGTGTGAGTGGGTATATTGATCTAGTGCTGGTAGGCTTTAAGCCTATTCATTCTGTATTGGCGACAATTCTTTTTATAATAAATTCTTTAGTTTATTTTTGGTTCTGTTCAAATGGCTCGCCCACCCTCTGAAACCTAGACTGTGATAGCTGAAGGACTATCTGCAGTCAGATTTTATAACTGAAGTAAGATCACACCTTCAGAGAAATTAGACCTAAACATAATTCCTTCCCCTGCTCTTCTGAATTTGCCACTACACTACTGACTATAACACCACTTTCAACAGTCATGGTTTTCCCCAAAGAATCCTGGGAACTGTAGTTCATTAAGGGTGCTGAGAGTTGCTAGGAGATCCCTATTCTCCTTGCAGAGCCACAGTTCCTAAAGTTCCCTGGGAAGAGGGATTGAGTGTGAAACCACTCTGGGAATGGTAGCTCTGTAAGGGGAATAGGGGTCTCCTAACAACTCGCAGCCCTTTCACACGCTATACAGTTCCCAGGATTCTTTGGGAGAAGCCATGACTTTTAAACTGCTTTAAATGTACAGTGTGGATGCAGCCTCTGTCACACTAGTGCAACAAATCCAGTTGTTTTTTTTTTAAAAAAGAAACAGACTTTTTGCAATTAGGAAACCAATGAGGAAATGAATTGAAAAGTGTGGGATGAACAAGCAATTAACGGGAAGACATAGAAACACCCCGCAGTTAAATCAGGATAAATTCAGGAGTAATGCTCCATGTTGTAAAAGATCCCCACAATCAAATCGGAATGCAGGCTCTTTGCACTGGGAGGAAAGCTGCGGTGGTCACCAGCAAATGCCAGCTTGAGAGGAGCCGTTTTCATCAGAGAAGTTGCAGGAGATGAAAAGGTTACACTCTGCCTCTCTCCTGCTGCACCCCCGAACACGCACAACCACATGCACTTTTAAAAAACATGAATATGCTCCGAAAAGGGCGACCAAGATGATCAAGGGGGTGGACCAACTCCCCTGTGAGAAAAGGGTATGACATTTGGGGCTCTTCAGTTTAGAGAAAAGGCGAGTAAGAGGAGATACGAGAGAAGCATATAAAATTATCCGTGGCCTGGAGAAAGTTCTGGACAGACAGAAGTCTTTCTCCTCCTCTCGTAACACTGCAACTTGGGGGCATCCAGTGAAGCTGAACGTTGGAAGATTCAGGACAGACAAAAGCAAGGACCACTTCATGCAACGTGTAGTTGAACGATGGAATTCACTCCCACCGGAGGCTGTGGTGGCCACCAAGTCAGACAGCTTTAAAAGAGGATTAGGCCCATTCATGGAAGATGAGGCTATGTATGGCTACCAGCCACCGTGGCTACATTCTTCCTCCAGTCTCAGAGGCAGTATGAATGAATGAATTTATTTCGGTCCATGACCATCAAATCAGAGACAGTAAGACAATATCAGTTGCCGGGAATCACAAGTGGGGAGAGATTGCTGTCTCGCTCAGGCCCGGTCGTGGCCTTCCCATGGGCATTTGACTGACCCCTGTAAGAACAGGATGCCAGACTAGATGGGCTACTGGCCTAATCCAGCAGACAGGCTCTTCTTCGGTTCTTATGTGAAATGCAAAGAAGCATTTGACCCCACACCTCATTTGGCTCTTAGGCTCATGGAGCTAGTTTGATGGGTGTTTTGATCTGATACGATTTTAAAAAGTAAAAACGTTCTTCAGAGCCCCGAAAGCAGTATGGCTGGGGCATGATTTCCTGTAGTGTCGGCACTTACTCTCTTTTTCATCTCTGATCAACTGCAGGTTTTCTGAAGTGCCACCAAAAAGTGCAGAGTACCTGTGAACAGAGATGACAGAGGGAGGAATGCAGTGACTCTTCAAAGTCTTCAAAAAGGCTATTGTTTGTTGCGATCAGGTCTCCAGCATCTGCGTTCCTCCAGTGTCTTCCAGTCACAACCCAATGCATGGAATGTTCATACATAGGAAGCTGCCTTATACCCAGGGGGTAGTCGTCAAGGGTCTCAGGGGGTCTTAGACCCCTTACGTTTTTGGGAGCAGGGTCTCAGCAGGGTCCCTATGTCTCCCGCATCCTATGAGCCAATCAGCATAAAGAGGGAGGGTGTTAGCCACTGAGAAGAGTCTTCTAACATGCTGCATTGTCCTTTCCTGCTGATTGGAGCCAAACAGAGTGAAAGGAGGTGAGTCAGCCACTGAGGAGACTCTTTCCAGTAGTTAACACTCTCCTCTTTCATGCTTATTGGCTCCTAAGGACGTCTGTTGTTGTGGGAGAAGGCATTAACAAGGATTTCATTCTCAACCCAGCAGCAAAAACAAAAAAGAGGGAGGGACATGGCTGTGACTATCATGAAGGGACCCTGCACTTCTAAATTTGCCACTACCCTACTGCTTATACCAATTCAGACTGTGACTCTATCTAGCTCAGTATTGTCTACACTGACCGGCAGCCGCTCTGCAGGGGTTCAGGCAGGGGACATCCCCAGCCCTACCTGGAGATGCCACTGGGGACTGGATCCGGGATCTTCTGTGCGCAAAGTAGATGCTCTTCCCCTGGGCTATGGCGCTTCCCCATGATTTCAATCTAATAAACCCTAAATGGCTGGGAACACTACACACATCCCCGGGTTTCAGCCCACGGCAAGTGTGGGGAACGAGGGCCCCCACAACACTGTGCAGATAAGATATGTAAAGCTAGCCTCCGCTGTGTCAGCCCAACAGCCTTGTCTACACTGGACGTCAGTAGCTCTCCAAGATTTGGGGCAGGCATCTTTCTGCACCCTG
The DNA here is from genome assembly GCF_030035675.1 of Rhineura floridana. Classification (NCBI taxonomy): domain Eukaryota; kingdom Metazoa; phylum Chordata; class Lepidosauria; order Squamata; family Rhineuridae; genus Rhineura; species Rhineura floridana. Next base: position 7,584,552 of record NC_084496.1, on the reverse strand, counting down.
CTCTGCCGAGGTGTTATCGGAGATGGCAAGGAAGGAAGCTAGGATCTTAAGCATGCAAAGCGTGCATCCGAATGCTGAGTCTTCATGACCTCTGTACCACCGTGCCAGCTCTCTCGTTGTGATTCTGCGTCAGTAACATGAGATCATAACCAAAGGGGAAACTCACAGGAATGCCTGTCCCTCCCCTCCCTGCTCCAGTCTTTGTTTAATATGTTTATTGCTTACTCCGAAGACCATTGCAGAACAGAACTACATGCAAAACATCAAAACATTAAATGACTTTCATACAATGTCAGTAATCACAATTAAAATGAGTAAGATTAATAAATAAAATGTGGTATATAACTAGTCTTAAATAGAGCTTTACTTGTGAAACAGTTAAACATTGCTGTAACAGGAAATGAAATGATATTTCACATTTAATATCGTGTCAGAGAGCATTTTGTGCACTCATATCTTCAAATCTCTATGATGCTTTACAGAGATGGGATCCTGGAACTTTTCTCTGTATCTAGCAGCCTTTGCCGCAAATGCAGTGACCCTCCGGATTACACACTGATTTGTTGTCTGCAACAAGCCGAATTTCTCTTTCACTCCTCAATATTTCATTTTCTTTACGAATGGCTCCTGTCTCCTGGTTTGTCCTTCAGTTTTGGCTTGCTCCTGCCTCCTGGCTTGTCCTTTGGTCCTGCCTCCGGGCTTGCTCCTGCCTCCTGGCTTGTCCTTCGGTCTTGCCTCCTGGCTTGCTCCTGCCTCCTGGCTTGTCCTTCGGTCTTGCCTCCTGGCTTGCTCCTGCCTCCTGGCTTGTCCTTCGGTCTTGCCTCCTGGCTTGCTCCTGCCTCCTGGCTTGTCCTTTGGTCCTGCTTCCTGGATTGCTTCTTGATCCTACTTCCTGGGTTTTTTTGTTTTTGTTCTAGCTTATTACTCTTTCCCCTGGCTTGTCACATGACTCTTGGCTCACCTCAGAATGCTGCCCACGGCCTAGACCTAATAGCCACCCTGAGCAACTTGGAGTAAAGGTAGATTTTTTTAAAAAGGTAGATCAATACCACAGCTTGGGAATTTTTTTACATATGGGTTATAAATCCTAAGCCAGTGTGGCATAGTGGTTAGAGTGTCGGACTACAACCTGGGAGACCAGGGTTCGAATCCCCAGACAGCCATGGACTTCCGGGAAGGGTGACTTCGCTTGTGCCTGCTTTTGAGACGGGCTCCCGCCGCAGAAGAAGCTTATTCAGATATAAATCAGTCAGAACATTTTTTTTTTGACTGATGAAATTTCTCCCGGGCAGGGAGAAACGTAGAGATCAACCTCAAAAGCCTGTTTTTGTTGGGAGGACTGGATTTCATTAATTTATGAGAAAAGGTCCAGCCAGCAATGCCGGACGGACTTCCGAACAAGCTCTATCTGATTAATGCGATACGTTTATCTTTTCTTCAAAGAGAAAACGGACTAACAGGCAAGCACCCTTCTTTCTATTATTTTTTTTACTTGGTTTAAATTGTTGCAGCAAAAAGAGATTTGTCAAATGAATCAGCTTTAAAGAACTTCTGGGTGAGCTATAACTCTTCTCTGTTATTCACGAAATTAACAGCTTATCTCTGTTTCTATTGCAAAAAGCTGTCCTGGAAGTGCATTCTAAAGATATAAACAGAAGAGGGATTTCTATTCCGAGGAACATTATATTGTCTGGGACTATTCTCTTTTTGGTCTATTTTATTTTGACGAATCTGCTTCTTCACGACGCCACTAACTGTTTTGATGCTGGGAACTAAATTTGTTTTGTATTCTTGAACATAGAGAGATAAGGCAGGCTGCTCTGTTTATACTGTGATGTCATCAAGCCTGGAATATTAACCCAATTGTTGCTGAAATAAGAAGTGGTTCTTCTTTATTTTTGTTTTGTTTTGTTTTTGTGGTTTTAAAAATGGCAATCAAGAAAGTGGCTGAGAATCTGGAAGTAATTATGTTTCAGAAAATAATGGATGAGATTGAGATAACGAAACAAACCCTGCGACAGGGCAGTAAGGAGCTGAAAATGGAACTGAGCAAAATGACACAGGAGCTTAAAGAAATAGGGGATCCTGTGAGAGAGGAGAATGAGATCAGAGATGAGAAAAGAAAAAATGGAAGGAATATACAAGCCCTGGAGATTGGAACAAATGTGGAATTGGAAAAAGTTCTGGAGTTTATGGATATTAGAAATAAAATCTACTGTTTGGAATTTAACGTTATCTCTGAAGAAATTAATGAAGATATTAGAGATAAAGTTATCAATGGCTTGGAAAATCTTCTGGACTGGAATGATGTGATGGAGCTTGATATAGAGAAAATCTATGGAATTAACTGCAGCCATGTGACAATGGAAAAACTCTCAAGAGATGAGCCAGTGCATTCTGTAAAAAAGAAGAACAGAGATATGACTTTACAACAATATTTCAGCAACTTATTCAGAATTGATGGCAAGAAAATATTTGGGATAGAGGAAATTCCCATCAGACTCTTATTATATGACTATGGCTATGACAGCAAGATTATTATGGAATACTGATAATGGAAGATTGGACACTGAAATTACTGGACTTAACAGGACTATTGAAGATGGAAGATGGAATTACTATGGATAATGGAATAATGGCTATTGAAATTATTGGACCTAACAGATTTTGATGAGATGGATTAATCGATATGTTTATTTGGACTATGGTTATGACAATAAGATTATTATTATTATTAACGAGATGGATTAATCGACATGTTTATTTGGAGAAAAATTGATAGATATGTTTCTTAAAGAATTGAAACCTCTCTTTGACTTTTTGTGGAAAGAATAAAGTAATGTTTATGAGATTTGATGATTAATTAAGATAACTACTGGAGGAAAGTGATTTTATAATATAATTTAAAACACAGGATTGTTATATATTGTAGACCTAGAACTGATTTGATCTGTGACAAATGGGAAGTCAACATTTTATTTTTTTGTTTAATCATTTTTGTTTTGTTTTGTTTTTTGTCTTTGAATGTTTTATGATTTTGTTTTGTATGTTTTATGAAAATTTGAATAAAAATTATTGTAAAAAAAAAAAAAAAAGAATCCCCAGACAGCCATGAAGCTCACTGGGTGACCTTGGGCCAGTCACTGCCTCTCAGCCTCAGAAGAAGACAATGGTAAACCCCCTCTGAATACCGCTTACCGTGGAAACCATATTCATAGGGTCGCCATAAGTCGGGATCGACTTGAAGGCAGTCCATTTCCATTTTATAAAAATCCTTCAGTGGAGGAAGGAAGAGATGGCCAAAGTGAAAGGACAGGTGGTTAATTTAAATTGCTTCCAGATAAATATATGTGTTAAATGTTTCATAAATTGTTTTGTGGGGCTGAGATGGATTGGAACATGCCTGAATGGAGGGGGAGATAGGAACTGGTACATTGGTGGCTATGGATACTGCCCTAGCTCATCAATCCAGGGACATTCACACAAGAAAGACACTCCACATAGGCTCTGCTGATTAAATGTTTCAATTCAATAATTGCCTAATAAGCTGAGAACATTAATTTATCAAAGGGCACACAGGGTAGTGGCCGGACAGGTAATGGATTGAATTTGACCTTTGGTGCAGAATGTTAAATAGAACTAAATGCCTTGGTTACAGTGGTTGAAGGGACTGGGGTGGGATACTCTCATGCTTGTGTACTCATAGACAAAAGAATCTAGATTGTACCTCCTACTAGAACTTGGGAGTACTGCATTGTTTAGTATTCTCTGGCTCTGTGGAGGCACGTAAACAGTGTTCACCTAAACCAGACACTAATGCAATTAAAATAAAGGCAATTCCTGTTCATTTAATGGAAGAAATTGATCACGCACCTAAACAAGATGTTCTGATAATCATAGGGGACTGGAATGCAAAAGCAGGGAACAGAGAAGAACTAGAAATTGTGGGAAATGGGGCTTAGGAGAAAGAAATGAAGCAGGAAAAAGACTTAATTGAATTCTGTGAAGCCAGTAATTTGTTTCTTGCAAACACATTTTTTGAGCAACCAAAAAGACGAATGTACATGTGGCTATGACCAAATGGTCAATATAGGAATCAAATTGATTATATAATTGGTAGCAGAAGATGGAGAAGTTCCATACTTTCTGTGAAAACAAGACCAGGAACAGACTGCGGTACAGATAATGAACTGGTAATATTGAAAATCAGAGTAAAGCTAAAGAAGAACAACAAAGCAATCATAATGCCAAAATACAATTTAAATAACATCCCAGAAGAATATAAATATCAAATAAGGAACAGATTTGAAGCTTTAAACTTAGTTGATAGAGAACCAGAAGAACTATGGATTGAAGTCAGAGACATTATCAAGGAAGAATGCAAAAAGACAATACCTCTAATTAAAAAGAGAGAAAGACCTCAGTGGATGACTGACAAAACTCTTAAAATGGTTAAAGACAGAAGGAAAGCAAAAGCAAAAGGAGATAGAAACACGCTTAGAACCCTAAATGCAATAATACAGCGACTAGTATGCAGGGACAAAGAGAACTATTATAACAGTTATTGTATAGAAATAGAAGAGGACAACAAAAAAGGCGGAACAAGAGCCCTATTCCAAAAGATTAGAGAAATGAAAGGGAAATTTAAACCAAGAGTAGGGATGGTGAATAATCAACAGGGAAACACACTGACTGACTGAGATGAAATAAAAGGAAGATGGAAGCAATACACTGAAGAACTATATAAAAGAAAAGACAGGATGACAGATTCATTCATGGAGGAACCGTATGATGAAGAAACAGAAATTTTAGAACGTGAGGTGAAAACTGCTCTTAAAATACTTGGAAGAAACAAATCACCAGGAACAGATGGCATACCAGTAGAGTTGCTACAAGTTACTGAGACTGAATCTGTCCAAATTTTGACAAAAATTTGTCAACAAATATGGAAAAGAAAACAATGACCCACAGACTGGAGGCATTCAATATACATCCCAATCCCAAAGAAAGGGGATCCCCAGGGAATGCAGTAATTATCGCACTATTGCCTTAATATCCCATGCAAGTAAAGTAATGCTCAAGATTCTACAACAAAGGCTCTTACCATATATGGAGCGAGAAATGCCAGATGTCCAAGCTAGATTTAGAAAAGGAAGAAGTACCAGAGATCATATCGCAAACATACGTTGGATAATGGAGAAGGAATTTCAGAAGGAAATCACCCTGTGCTTTAGAGATTACAGCAAAGTCTTTGATCGTGTAGATCATTATTATTATTATTTATTTATTATTTATTAAATTTTTATACCGCCCCATAGCCGAAGCTCTCTTTGCATAAAAAATCATAAAAGATCATAAAAAACTATTGAATGCTTTAAAAGAAATGGGGGTGCCACAGGATCTGATTGTCCTGATGTGCAACCTATATTCTGGACAAGAGGCTACTGTAAAGGACAGAATATGGAGAAACTGATTGGTTCCCAATTGGAAAGGGTATGAGACAGAGGTGTATTTTATCACCTTATTTGTTTAATCTGTACGCAGAACATATCATACGGAAGCGGGATTGGACCAAGATGAAGGAGGTGTGAAAACTGAAGGGAGAAATATCAATAATTTAAGATATGCAGATGATACCATACTACTAGCAGAAATCAGTAATGATTTGAAATGAATGCTGGTGAAATTTAAAGAGGAAAGTACAAAAACAGGACTACAGCTGAACATCAAAAAGACTAAAGTAATGACAACAGAAGATTTAGGTAACTTTACAGTTGACAATGACATTGAACTTGTCAAAGATTATCAATACCTCATTAACCAAAATGGAGATAATAGTCAAGAAATCAGAAAAAGGCTAGGATTGGGGAGGGTAGCTATGAGAGAACTAGAAAAGGTCCTCAAATGCAAAGGTGTGTCACTGAATGCTAAAGTCAGGATCATTCAGACCATGGTATTCCTGATCTCTATGTATGAATGTGAAAGTTGGACAGTGAAAAAAGTGGATAAGAGAAAAATCAACACATTTGAAATGTGGTGTTGGAGAAGAGCTTTGCGTATACCATGGACTGCGAAAAAGACAAATAATTGGGTGTTCGAACAAATTAAAGCAGAACTGTCACTAGAAGCTAAAATGATGAAACTGAGGTTATCATACTTTGGACACATAATGAGAAGACATGATTCATTAGAAAAGATAATAATGCTGGGGAAAACAGAAGGGAGTAGAAAAAGAGGAAGGCCAAACAAGAGATGGATTGATTCCATAAAGGAAGCCACAGAGCTGAACTTACAAGACCTGAACAGGGTGGTTCATGACAGATGCTCTTGGAGGTCACTGATTCATAGGGTCGCCATACGTCAAAATTTACTTGAAGGCACATAACAACAACATTGGAGGTTGCTGATTCATAGGGTCGCCATACGTCAAAATTTACTTGAAGGCACATAACAACAACAACATTGTTTAACCCACCATTTTAGACTGTGCTGTAATGAAAGAACACAAGAATGTAAGAAGAGTCCTGCTGGGTCAGACCAATGGCCCATCTAGTCCAGCATCCTGTTCTCAGAATGGCCAACCAGATGCCCCAATGGGAAGCCCTCAGGCAATCCCTGAGCGCAACAGTGCTCTCTCCACCTGTGGTTTCCAGCAACTGCCTCCAACTGTGGAGGGGAGAGCTTAGCCATCCTGGCTAGCAGCCACTGATAGCCTTCTCCTCCATGAATTTGTCTATTCCTCTTTTAAAGCCATCCAAGTTGGTGGCCACCACTGCCTCTTGTGGGAGCAAACTCCACAGTTTAACTATGTGCTGTGCGAATAAGTCATTTCTTTCATTGGATATCCACGACTTTCTCTCTCCACTTTCTCCATGCCATATATAATTTTATATCCTTCTATCGTGTCGCCTCTTAACTCACCTTTTCACTAAACTGAAAAGCCCCAAATGTTGGAAACCTTTCCTCATAGGGGATAATTTGTCGTTTGTTTGACACTCCTGTCCATTTTCCTCTGTGCTGCATACATGATGTATATGTGTGGCAGAGCTTGGAAGTAACTAGTTACAAGTAACGAATTACTTGTAATTCATTACTTTTTTGAGTAACGAGTGGGTAATTCCTTTACATTTTGATTGCAATAGACTAGGAGTAATTTTACTACTTTTGTGGAGTAATTGTAACGTTTCCAGAATTACTTTTGGGCATTACTTGGGGGGGGGAGCAGGGGAAGTCTTCTGCTCCTCTGATTTGTGGATGAAAATCATGTGCCTCAAATTGGGCTTCTGTGCAGTGTCGCTGTTTCCTCATGCTCTGTGGATGGGTAGGAGGCGACGAGGGAGGAGGCAGAGAGTGAGACGGGGTGGAGTGGAGAAAACAATTATTTTAAAAAACGGATAGTGGTGGTGAAGAATGGAGTGGAGGGAAAAGGGATCCGGAGATCAAGAACTGTGGAGGTGAAAGAGGTGTGTGTGTGTGTGTGTGTGTGTGTGTGTGTGTGTGCATGCGTGAGTGTGTGCGTGCGTGCGCGCACACTTGGCACACAAAGTGGCCTCCACCACCCTCTCTGGCTACTGTGCTGCATTTGCAGTATTTTAACTTTTTTGCATCTCAGGGGAATATGTTTGTTTGAGCGAGTGTCCCTTAGTTGGTGGCAGGGCAGGGTCTGGGTGGTGGTTAAGTGAGGGAGATTATGCTGGCTGGCTGAGTGAGGGGGTTGCACTTGGTTTGACGTGCAAAGATCTGAGTAGTGGCCTCAGCCTCCCTCCCCACCACCCTTACCAGTGGAGAGACCACAATTGCTATCTTATGGATAAAAATAATTATTCTACTAACTCTGTATGTGTTTGTTTATTTTTAATGTTGTTTTAGGCTACGTAGATGTGTAGCAGCCAAGGCCAGCACCTTGTAGGCGTTTTTTTTAAAACAACTGAAATGTAATTGTAGTGATTACTTTGGAGGAAAAGCAAAGTTATCAGTTACTTTCAGAGCAATTGTAATTGTAACGGTAATTACTACTTTTTTGGGCCATGTAACTGTAACTGTAATGTATTACTTTTTAAAAGTAATCTTCCAAGCTCTGATGTGTGGACAACGACAGACAAACCTGGCTCACAAGCTGACAGTCTAACAGCTCGTTTGGGTGAACATTACAAGACAGGCTCTTTGCAACATTGCAAGATGTTCTCCCTGCACTGTTGGAGTCAGTATGCCTGTGAATGCCAGTTGCTGGGAATCACAAGTAGAAAGAGTGCTGCTATGCTCACGTCTTGCTTTCCGGCTTGACTGCCCAGAAGAGGCATCTGGATGGCCACTCTGAGAACAGGATGCTGGGTCTTTGGCAACGCTAGATGCCCACTTCTGCAAAGTGACCTTCATTTGTGGGATACTTTAAGACGTACTAGACAGGCCCTCCCACACATCTTCCTGTTCTCCCTGATGCTTCGTTTAATTGATATTTCACCCAAAGATTGAGGGGTTGGCAAGTCCCCATAACCTCACCAATTTACGGGACGTTCTGCAAGCCAAGAAACCGTGATGGATGAAGCAATTTCAGCTTCTGTCGGTTCTACTAATATAAAATATAGATTGCTTTGTTGGAGGGACCCCCTTCCTCTAGCTCCTTTCCCTTCGTGGAGACTCTTGTTTGCTACCTTTGCGAACAGTTTGGCTGTGTCTTCTCGAACCCGGGTCCAAAGCAACGTGGCATCATCATCGTTATTAGTATTAGATATGATTCATGTTGCTGTTATTGTGAAGTCCAACGCAGGAGAGGGCCCTGCACTGAGATGCCTGCAATCCATAAATCAACACAACATAAGGACACACATCCTTGGAGGTGAGATACGCAGGATAAAATATGCAGTGACTGCAGTTATGTGTATTTAGGCTTAGAGCCAAACTAGACAGGACACGAAAGGTTTTTATTCTTATATATTTAGGTGCACAGGCCATAACAAAACTCTCCTCCGCCTCCTCCTTTGAAATAACCAGCTTACTGAACACTACTTGAGGTCATATTCACACCATACATTTATTCCACCACTATTCCGCTCTAAATGCTCATGGTTTCCCCCAAAGAATTTTGGGAAGTGTAGTTTGTGAAGAGTGGTGAGAATTGTTAGGAGTCTCCTGTGCTCCTCAGAGAATTAAAATTCCCAGAGTGGCTTCATGATCAATCCCTCTTCCCAGGGAACTCTGGGAATTGTAGCTCTGTGAGGGGAATACATGGGTCTCCTAACAACTCTCAGCAGCCTTCACAAACTATACTTCCCAGGATTCCTCGGGGGAAGCGATGACTGTTTAAAGTGAAATAATCATGGGATAAATGTAAAGTGTGAATGCAGCCTGAACTCATGCAGATGACCAAACTATTCTGAGGTAAACACTCTCATGCTAGTGAGGAGGGCTTTCCCAGATATCAACACAAACGTGTGGTTGTTGTCAGGGAGACCTCAGTAGCTGACTCTCTTCCTTTCACTCTGATTGGCTCCAATCAGCAGGAAAGGACAAGTAAGGGTATTATAAGATTCTTCTAAATGGCTAACATACTCTCCTTTCATGCTGATCGGCTCATAGGATGCTGGAGACATAGGGACCCTGCTCCCCCAAAAAGTAAGGGGTCTAAGACCCCTGAGACCGTGAACGACTACACCACTGTTTCTGCCCTGAACCATGCCTTGTGTCCTTCTGAAACTTTGTCCCACTCTGCCTTCTGTCCAGCCTGAATCTTGCCTTGTCTTTACATCCCGCTTGCGCTTTGCCTAGCTGCACTGCAGAGCGGGGCCATCATTTGCATTTTCCTTCAGGGAATGGTTATTGGTATTTATCCATGGTCAGATCTTCCCTCCATTTATTTATTTGGCCGTTGGAGTCCTCAACATCTGGAAGGCCACAGGTTCCCCAGCCCTGATCTAGCACATGAAAAGTTTTGGGGAACTCAGAAAAGCTTGTGCACACAGTTATGTGACCTCCTGGTTGGTCGAATGACGGTTTTGCCTTCATGGAGATTTCTGATTTTTTTCTCCTTGTTTTTTTAGCCTAAAAACTGATAGGGCATTAGCAGCAATTCCCCCCGCCAATTCTATATTTTTAATCACTCTGTAACTTTCAATATCTTTGAAATATGCTTATATTCCTTGAGGAAATTAATATATTGGAGCAGCTCCTCTCTAAACGTTATGTAATATGTCTCTTTTAATAATGACAGTACCTTTCAGACACTCTTGAGTAGTTACAATTACATTAAATCCTCCACCCCAAGTTCTGAGCTATTAACATCCTAGCAGAGTTTGAAGAAGTTAAATGGCAAGCCCCAGTGTCGGATTTAGGCATAAGCTAAACAAGCTACAGTTTAGGGCCTCACAATCTGCAGGGGCCTCAAAAAATTTCAGAATCTATTTGGGGGGCTTTTAAAATTTTATGTGTACTGAATATATATATATATATATATATATATATATATATATATATATATATCTGGTGTAATTTTTTAACAAAGGGCCTCCAAGCTTTATATAGCTTAGGGCCTCACCAAGTCTAAATCCGGCACTGGCAAGCCCCCTTGAGTATCTCTGCCAATTTCCTACAAGTGTCTATCTCACAGCATTGCACTGAGGCCCGCTGAGATGGCCAAGGCAGTCATTTAGAAAATGTAGCAACATTGAACATTTCCCCCCAAATTACTGATACTGGATACAGATACTAAGTTCAGGCAATGGGCTAACCTCCACTGGAGAGGGGCCGACTTGTGGCTGGCCTGCCTCCGCTGTCATCGGTGGGAGTCCTTTATTCTAAGCTGTCTTCCTGCTGCACAAGTGCACTCACCAGCAAACTAGTCAAGTAATTCATCCCATAATATACCATCAGCAGTACAACACACCGGCACCTTTTTTATTTTATTTTTTGCCATTTTCTGGTGGCACCCACCAGGCTTTTATCCATATATGAATCCTGGCACTTCTTTAAAAATAATAATTTTTATTACCATTAAGTCTCAGTATATGTTGATGTTGTAACAAAAACCGAGAGTGGATCATTGTTTTATGTTTAGTATAAGTATCTTGGTGTAGAAAATCAATCATCTTTTACATTCTAGATTGTACTCGTATTATATATATATATTTACCAAAAAAGCCCTGACTAGCAGCATAAGGTTTATGAAGATTGGAAAGGAGCCAGTCTTGATCTTCCTTTCCTATTTCTTTTTCGCTTTTCTCGCCGATTTCTTTCTGAGAAATTCCCTGGCTCCTTTTAGGTTCCCCTGCGCTCGGCAGTACAAAAACCGGCTTCCAGCTCTGCACACGTGCTTTTTTGGAACGTGTCCTCGCTGCACGTTGGAATGCAACCTGGGCATTAGGACTCGGAGCGGGCGGGGGGAGGCTTTTGTCCCTCCCCTTCTCCCTCCCTCCCTCAGCACCTGGGCTACCCAAAGGAGCGCGGAGAGGGGCGGCGTCTGGCTGGAAGAGGGGAGGCGACTCTCCTGGCAGGAGGGCTCCGGAGAGGACGCGCCGTCGCGCTAGCCCCGACACCGGTGCCGGGGCGCGGTAGCCAAAGCCAGGGCGAACGGTCCGGTCTCCCGCGGGCTGCGGCGACTGAGGGCGCGAAAGGAACCTCGAGGGAGCGCACGCCTGGCTCCAGCGGGGGCGGCGTCGGCGGCGGAGGAGCCCCCGCGCCCTGGGACCGGCTCTGGCGGAGGAGCAGCCACCGGGCACGCCTCAGCCGAGCCCCGACGGCAGCCGCCAGGTAAGGCGCCCTTCCGACGGAGGCGCGCCCGCCTTCCCCGAGGGGAGAGCGACAGGCTGCCATCCGAACGGCTAGGCGTGTGCGCCGACCGGAGCCCTCTGTTTTCCACAGAGGAGAACGGACCCGAGCTAGTCCTACCCAGCCTCCCTTGCAACGGGTCTACTCCGAGTAGGCAATCTCTGATGGCACAGAAAGGGCAACGCGGGTTTTTAAAAATTAAAAACATTAAAAAGGGGGGTTATTCCAGATGTGAGATTTCTGGCTGCTGGGGGAGGGGGGCAGATGAGAGGTTTGGGGGGGAAGCGCTTGTTGCCTTTATCTCCTCGCCCCCCTCTCCTTGCCGTCGTTGCGCTCCAAAGGATGGGAGGAACCGAGGCGGTGGGGGGGGGGTCGGGGGGGGGCCTTTTTCCAAGCAGGCGTCTAACTCAGCGGGGTAGGAGTGAACTCTGCGCGAGGGGGCTTGCCTCGCGACGGGGCCGCCCGCCCTGGGACGTGGTTGGGGGGGGGGGAGAGAAGTCTTTTCCGAGACTTTGATGGAGAAAGGGGGCTGCTGGACGTTCGTTTGAGCCCTCTCCAATTTCGAGGGGGTGGGGGTCTCGGAGTGTCAGCCTACATGCCTCCTCGGAAGTAAGCCCCCTTGGGCTCAATGGGGCTTACACCCCTGCAAGCGAGCCTAGTGTTGCAGCCTCGGAGGAAGCGCCTGGGGGCCAGAGGCAGCGGTTTATTAGGCCACCGTCTGTGGGTCGGATTCCAGATCAAGTTTTACTCCGAGTAGACCGGCTGAAATGAATGAGCCGGATTGAGACACGCCCGTTAGTTTCGGTGGCTCTGCTCTTGAGCAGGACTGACTACAGCCCAATGGGTTTAAGGACCTAAAAGGCTGCCTTATCGTGAGCCCATCTAGCTCAGGAGGGACAACACTGACTGGCAGCGGCCCTCTGGGGTTTCATGCAGGGGACACCGGGGATTGAACTCCTGCATGCACGGCAGATGCTCTGCTTTTGAGCGACCTGGCGGCCCTTCTCCTTTTAAGCTGTTTTAGAAAGATCAATACTCTGTCTAGCCGAGTATTGTCTATACGGACTGGCAGCAGCCCTCGAGGATTACAGACTGACGTTTTCCCCGGCCCTACCTGGAGATGTCTGGGAATTGAACCTGGGGCTTTTTGCATGGAAAGCAGACGCTCTGCCAGAAGCCACAGTGGGCCTTTCAAGGTCCTTTGTTCTTGCTGGCTTCCAGTCAATGGGACTGTGGTCACCCACTGCCTCTCCCCACCCTGCCACCCCGTGGGAAAGGGGCTGATAGGATTGCTAGAGTAAAGGCAGCCCAACCCTCCCATCTGGGATTTGGAAAGGAGCGGGGTGGATCCAGGCAGGATGGTGTGTCGTTCTTGTGAGAAATTGCTTTCTTTGTCTGGCCTTTTTCTCTTTTCTTAAAAGAGAGATTCCCTAGATGTGCTGGTTCCCTGCAGTTGTGCAGCCCGCTGGCAGCGCAGATGTCATACACCCTCATAACCCTGAAAGCGGCATCCTGAGCACAGGTTGAGTGCTTATCGAGTACCTTCCTGCACATGTTGGTCCTGACTTAGGCGGCAATCCTGAGCATTTTTACCTGGGTATAAGCCCCGGGGGGGGGGGGGAAACTTACTTTGGTGTATAGGATTGCACTGTTAAGTCCCACTGAAAGCAATGTGAAAGGATACAGGCTGTGATCCTGTAGACAAGCGAGGGGGGACCTGTGGCCCTCCAGATGCTGGTGGCGAGAGGGGGGTGATGGGAGTTGGAGTTTGACAGCATCTGGTGGGGGGCACAGGTTTCCCACCTGACGTACACAACTCAATCCCATGAAGCTCTGGGAGATTTTCTTCCGAGGAAAGCCTGCATGGCATCAGGGCACTTGCCATCATGACTACCTTGAATCCCACTGGTGTCCCAAAGGGATCCTCAGCTATTCAGAAACAAGCCCCACAGTTTGGAAGGAACGTAGGCTTGGTGACAGAAAATCTGCTTTGCAGGCAGAAGGTCCACGGTTCAGCACTCAGCATCCAGTGAGATTCCCTGCTGGAAAGCTGGGAGAGATGCTGCCAGTCAGTGTAGATGCTACTAACCTAGATGGACCAATGGCCGGACTTGGTATAAGGCAGCTTCCTATGTTCCTAGAATCATAGAACAGTAGTGTTGGAAGGGGCCTACAAGGCCATCCAGTCCAACCACCTGCTCAATGCAGGAATCCAAATTAAAGCATACCCGAGAGGTGGCTGTCCAGCTGCCCCTGGAATGCCTCCAGTGTTGGAGAGCCCACCACCTCTCTAGGTCATTGGCTCCACTGTTGTACAGCTGTAACAGTTAGGAAGTTTTCCCTGATGTTCAGCCAAAAAATGGGTTCCTGTCGCTTCAGCCCATTATTCCGTGTCCTGCACTCTGGGACGATCGAGAAGTGATCTGAGCCCTCCTCTGTGTGGCAACCTTTCAAGTGCTTGATATGTGAATATATGTGAATATACATGCGATTCGGGCTATGATTTAGTCGTAATTAACTTGTGCTGGATTGTGTGTCCATCTCTTTGTGAAGTAAAGGGCCATTGGCATACACTTGTGGCGATTTCACCATTTGTGCCAAGGCTGGTGAACTTGTGGCCCTCCAGATGTTGCTGAATTCCAACTCCCTTTGGGGACGAGGAGAGTTACAGCCCAGCAACATCTGGAAGGCCAGCCCTGGCTGATGTCAATAGCCACCATGTTTCTAAGAACAGCTGAGTTGGTCAGAAATAAGAGGTGCTCTTGAGGACTAGCTTTGCACGTGACCAGAAATTAGAGGATGGAGTGCATTGCCCACCCCCTCCTTAAATCCTGCCTCTGATGCATGGCTGCCACATACTCCTCTCTCCACTGGTGGCCTGCAGCCTTTGGGACTGGCTGGGCGCAAGGCTGGGCGCCCTTAGAAAGGAGAGCTGGAGCCAATGACATGCAGAGCCAGCTACTCCTAGTTTTGCCCCCATCCTCCTCTCTGCTGAGTTCTACAAGGCCCACGCTGAGATTCAGGAAGAAGGCAACAAGCAGGGCCACCCCTTGGACTGGCTGGAAGTGCAAAGGCAGGCAGGTGGGGGCCGGCTGAGGGCAGACCGAGGCTGCTGGGGCAGCACCCCAGTTGCCCACATGGACCAGCCTCGTCTCTCTCTGTCTCTCTCTGCCACCTGATTGTGGGGAAGGACTGCCACTTCTTGAGGGAAAGAGAATTTCTACACGTACAGGAAATTGGTCCCCTCCTTGTTGATGCTTAAAGATAATTTGTTCGACTCTGACAGAGGCACATTTCTATTATGCTTGCAGCCTCATTAAGCGTTTCCGGCATTCAGATCCGCCCTTGGCAGTTTCTTCACGAAGTACCACTGCGGTGGAGTTTTCTTTCCAGGAATCTGGGACAAGCATGGCTTTGTGTTGATGCCCTTTTCGTTTGTTCAGAGATCGCCCGCGTGGCCACAAGCCGAAGCCTGGCTTGGCTAGCAGAGAAAGCTGCAGGGTGCCTCTGTGTGTGCTCAGTCGAGATGGAGCCCTGCATTTGCCACGCCAAAAGTGCAGAAACCAGCCTCTTGACAATGGCATCCTTTTTTCCTTTCTTTTTTGCAGGGGGGAGGGAATGCTTTGATTTTAAAGCTCCCAGACCTGCCCACTTTTGGAAATCAGATAAACCATTTGACTTAGGGCATGGCAGAATATGGCACATGCTGATAAGTTGATGCAGTGATGTAGATTAGCCAAAGAGGTAGTCAAGACGGACTCATAGAAGACTTTCCTTTCCTTTATTAACTGCAACGAGGGATGGAAAGGACGTCAGTTTCTGTTCTTTCAGTTTCTCGCTTTTCTTGTGTTAAATTCAATGCTCTACATTTCTACATCAATCTGTGAATTTTTAAAAAAATCCTTATGAAAATTCTCTACCATTGTCGTGCAAATTTCTCCATTTTTGTTTTGACAAAGGTACACATTTTTGCAAGCTGTTTCTGATCACATCATGCCTTTTTTGCATGTTATTTTCACTCACATATTTGTTTTTATGCACACTTTCCCCCAATATATGCATTTTTGTAAATGTTGTTTAGTTGGCGAACTGCACCCCAAAATTCTAATAAATGTGAATTTCAAAGGATGTCTGTGTGTCGGTTCTCATATCGTTTCGGAAAGTGTGAATTTGATAAATTCTGCTTGAAATGCAAACTGGATCGAAATTCTCACCCATTCCTAACTGCAGCCCAGGAGAACTGAACCCAGACCTTTTCTCGCCTGTTAAACTTTTTGCAGAGAAACTTTGTCTTAAGGAGGTATCGAGCTACCTTGTGGGCATTTTTAACATTTGACTTTGCTGCTTGCCAACTGTTGCTGGTTTTGTTTGCTGAGAGCGTGTACACTGATCTGTATCTGCACCGTTTTTATTACAGCATGCTGGGTGGGAATATAGTGGTTTGTGTTGTTACCGTTTTGTGTTTACTTCTGACTTTAATAAAAATAAAAAAGCTTCTAGACCTGTTTGTTGCAGCACCATGCAGCCAGCTTGTTGTGAAACTGCCATGGATTTGGATGGGGTTTCCAGTGATTTGATACAGGCTTCAGAAATCTGCCTAGCTCCTTGGCTCTCCCCTTCTGGCTCAAGAACTGTTCTTCAGACCCTCCTCTTCTTTAACGGTAGAGACACACTTAACCGTTCTGCCAGTTCCAGTGCATCTCCACCTCTCTTTTCTGATAAACAGATGCTAGTGAAGCCCTGCCCATTTTTACCGTAAAAGCTGGTAGGATCAGCTTGAGTGCATTTTGAAAAATTTGCTTCAAAGAGAGTTTGCAGCTGATTGGCAGATCAACCTGTTCCCCCTCCAGGTGTGACCAATGGAAATGCTTTGCTGTGGGCGACTAGTGTGCTCTCAGCCTAAGTGCTTTCTGCTGTCCCATTCGTTGAGATAACCATTCCAAATGTTTGGAAAACCTGGACCATGGTGATGGAGCAAATGATTCCTAGTCTGCAAATCTGCAAATGGGCCAGGTATCATTGGTGTAGTGGTTCCTTTTGATGTGCAGGAGCTCATCCTGATGGCATCCATAGCCACTCCCTCAAAGACAGTCCACAAATCAGGCAACTGTGTTCATCCACTTATCTCTCTCTCTATGTACAAGTTGCTGTAGTAGTGTCAATGTCCAATTTATTAGAAGCAGCATGACTGCCACCTTGTGCATAGTTTCCTCCTGGGAGAAGGGATGGATGGATCTCTCCATTTCAGTTCTCTGAGTTTCTCTTTTTTCCAGATCTCCACATTCCTCAGCAATTTGCAATTTAAAAGAAAAGAAAATCCTCATGAAAATTTGTCAGCATGTGATTTTCTCCTAATAAACACATTTTTATGCAGTCTTCACCAATGTACACATTTTGGTAAAGGATTCCCTTTAATAGAATGTGTGTTGTACATTATGTTCACTATTGTAATAAGCATGGTGAAGCACCCTTTCCCCTAATATATGCCTTTCTGTAAACGCTGGATGGTTGCAGAAACGCATCACAAAATTTGGAGAACTGTAGATGTTGAAGGCTGGCTGTGTTTCAGCCCTTGTATCATTTTGGAAAGTGCAAGTCAGGGAGGTTCGCCTTTAAATGCAAATCAGAATCAGATTTCCCCCCCTTCCCTTGAGCAAGACCCTTTGAACTCAGTGGTTATGTCCCCTCCCAAAACAGTCTCTCCTGTCCTCCCCCCTAAAATAATTGGCTTCCTCCTTACTGCAAGTGTTTTTTAACCCTAGACACGTTTACTCAGAAATAAGGCCGCAATCCAACACACACTTACCTGGGAGTAAGTCCCACTGAACCCAATGGAGCTTACTTCTGAGTAGATATGTACTAGATTGCAGCCTGGTTGGTTTCTGTTTTGTTTTGAACTCGAGACTTACTTATGCTTTTTGCAAGGAAGAGGATGGCAGCAGGATTAAGTGTGAGTCAGTGCAGGCCAGCAGCAGTGACACTTGGCTGAAAGAAAATACAAGGTATAGCAGATTTCTTTCTTGGTACCCGCTGGCATATTTTGCAGCTGTGGCTGATGCTGTCTGCCAGTTTTGCCATCCGGTTGGACAGCCGGGGGCCGGCCCTGACTAGGGTCATCCCAGCACATGGCCGAGATGCCACTCAGAGCATCCTCAAGCACAGGCTGCCCTCCCTGTGTGTGAATCTCTGACATCTGACGGGCGGGTTGGTATCTGTTGTGCAGCAGCCTCTTGATATAATGCTTCATGAGATTCCAGCAGATGATATTCTCCCTCCCCTCAACTTCCACCCGGTTTGGTTTGGGAGGTGTGAGTGACACTGGAGCACGTGATAAGATACGCATCAAAGCAAGATCTGTGCTTCAGAAAAGGAGCATTGAGTGCTGTTTTGTACTTTACAGTTGTGTACTAATTTTCTTCCTAATTTTATGCCGCTTGGTTTGAAGCTGACTTCCAGGCGTATCTGTGGTGATTTGGAAAGTATGTGGTTGTTGTATGCTGTGTTTCATTTTTTTAAAAAAAACACCATATTTTTAATGAGTTTGTAAACTACCCAGAGGATTTAGCTGACGGGCGATAAGAGTATACAAATATAGGAGTGAGAACCAGGTCATCTCTGTCCTGAAATTCTGCATTGTTGTAGGAAATGGGACATAGATACGTGCATGTCTGAGCCTGACCTGTGGCATAAGACGGGATCTGCCAGGAAGAGATTTCGCTGGATTGTGATGAGACGGCGATGTGGGGGCTTGCCGCAAAGCAGCAAAACCCTGCCTTGATGTATGAGGGGGAAGAGAGGGTTGTGGATTGTTGGCTGCCAGGCTAGGAAGGCAGAGAAGACACCAAGATAGGGTGGGATTGTATGTGTAATGCAGGGTGGGGAAACTTTTCCAGTCTGAGGGCCACATTCCCTCCTGGGCAACCTTTCTGGAGGGCCGCGCACCAGTGGTAGGTGTGGCCAGAGGCAAACGTGGGTGGAGCAACTGATGTGACTCCTGCCTTTGCATAGAAGGCTGCATTCCCACCATAGAAAAAGGAGAGGTGTACACTGTACACATCACACACCCCCCCCTCCCAAGCATGCAAGAGGCGGTTCAAGAGCAAATGCACTTCAAGTGGGTGTGAAGTGAGGGGGTGTGGCCTGGGAAGAGGGGATGGCCTTGGGAGAGTCCCAAGGGCCAGGTAGAGAAGCCTGGAGGGCCACATTTAACTCCTGGGCCCGAGGTTCCCCACCCCCGGAATAATGTGGAAAAGAGGAGCATGGAAGCATCCCCCGACTCCCTCTCCACCACTCATTCTCTTTGCCCATCCTGGGCTCTGGACAGAAGGGTGGGGCCCAGTGAATGTTGCCCACTGGGTGGCAAGAGACGAGCCTTTGCCCGATCCGGTTCCCTACCAAGGCTAGAGATATCGCAGCGCCAAGCTCCAACCAGGTCGCAGAGAGAGGAGATATGCGGCATTGTGGGGAGGGAGGGACGCAAGCGCCGGCTCCTGCTGCCTCCTGTGGGCTGTCTGAGTGGCTCATCATCTGATCCTGAGCCCTTCCTCCCATCGGAGTCCCAGCTTTAACTGTAAGTAGGCATGCATTAGGGTGAGTGGGGCAACCTCAGCCAGCTCCCACCTGCCAGCCTGTCTTTCTTATAACCAGTCAGGAAAAAAAAGGGGGCTCTGCTTGTCATTGGCTGTGACTCCACCTCCCGCTGGTCTCCTTTGCCTTCTGCCCTACCAGTCCCAATGAGCACCAGCCCAGCGCTCTTAAGCAGGAGTGCATCAGCAGCTGAATGTGGGAGCAATCCACCCAGGTGGCAGGAGGCATGTCTAAGTCGAGCACTAAAGCCAGGTGGGGGAGTGGCTGCCCTGTGGCTCTCCAGATGTCACTGGATTTCCAAATTCCACCTTCCCTGACCATTGACCATCCTTGGGGCCGCTGGAAACCTTAGCCAGCAACTTTCCAGCCCTCTGAGGTTTCAGCACGTTGCTTACAGACATTTGAACAGAGCCTAGCAACAACGAGGGCCAGAAACTTGCACTTTTTCATTTTGAAAAATACGCGTTGTCTTGGGGACCTGCATTATGCACTCAATACAGCACTATGCTCTCTCTCCCCCTCTGTTTTTTTGCACTTAGGCACATGCTCGCACAGCCCGAATGAGGATGAGTCAGCCCATCTCCCTGCAGGGTTAGCTGCCCACGGTCTCTATCATCTATAGCTATCCTTGAGCAGAAGTTGGATCTAAGAACTGCATTGGTTTTGAGCTGAAAATTAAATGCAAAAAAATTATCATTTTTATGATTGAATTTGGTATTGTGGTTTGGTGCCTGCTGTTTGCTGTGATCAATGCTTCTTGTTTTTAGTTTGGTTTAATTCTGCATCGTTATGGTAGTTTTATTCCTTGCCTTGCCTGATGTATCACTAATGTTATGGTTACATAAAGGGAAAGCAGTTTCATTCAGTAGGAAAATAGCAATAGGAAGGGGGTGAGTGTATCCGTGGTGTTCTTTGAGCCAGGATGGCTAATTCATCTTTGCTGTCTGTCTGGATCTCAGGGACCAGGCTTTCGCATCATTTTTCAAAGTTCTCCAAATTGTGTTCCTCTCTCTCTCTCTCTCAGGAGTATTCAAGGGGCCATATTTTGACTGTGTGATCCACGGGTCAAGGAGCTTAGCTAACGATGAGGGGTCTGTTTTCCCCCTGGTATATGACAAAACTAATATGCTTCTCCTGGATGAGCCTGTTCTTTATGAAGGTAAGAGCTCCAAACTAGCCGACTTATCACTTTTACAAGGGCAGGCTTTAACCTCACTACAGGAGATCCCTCTTGGCCCACAGACCAGTGTCCCCCTGCTCAAAGTTGTGGGCTGGGTTGCCAGGCTTAGAGACTGGGAGTTAAAGGGCGCTGTACACAGCGCATACTGAAACTGTGGAACTCCCTCCCACAAGAGGCAGTGACGGCCACCAGCTTGGATGGCTTTAAAAGAGGATTAGATGAATTCATGGAGGAGAAGGCTATAATGGCTGCTAGCCAAGATAGCTATGCTGTTGCCTCCACAGTCAGAGGCAGTATGCTTCTGAATACCAGTTGCTGGAAACCGCAGGAAGGGAGAGGGCTGTTGCGCTCGGGTCCTGCTTGCGGGCTTTCCATTGGGTCATCTGGTTGGCCACTGTGAGAACAGGATGCTGGACTAGATGGGCCACTAGCCTGATCCAGCAGAGCTCTTCTTATGTTCTTAGGTACATACTGTAGGAAACTGCCTTACACCAAGCCAGACCATTGGTCCAACTAACTCAGTATTGCCTACACTGACTGGCAGAGTTGCTCTCCAGGGTTTCAGGCAGGGTCTCTCTCAGCCCTACCTGGAGATGCCAAGGACTGAACCTGGGACCTTCTGCATGCAAAGCAGATGCTCAACCACGGAGCTACGGCTCTTCCCCACCTGGCAGATCAGTCGATGAAGCCAGGTGGGGCAGGGGATGGCACTTTGCAGGCTAAGGGGAAATCCTGGTAGTGCCTGGGTCCCTTGGAGGATGTGGTGTTGAGGTCATAATGCACTTCCTGAGAATCTCCGCTTTCTTTCGCTAGTGAGAAAGGGGCAAGATTCTAGCCCTCATTATTGCTAGAATAATCATCGAGTTTTAGAGTTGAAAGGAACATTGGAGGTGATCTCATTCAACCTCCTGTTCAATATCTGCCTCAAGCCTAACTAGGTGCTAATTGTTTGCAGGGTTGTGATGCAAGAGTTCTGGAGAAGACATTTGAACAATGGATGAGGTATAAGGACGAGTGCTTGAAGAAGATGGCAAGTGATCCATATCCTTCAGGTAAGGAACCATTTTCTTTGTCAACATTTTTTTTTAAAAAAATGGTAAGAACATGGGGATAATTTGCACCTATTTATTTATTTTAGATTATATACTGTTTCTGTTGGGAAAACCTCACAATATGGTTTACAACAAAAAATATTAAAATAATATTTGTTGCTAATAATTTATTTATTGTGTTTATAAGAAGCCTAGGGCGGTGCACCATAAATATGCATGAATTAAAACTAATATAATAAAACAGCAAAGACAAGCCACATAGGGAATTTTCCGTTTTGGAAAGCTAAGCCTGTGTACATGCCATACATCTCTCCTCCCCCCCCCAAAAAATCCTGGGAACTGTAGTTTACCCCTTACAGAGCTACAATTCCCAGCACTCTTAAACTACAGTTCCCAGGATTCTTGGGGGATGGGGAGTAGATGTGCTTTAACTGCATGGTGTAAAGAGCCTAGGTCTCTCTCCTCCCTGGGGCAAGCTGTTCCTTAGTGAGTCCTGTGGTGGCAGTTAGTGGAGGCCACCTTGGCTAAAAAACTGGCAGTTAGATGATGAACTGCCCACCAGATTGTTCTGGCTCTTTCACTCTGCTCTTGGCATAATGCTCCTTAGATAAATTCACTCACTGGCCTGCTTGCAGTGTGGCATGTTCCTCTTCAGCAGGTGTGGGAAACCTGTCGCCCTCCAGACATTGGAGGACTAGAACTCACATGGCCAGTGACCAAGGATGATGGGAGTTGTAGTTCAGCAACATCTGGAGGGCCGAAGGTTCTCCATGCCTGCTCTGCAGGGTTCTAGCCATTTTATTCCCTGCTAGTTTTTGGTTCATCTCTCCCCGTGCCTCACTCTGCTCAACTCTCAGCTATGATGCTTTGGCCACGGAACCCACATAGTCCTCAGTGGGTTGTCCACCCCTTTCCCCCCCTGAAGATTTTGTTGCACTCCCATAAACCTGGGGATTCTCAAGTTTCCTGGCGTGTGGCCGCCTCGTGTATGGGTGGTGCTGTTTTGGTTGCAGCAGCAGGGGCACGCATACTTTGGACATTGGAAATAGAAGGAACCGTACAGAAAATGAAATGCTGAAAACGTGTTCGGCTTCTACAGCTGCAGCGCCTGACGGTGGGTGATGCAGCCGCCTTGCTGAAGCTGGGAGATGTGGTCAGTGCCCGAGTGGGAGATTGCCAGGGAACCCCTGTGAATCTTCAAGGGCATCTCTCAGGAACACGGGAAGCTGCCTTGGGCTGAGTTAGGCCACTTGCTACATCTGCCTCAGCACTGTCTGGCAGCAGCACTGCAGGGTTTTGGGCAGGGTTCTCTCTCAGCCCTACCTGGAGATACCGTCAGGCTGAATGTGAGCAAATAGTGTGATGTGGCTGCAAAAAAGGCTAATGCTATTTTAGGCTGCATTAACGCAAGCATAGTTTCCAAACAGCATGCAGTATTGATTTCCCACTGTTCGGCACTGGTTAGGCCTTCTCTTTAATACTGTGTCCACTTCTGGACACCAGACTTGAAGAAGGATGCAGCAAACTGGAACAGGTTCCGAGGAGGGCGACAAGGATGATCAGAGGACTGGAAACAAAGCCCTGCGAGGAGAGACTGAAAGAGCTGGGCACGTTTAGCCTTGAGAAGAGAAGACTGAGGGGAGATAGGATGGCACTCTTCAAGCACTTGAAAGGGATTGCACGTGGGACCTTCTACATGCAAGGCAGATGCTCCACCACTGAGCTATGGGGCTTCCCCTCTCAAGTTCCATGATGGAAAACAGGCACTATAAAATGCAGCAACTGTTGATGAGTAAAATAGGGGCCCTGAATTGGCTTCATCCTACCACAGCCGGGTGAGAAGTTGATGCTATTCAAGCTATTGGAACAAATTCACAATTGCTGGAGGGGACACCTATTCCTTATATGTTGTGTGCCAGTTTATTAGCCAGTCTCCAATACAAATACTTTGTCACTTTTTTTTTTTTGGCTATATGTTAACATAGGAAACTGCCTTATACCGAGTGAGACTGTTGGTCCATTTAGCTCAGTATTGTCTACACTGACTGGCAGCAGCTCTCCAGGGTTTCAGATTGAACCTGGGACCTTCAGCATGCAAAGCGGATGCTCTTCCGCAGTGCTACGGCCCTTCTCTGTGACATTCATTTATGTTGGTCAGGACCAGCTGTCCTCTCCCCTTCTCTTTGTTTTCTCCAAGGACAGGCAGGCCTACAAAAGAGGCTAATCGTGCCCACTCAGAGCCCATCCATATGAATGTGTAATCTGCAGTGGTACAGCTTTGTGTCCTCATTAATTCACCATTGTCCATATGACATTGCAAACCAGTATGGATTTTCGTGTTCACAAATTCGCCTTAGAAATGGCCACCCAAAATCTGATATTTATTTATTTATTGGATTTATATCCTGCCCTTTCTCCAAGTAGGAGCCCAGGGCGGCATATGCTTTCCTAAACCGATCAATCACATTAATGTCCGTGTGGTCGGATGCAACGCTAGACTTTCCTGCAACAGGTGGTCCATGGGCGTTCCTCTGTCATATGCCAAGCCCCCTGTCTCATTCTCACCCGATAGCACATCCACAAACCTGCGCATGGAGGCATTCAAGAGGCAGCTGGACAGCCATCTGTCGGGAATGCTTTGATCTGGATTCCTGCATTGAGCAGGGGGTTGGACTTGATGGCCTTATAGACCCCTTCCAACTCTACTATTCTATGTGTGGGAATTAAAAAAAAAAGATATACATTTCTACGCTGTTCCAGAAAAACGCACAAAAAGCAAATGACCATTATGGGCCAATCACTGAAAAGGGGTGGACTTAGGGGAGTGGCCAATACTAAAGCAATTTCGATAGGAAAAAAAGCCCACACATGCTTGACAATTGGGTTTTCATAATAATCCATCCACAAAGAGGACATGCATGGATCTTGAGGCCACCAACTGAATATGGAAATCGCGGATTTAGTGGTTAGGTATGTATGGGCCCTCAGAAGTAAGCCCCATGGAGCTCAATGGGACTTAATCCCAGGTAGGTGTGTATAGGGTTGTAGCTGAAGTTTGCAGTCCAGTGGATGCCACTGAGTATAGCAGAACTTATTTGTGAGTAAACAGGCATAGAATTGCATCGTTATGGCTGCCATTCTAGGCACACCCTTACATGGGAGTAGGGCCCAATGAAGTTAGTGGGACTTCATCCAGAGCAGAGATGGCAGGATCTGCAGATTTCGGTCCTCTCGGCTTCTCATTTTCCCAATCAAATTGAGTTCTCCACACTTCTGCAGCAATCTGTGGGTTTCTTTTTTTGAAAATCCTCACAAAAACTGTTCGGCGTTTTAGATCACTGCTCAACTTTGCAGGGCCTCTCATAAGCGGCAGCCACAGATGCTGAGGATGAGGAAGGCATTTCAACATTGTGCTCTGGGGTGCTGTGCTGAATGTGTCAGGTCCTCTTCCGTGCCCTGCCCAACCAGTCTTGCATCTGTCTCTTTCAGGGCTGTTTTGCAACCGCACATTTGACATGTATGCGTGCTGGCCAGATGGGAGCCCAGGAGCGACTGTCAGTGTCTCCTGCCCTTTCTATCTTCCCTGGTATGAGAAAGGTATTTATTTATTTTACTTTCTTACATTTATATCCAGCCTTTCTTTCATCAAGGACCCCAGGACTACATACAGGTGGTTCTCAGGTGGTCTTCCATCCAGGCACCGACCAGACCCAGACCTGCTTAGCTTCAGCAAGGTGGTGGCCTCATGTGCCTTCAGACCATACCCTGGGCTTGTTCTTGGTGTTGGCTTGGAGAGTGTCTGAAAGGCATTCTAGGAAAATTCCTTCCTGGATGCTCCAAAACTCCTTTGTTCTCCATCCCTTACTCTCTCTGTTGCCCCTCCCCAAAAAACCTTGTGCGGGTCTCTGTGTTGGGATCTCTCAAGTTGTCCCACAAGTCCACATTATCTCTTACAAGGCTTCTGTCCAGCTTCTCAAATCCTGTTCACTAGTTTACCTTTGTTTTGTTGTTGACTAGGTCATCTTCTCAAATCCCGTTGACTTGGTTAGCAGTCCTCTTTTCCACCACAGAATTCCATCCAATAAATCAGGGGGTCTTGAGATGTTCTGGACAACAGCTCCCATCAGCCCCAGCCAACATGGCCAAAAGTCAGGGATGATGCGAGTTGTATTCCTGAAATCTGGAGGGCACTGGGTCGCCTCTCCCTGCGATTAATCATAGCAGGTATCAGTTTGCAATGACTGTAAACTGCGAGGAATCTCAAGGGCAGTGTCGCTGTCCTTGGTGCTGAAGTTGCAGGTAGGCACAGCCAACTCAACCCGTTTGTGGTACAGGTCTGCTGTTGAAAGCTGCAGTGCTGGAGGGAGTCTGGATAAGTTGAACTAGATATTATAGAATGGGCAGGGGAACTCTGGCAGAGGGGCTTCCATTTTTGGCGGCAGCCCTGCAATCTTTTAACGTATAACGTTGCCTTATTCTGGGTCAGAGCACTGGCCCATCTTGCCCCAAACTCGCAACTGTTCTCCAATGATTTCAGGGCAGGGTGTTTCTCAGCACTGCTAGCTGAGATTCTTTCAACTGGCAATGCCAGGGACTTAGGGTTGTATCCAACGCTAGGCCTACTCATGGTAGACCCATTGAAATTAATGAACCAAACTTATGTCTGTCCATTTCAGTTGGGTCCACTTTGAGTAGGATTATTATGGGATACAACCCCTAAGCTGGGACTTTTTGCATGCAACTCATGTGCTCTACTGCTGAATTGTGTCTCCTCCTTGGCATGTAATGTGCTGTGAATTTAGCATGGGGCTTCCTGGCTCACATTCCACAGTGCTCTGCTCTGCTGGCACTGGTGATTAAGTGCCTTCAAGTGGCCATTCAGAGATGCCATTGTGCCACTGAATTTGACCCCCAAACATGGGAGGACTCTTGTCAGTCTCTGGTTTCTGACCAGGTGTGGAGTGGCCACAGACCTCCTCCCATCTCCATTTCTGTAAAGCATCAAAACCTCTGACCCTCTAATTGCATAGTCACTTATGGGAAGCTCTTCGCTCTCATGTGATGGGATGCAGATGCTTCTGGGACTAGTTTAAGGTGCTTCCCGCACCAAATAGCCACAGCTTGGAAAAGTGGTCTACTCCACACAGATGAACATCACTTGAGTCTGCTCCATCTGGTGGCCGTAAGAGAGAGAAATGCAGGTTGTCATACAAGACAGGGAGTTTCTATGCTGCCACTGCTAGAAATGTCCTGCTCTTGCATGGGAACTCTCCATGCAGTCCAGGTAATCCACGTGGCAAGTTGTTTTACATATTTCAGCCACCAGGTGGAGCAGCTTATATTTACATGTGCAGACTGGCCCTATCCTGAGAGCTTCTACCCTGGTTCAGAGCTTGGAAAAGTTACTTTTTTGAACTACATCTCCCATCAGCCCCAGCCAGCACCATGCTAGCTGGGGCTGATGGGAGTTGTAGTTCAAAAAAGTAACTTTTCCAAGCTCTGCCCTGGTTCCATATTGTTCCTAAGCAGAGCTCTGCCCCTTCCTGTACTGAGGGAGGCAGAGCACAGGTCTCTCTCTAGGTCCTAGTGCTGACTCTCAGGTGCTTGGCCCATTGTAACCACTCCTTGGAGGCCTGGTCACCCCTCCCTCCCTAGACAGCTCTCCTGCGGCTTAGGCTATGCAAGTGAGATTTATTATTACTATTATTTATTGAATTTATTAGTCGCCTATCTAGCTGGTTATCCAGCCACTCTGGGCGACGTACAAAATAGAACACCCAATACATTAAAACATTTAAAATCTCGAACCAGACAGGCAACGGGGACAAGATAAAAGAGGGAGAGTAAAAACACCAGGCCGCTGGGGTTGCCCAGAGCGTTGTTCTTCAACGTTGGGTCCCCAGATACTGTGGGACTACAACTCCCATCATCCCTGATCGCTGGCTGAGGAGAATGTGAGTTGCCGTCCGACAGCATCTGGAGACCCACGGTTGAGGGACGCTGGCCCTTGGGTAATGGAGACGACAAGGTTGCCTTGGTCCTGGATGAACAAGAGGCCTCGGCGATGGGGACAAGATGGGGGTGGATGGGTGATGGTGACTATCCTGCACAGTGGCCCAAAGCCTTTGCATTTTCAAACATGCCGGCCTGTTTAATGTGTGACTTCTTTTGCTTCCAGTGAAGCATGGGCTGGTGAGTCGCAAGTGTGGAGCGGACGGCCACTGGGTGGTGCTGAATGGGACAGAGCTCTGGAGGGACCATTCCCAGTGCAAAGAGGAGGTGGAAGGGGCCGCTGGAGAGGTGAGGAGGGAAGCCTCCTGGGCGTTCCTGGGCCCTTGGCAAAGCTAGAGTCACCGCCTCTTTATTTTTATTTTCGATTATTTTATTGTTACATTTCTATCCCACTTTTTCCTCCAAGGAGCTCAAAGTGGTGTATGTGGTTCTCCTCCCTCTCTGTTAGATCATCACAACAACCCTGTGAGGTGGGTTAGGCCAAGAGGCAGTGACTGGCCCAAGGTCACCCAGCGAGCTTCATGGCCAAGTGGGGATTTGAACCCTGGGCTCCCAGGTCCTAGTCCGACGCTCTAAGCACTACACCACGCTGGCTAATAGTGAATTGCATTGACAACTGGGGGAGTAGGAGGCTGCATGCCAGAAGTGATGGCCAGACCCATTAAAGCCCAGTCCATCCCAATTCTCAGAGGGGACAGGACTAAGTCCATCCCGTCCCATTTCTGGGCGGGCTTTTAATGAAAAATCCTTTAAAACCTGCCTGGCTCCACAAGTGGCATTCTGCAGAGGCTTGATCCCACAATCATTATATCTAGGATGCAAGCATCTCCTGCAGGGCACAATCACAGTATGAAGGACACATGCAACAAAATTGGAATCCGAATGCTCTTAGTGGTTCAAATCAACTCACAGGCTTGTATCCAAAGAGAGCTGGGTCTCTTGTTCTGCTAGCCCAAGGATTTACGCTTGCATAATACAACTCCCTCTCTCTTTCCCCCCATGTCCCCTAAATCTTTTTTGGGTTTCCCCCCAACCTTCCGGAGCAGACTTGAGGACGGTGCAGGTTATACGTGGAGAGAGGACAGGATGGGAAATTTCTGTTGCGCAGGCACAAATCCTTGTGCTAATGGAACGAGGGCACTGGATCCCGCCGTTAACAACATTCTTAGATGGCAATGTATATTTTGCCACTCACCTGATGCATTTGGGGACCCTCCTGCCTGTTCTGTTGAATGGAGCCCTGGGCCTCTGCCCTAAAAATCCTACCAGGATGGTGCCATTCTTCATGGGCTTTGCTGCTCCTGGTTGCATCTTCCCCACTTGGCTGTGGGTAGCTGGGGAAGACGGGGAAAACAGGCCGGTGTGGCTGGTCTGATGGGGCCTCCTTCTCTCCTATACAGGAAGGAGCCCACCGCCTGATGGTCAGCTTCAAAGTCCTCTACACAGTCGGCTACTCCCTGTCGCTGCTGGCCCTGGCCTTGGCTCTTCTCATCCTGACTGTCTTCAGGTTCTGAAGCTAGGCTCACGGTGAAAGGCGTTGTGGGATGGAGATGGATGTGTATCTCTCTGGAGTGGTGTACGGTCTGATCTGTAGAGGTGGAGGATGGGTGTAGGCCAGGGAGAGAGATGTGAAATCCACAGCGTTGGGTTGCAGTATTCCTGGATGACTTCATGGTGACACCGTCAACATATGCAGGGCTGAGTGCATCTGGCATGTCTGGGAACATAGGAATCTGCCTTATACTGAGTCAGACCATTCATCCATCTACCTCAGTATTGGCCACTCTGACAGGCAGCAGCTCTCTAAGGATTCGGGCAGTGGTCTCTCCCAGCCCTACCTGGAGATGTTGGGGATTGAACCTGGGACCTTCTACATGCAAAGCAGATGCTCTATCACTGAGCTACGGCCCTTCCCCTCTGCTGCCTTCTAGTGGGTTAGATCATTGGTCCACCTAGCCTACTATTAAGGAATTTCTTTGTACCAAGACAGACTGCTGGTCCATATAGTTCAGTATCGCTTACAACAGGAATGGGGAACCTCTGGCCTGTGGGCCAAATTAGGCCCAGACGGAATCCTGATTTGGCCAATGATGCCATGTTCCCCAAGCCATACCCACCTGCCCTACACCTGCCATCATATTATGTCAGGTGTGGGGCAGGTAAAGATGCACCTTAAAGGATCAAGTGGTAGACGTAAGGTATGCTTCTGATTTCTCCTTGGTAAGCAGAGCCTGCTGTCAGTACAGATCAGCTGATCGGCACTGACAGCAAGCCCTACTGAGATTGGATACTCTAGGGAGTTCCCAATCAGGAACTCCCAAGTGCAGCCATTCCCTGCCAAAAACAGGGCTTGAGAGCCCAGCTTTCAGCAAAGATCTTCCTTTGCAGCCTGGTGTGAGTTCAGCCTCTGCTTGAATATCTCCAGAGAGGGAGAGCCCCCTCCCCAGGCAACTGATTTTATCCTTGAGCTGCTTGATTGTCAAGAAGTCTCTCACTGGCTTTGTCAGTGGGTTCATTTTTCTCTAGCATTCATTCATTCAGAGCCATTGCATGGGGGAATGGTTGGCGTTCCACTTTGCCTGCATTAGTCTCCAAGTGCAATGTCCCTTTGATCCCTCAGGAAGCTTCGCTGCACTCGGAACTACATCCACGCGAACCTTTTTGCCTCCTTTGGGCTACGAGCCGTCTCTGTAATTGTGAAGGATGCATTGCTGGAAAAGAAGTGGAGAAGAGAGACCTTCCAGGTGTCCGACTGGGAGGACTTGCTGAGCCATGAGGCAAGTATGGTGGCTGTGGACCAACGTGTCAGTCTCTGCCGGCTGCACCAAGGTGATCAATGGCGCTGTAAAACAATTAGCCGGCAGTTGCCTAAGCAGGGCTGTAAAGCAGATAAGGCTTGAAGGATAAGCAAGGGTGGGGGTCGAGGGGTCTCAGTTCACGTACCAGTTCATCTTCCAAAGGCAAGGTCAGTAACAAATCAAAGGTTCAATAATCCAGCAGGGCAATCCAGGTTTCAAGACTCAACAGGGCCTGGCACGACTGGTGAGGGTCTGATGCTGGCGTTTGACATTGCTTCCAGCGGAGGTCAAAAGACCTCTCATTGCCTTTAAGCTCCCTTCCCTGGTTCAGGTGCTAGGAATCAGCCCTCTGACTCCCAGGAGCTTCTATCCTTAAATGGCCAGCACCCCTGCGTTGTTCTGCTACTCGCAGGTGTCTTCGCTCCGCAGGGAACAGAGGGGCCTCCTGTCCACTCCTTCAGTCTGGCTGAGGGGCTCCAGCTGTGTCCTGATCCTCTTCCAGTGGTGGGAGGTCTGGAGCTGCTTCTAGGGTGGTTCTGCTTGTTCCCTCTCCTGACTCAGCTGTGCCAATCCCCCACTCCTCATCCTTTTCTGAGGACTCAACTGACGGAGCCATGACACAATGGCAGCTGGTGGCTCCATGTCAGTGGGGCAATGGAATCCATTCTGGGTTTTAGTCCAAACTTTCAAAGGGCTGGATAAAATCCTGGCCCCGCTCATGCTTGTGGCTGGATAGTCAAAAGACTGAAACTCCCATCAGTCCCAGGCGGCATGGCCAACGGTCAGGGATGACGGGTGTTGTAGTCTAATAACATAGGAAGCTGCCTTAAATTGAGCCAAACCATTGGTCCATTTAGCTCAGTGCTGTCTACACTGACTGGCAGCACCACTCCAGGGTTTCAGGCAGGAGACCTTCCTAATCGTACCTGGAGATGCTGGGGATTGAACCCGGGACCTTCTGTTGCAAAGCAGATGTTCTGCCATCGCGTTATAGCCCTTCCCAAGGAATATCTGGAGGGACACAGATTTCTTGGTCCTAGGTTAACCTCTTCTTGGGCACAGTGGGGCCTGACCACAAATGGATCGTGCTGGCTCTACACATCCGGGTGGGAGTGAAGGTGGCAGAACGGAGTGTACCACTACAGACTGCAAGGAGGGTACTGCTTTTGAATGCTTTCCCCTCATTAAGGAAACAAAGATTCAACGTCTTGCAAACAGAAAATGAAAGGATCAGCAGCAAGACAGGTTCTAGCCCAGTTTTGCTGGTCTTCTTTGAAGGGAGTTTTTACATGGAGAAGCAAAGGGAAAAAATGACAATGCTCCCTCTGCAACCTCAACTAGCCTCGTCTCATTCTAATGTCTCATTCTGCGCCATGCAGGAGTTTTGCTTTGTTTGTAGCTGCCAAATGTGGCATAGCGGTTAGAGTGGTCTAAGCCTGGTGAGATGCAGGTTCAAATCCCTACTCTGCCATGAAGCTCACTGGGGGACTTTGGAGCAACCTCTGTCTCTTAGCATAACCTACATCACACAGTTGTTGTAAGCATAACACAGGGAGCAGGGCTGCTCCAGTGCACTGCCTTGAACTTCTGGGAGTGAGGGTGGGTTGTAAATGGAATCAATGAATGGAACCAAGGCTGTGTGCACCCCACATTTTTGAAGGAGCACAGAGTTTGGTAGCGGGACATGCCCATCTCGGCTTTGGGTTAAAAAAAGAAGAGCAAGTTTCTAGCCCTTATGGCTGCAAGCGCTGGGGTCTCATAATTGTGGAATTCAATCCCACAGGAAGTCATAGTTTCAAACAGGCCTTAAAGAACCATCTCTTTTTTTTTTTTCAATAATTTTTATTCAGATTTTCATAAAACATACAAGACAAAATCATAAAACATTCAAAGACAAAAAACAAAATCAAAAATAGTTAAACAAAAAGAAAAAAAGAAAAAAAAAACAAAAATAAAAAATAAAGAGTAAAATATTGACTTCCCATTTGTCAAAGATCAAATCAGTTATAAGTCTATAATATATAACAATCCTGTCTCTTAAGTCATATTATAAAATCACTTTCCTCCAGTAGTTATCTTACTTAATCATCAAATCTCATAAACATTACTTTATTCTTTCCACAAAAAGTCAAAGAGAGGTTTCAATTCTTTAAGAAATATATCTATCAATTTTTTTTTCCAGATAAGCATATCGATTAATCCATCTCATTACTAATTATGATAATCTTATTGTCATAACCATAGTCAAAATAAACATTTCAATTAATCCATCACATCAGAATCTGTTAGGTTCAGTAATTTCAATAGCCATTGTTCTATTATCTCTAGTAATTCCATTTTCCATCTTCCATCTTCAGTAGTCTTGTTAAGTCCAGTAATTTCAATATCCAATCTTCCATTATCAGTATTCCATAATAATCTTGCTGTCAAAGCCATAGTCATATAGTAAGAGTCTGATGGGAATTACCTCTATCCCAAATATTTTCTTGCCATCCATTCTGAATAGGTTGCTGAAATACTGCTGTAAAATCATATCTCTGTTCTTTTTTTCAAAATACACTGGGTCATCTCTTAAAAGTTTTTCCATTGTCACATGGCTGCAGTTAATTCCATAGATTTTCTCTATATTGGGCTCCATCACATCATTCCAGTCCAGAAGATAGTCCATGCCATTGATAACTTTATCTCTAGAATCTTCATTAATTTCTTCAGAGATAACATTGAGTTCCAAACAATAGATTTTATTTCTAAAGTCCATAGACTCCAAATCTTGTTCCTGTTCCACGTTTGTTCCAATCTCCGGGATCTCCTCTCTCACAGGGACCCCTATTCCAGTCTCCAGGGTCTCCTCTCTCACAGGGACCCCTGTTCCAATCTCCGGGGTCTCCCCTCTCACAGGGACCCCTTCCAGGGTCACCTCTCTCACAGGGACCCTTATATCTTTAATCTCCTGCTTCATTTTACTCAATTCAATTTTCATTATCTCAATCTCATCCATTATTTTCTGAAACATAGTTATTTCCAGATTCTCAGCCACTTTCTTAATTGCCATTTTAAAAGAAAAATATAGGAAAACCACTTCTTATTTCAGCAACAATTGGGTTAATACTCCAAACTTGGTGACATCACAGTATAAACAGAGCAGACAGCCTTATCTCTCCAATAGTTAAGTAAACAAAATGCAGTTCCCAGGATCGAAACAATTAATGGCAATCGTCAAGAAACAGATTCGTCAAAATAAAATAGACCAAAAAGAGAGTAGTCTCAAAACAGTATAATATTTTTCAAAATAAAAATCTGGAATAGAAATCCCTCTTCTGTGTATATCTTTAGAATGCAAATCCAGGACAGCTTTTTGCAACAAAAACAGAGATAAGCTATTAATTAGTGCGTAGCAGAGAGAAGTTACGGCTCCCCAGTGAGATGTCAAAAACCGATCAATCTGGCAAATCTCTTTTAAACAGCAACAATTTAAGTCAAGTAAAAGAAAAATATAGAAAGCAGGGTGCTTGCCTGTTAGTGCGTTCTCTCTTAGAAGATAAGATGAACGTTCGCTTTAACAGATAGAGCTTGCTGTTGAAAATCCGTCCCACCTTTGTCGGGTGGACCTCGTCCCATAAATTAATGAGATCTGGTCGTCCCAACAAAAATAGGCTTTGAGGTTAATCTCTTCGTTTCTCCCTACCCGGGAGAAGTTTAATCAGTCAAAAAAAAAAGAAAAAACTGACTGATATATCTGAATAAGCTTCTTTTGAGGCAGGAGCCCGTCTCAAAAGCAGGCACAGGCTAAGTCACCCTTCCCGGAAGTCAAGAACCATCTCTGATGGTATAGTGAGCTGCAGAAATGCTGCCATGCCTGATTTACCCTATACTGGGTGATGTTTGTGCTGGCAATATTTTGAAGTATATGTTTTAAATGGTTTTAATTTATTATATTTTGATGTGTATTATATAAGCTGCTTTGGGGGTTTTGAAGCAAGCAAGCTGTAAACCACACTATTATTATATTATATTTTACTGTTTTATATATATATATATATATATATATAATTTTTACTTTTATATATAATAATTTATTATTATTATTAGGTTGCATCCCATGCTAGTCCCACTCAGAATAGACCCACTGAAATGAATGAACATGACTAACTCAGGTCCATTAATTTCAGCCAGTTTACTCTGAGTAACACAGGAGGTAGACACCATCCATGATTTTCCTGTTTCAGATGGGGCGTTGGAAAGGGTAGCAGCCAACCTGCCTGTTTTTATAGTACCGAGTGGTCCTCTTCTTTCAGGCTGCGATTGGTTGCCGAGTGGCTCAAGTTGTGATGCAGTACTGTATTCTGGCCAATCACTACTGGTTTCTTGTGGAGGCGGTCTACTTGTACAAGCTTCTGATTGGGGCTGTGTTCTCAGAGAAGAATTACTACACCCTCTATTTGTACCTCGGCTGGGGTAAGGAGGAATTGGGAAGGGTGGCTTGTTCACAATGGGGCAAAACTACACAATACTTGTTAAGCACACTTTTAAAGAAACAAAGAGCATCCATATGGCCCCCCCAATCTGGATCAAGATTGTGGCCTTTTCTCACCAAAACACCTTTTCCCCAACTTACTCTTTCGTCCAAAATTAGCTCATTGGTAACAGCAGCTAAGGGGGATGTGTGATTAAAAAAAAAAAACTAGGCTGTAAAGGGTTGTATCTCCAATCGGTCCTACTCAGAGCAGACCCATTGGGCTGTATCCATCGCTCTCTGTTTGCTGGTGCATGTGGAACTAGCTTGTGTCTCGGCTTCCGGTGAGCTTTCAGTGGTTTTCTTGTATGGCTTGCAGGAACCCCTGTGGCCTTTGTGGTGCCGTGGATGGCTGCCAAGTACCTGAAGGAGAATGCAGAGTAAGTGTGGGGACGCTGGGTGGGCAATCTTCTAGGGAGGAAGGCCGGCTTGCGGTTTTAGGCACAGGTGGAGTTTTAGGCTGTACAGAAAGCCAGAAGAAGGAGCAGGTTGAGAACTACTGAGCAAGATTATAAAGGCTGTGGCAGGTGGGAAACCAACAGGCTCTCTTCATCTCCCCTCCCCTTTTTAGAAAAGAATAATATATTACAAAAACAACAGCTTCCAGTATCAGATCATAGTACAAATAAAAAGGAAATAATTGCTCCCAGAGTATGGTCTGAAGGCACATGTGGCCACCACCTTGCTGAAGCTAAGCAGGGCTGCGTCTGGTCAGTGGTTGGATGGGAGACTGCCAGGGAACCCTAAATGAGTCGAAACATCTAGATGAGAAAGTTACCTCATACAAGTCACTTTATGCAATTAATAAAAAAGGAAAGAAATAAAATTCCTTGTTGGTCATTTCAAGGGAAAAAAATCAATTTTTATTCCAAAGCTAGAGGAATCCATGCGACTTGTCCAATTTTTGCCTGTGTATATTCACATAGTCCATAAAAGGGCACCAGACGGTGACAATGTCCATCGGTTTTGCTTTCTCCTTAGCCATTTTCATAGTAAAAGTGATTTTTTTATCCTCTACCATGGCTACATTCCAAATTCTGTTTCTGAACTCAGAATTTCTGGGTGGCTGGGACTTGTACTGGGCACCACCAGCATAGGTGCACAGACTGATGGGTAAAACTGAGAAAAAAGAGTGGAGAAAAGGGGTCTCATAAAGGGACTAAGTCACAGATGGGGAACCTCTGGTATGAGAGCCAAATGTGGCCCTCCAAACCTCTCTGTCTGGCCCTTGGGAATCTCCCTCCGGACCACACCCCTTATGAGCCCTGCTGTATTTTGCCTGGCTGGAACATATCGCTGAACTCCAATCATGCTGCTTGCTTGGCTGGATAGAGGATGGAGGGGTGTGTGTGAGTAAATGAACATTTGTTGCTCCACCCACATTTTGTTTCTGGCCCCACCCACCACTGGCATCAGGCCCCTGGAAGGTTTCCTAGAAGACCATGTGGCCCTTAACATAAAAAAAGTTTTCCGCTCCTGGGCTAAGGATTGTGTGCTGCTGAGAGTGGCCTGGAGGGAGCCTTGGAGGATGGAGATTGTGCAAAATTTGCATAATTTATGCACATTGCAGAATTTGGTCTATCTTGGCGCAGGATTTTGCGTTTGTGATTTTTAAATGATTGTTTTAAGCTGTCAGGGAAAAAGCATTCCAAAACTCGGGCTTCCATCCAAGGCACTTTTTAATTCAAGTTCTGTTGAATTCCAGCAGGAGTTCCAAGCAAATGTGCATTCACTTTTTGTCCAGGGCTTTCTATAAACCAGTAAATAAGTGCCTTTTGCTAGAGTCAGCTGGAAGAGGAACTGTATTTATCTGAAGCATTGTTTTTTTACCCTATTCTTCAGCAGAAAAAAGGACTCCCAGAGTGGCTTACAAAGATCAATAATAAGGCAAAAGGATTGAATGGAAAGAGGAAAAAAGAAAACTCTGGCAATAGTTTTTCTTCAACTAAGACACTAAGTTGTATCCAACTAGGTCCTACTTGGAGCAGACCCAATGAAATTTATGGATCAATGTCAGTCATGTCCATTGATTTTAATGGGTCTACTCTAAGTAGGGCTAATACTGGATATACAACCCAATGTTCTTTATAAAGAGTTCAGGGACAGGAGGCTCAAAAAGCTGTTGGCCTCTCAGAGGAGCCGATGGAGCGGCCCTCCTTGCCATCTGTCCCGTGGGTGGCTGCACGGAGGTGCTTTCCTGCCTGTCCCATTAACCCATGTGGAATGATGCAAATCTTCTTCTTGCTTGGGCTGTAGGTGCTGGGCGTTGAACGAGAACATGACTTACTGGTGGATCATCCGCGTCCCTATTTTGCTAGCATCTGTGGTAAGCGCCTCCCCTTCTTACTCTTGCCATGGTTGGGGTGGGATGAGAGGGAGAGGGTGGGGTCTTTGTGATGGCGGCAAGACATCTGGGTGGGCTTCTGGGATTTGGGGACAGCAGCACCTTCACCAGCAACTTGGGAGCAGAACACCCTGCCGTTATACGATGCCTCTCATCCCCCATTCAGATACTGTCTAGGAAGCTGCCGAATGCAGAATCAGACCACTGGCCCATCCGGGTCCATGACTGCAGTGGGCCACCAGGGTTTCCGGCAAAAGTCTCTCCCAGGGTTCTCCAGTATACGAGAGGGCCCAACTGAAGACTTCTTCATATCTGGAGCTTGCTCTGCTTGGCTCCTGAAGAACATAAAGAAGCGCCTGTTGGATCAGGCCAATCTAGTCCAATGTCCCGTAGAGACTGGTGGCTCCGATGTCAATAGTGCAGGGAATCCAAGTTTTAGCCCAAATGGTCAATGAACTGTCCAAGGTGCTGAAACCCAGTCCCCAAGTAGGTTCAGCACCTC
This sequence comes from Rhineura floridana, assembly GCF_030035675.1. NCBI lineage: Eukaryota > Metazoa > Chordata > Lepidosauria > Squamata > Rhineuridae > Rhineura > Rhineura floridana. The sequence continues at coordinate 7,546,804 of NC_084496.1, read as the reverse complement.
GGACAGCTCTTTGAAAGTTCAGACTAAATCCTGGAACAGATTCCCTGCACGGAGGTGCTTTCCTGCTTCAGAGCCACCAGTCTCCACTGCCAACATCCTCTTCTCACAGTGGCCAATCCTATGGGAAGCCGACAAGCAGGACCTGAGCACGACAGCACTCTCCCCGCTTGTGATTCCCAGCAACTGGCATTCAATGCTAGTAGCCATTGTTTGCCTTGTCATCCATCTTTGTTCCTAAGCTTTAGGTACCAGGTAAAAACCTTCTTATCCAAGCTTTTAAGGTAACAGTGACACTGTGTTTTGTTTTCAGTCTGCGGAGTTATTTTCTGTGCTGTTTTACCTGCCTGTATAACTGGTGCCGTTTTTCTGATTGCCTTCAGTATGCTCTTTTTAGATTTGAAATATAGTTGCTTTTTTAAAATTAATATTGTTCGCAGCTGTGGAAACATCCCCACCTCCCCCACTTCAAAAATGTCAAAGCAGGAGAGAAGTCAATTAAATCCAGAAATAAATGGAATTTGCATAACCTATCTCCTTCCCACAAAGCTGTTGTAAGGACAAACGTGGCCAATTATTTCTGTGAAGAATTTTGCTCAGTGGAGAATGCCACAGAAATGTCAATAAATCTAAATCACTGAGGAAAGAATGGCGGAGCTCTATCCCTGTCAGATCACGGAGGATAAGGCTATCAATGGCTACTAGCCACAAGGGCTACACTCTAGCTGCACTGTTGGAGGCTGCTTGCCTCTGAATGCCAGTTGCTGGGAATCACAAATGGAGAGAGTGTTGTTCCGCTGAGGTCCTGCTTGCAGGCTTCCCATTGGGGCACCTGGTTGGCCACAGGGAGAACAGGATGCTGGACTAGATGGGCCGCTAACCTGATCCAGCAACCAGACACTTTTACCAGCATTGCCCCATAAACAAGGCATTTCTTAGCGACAAAGCTTTGATCACTCCCCATTGTGTCTCCCAGATCAACCTGCTGATCTTCATGCAGATCCTCAAAGTGATCCTGGCCAAGCTGCGAGCCAGTCAGAAGGGCTACGCAGACTACAAGCTGCGGTGAGTTTGTCCCCCGGGGCAATCCTCAAGGGCTACTTGCTGACTCAGGCTTCCCCAAGGAAAGCCAAGGCCTGAGCATGACTCAGTGCTTCACGAGACTGAAAGGTGTTGTCCCGTCCAGGTTAGCCAAAGCCACCCTCACCCTCATCCCTCTCTTTGGGATTCACGAAGTGGTCTTCATTTTTGCCACTGACGAGCAGACTACAGGAGTCCTGCGCTACATCAAGGTTTTCTTCACCCTCTTCCTCAGCTCCTTTCAGGTGAGCTCGGGAGCGACGAGTTCAGATTCTGGAGAAGTTGGACATCACCCACTTTATGACATGTGGCTTTCTCTCTCTCTCACTACTGCAGGGATTCCTGGTTGCTGTATTGTACTGCTTTGCAAATAAGGAGGTAAGTAATGCCCTGGCCGAGATAATCCAGTCCCCTGTTCTGCCCCATCTGTAAAATGGGGACATTGGCCTATATTTGAGGGTTGTGGGTAAGGATTATGAAAGTGCTATAAATTTATTATGTTTTAAAATAAGCTTATTTTAACATGTTTGTTTTTCCTTGAAACGTAGGGAATATTCTGTTTAGTCTATTATGTATATTATAATTTTTTCTTGTATTTCTTGTACTTAGTTTTATATGCAATGTATATATTATGTTGATACTAAAGAGGATGTTTTGTTCAGTTAACTGTATTTTATTGGTTTTTGTAGTTGTTGTTTTAAGATGTTTGGATTTATTGTACACCGCTTAGAGTTTTATTTAGCTATAAGCGGTATATAAATGGACTAAATAAATAGATAATAAATGACGAGGTGCTTAATGCCTGCCTCCCCCATCCCTTTTCAATTTTTAAAGTTTACAGTCATGCAGGGATGGGAAACTGGCTCTGGACAGTATGATGTTTTCCCTGCCCACTGTAGGCAATTGGGTGGAGCCTTCTAAGCGTCCATCGCTTGACACCAGCCTGTCAAGTGCTGATGGTTGGCATATTTGCGTGAGGCTTAGCAGGCACCACTGATTGGCTGAGTCAGATCTTTTTCTGCCTTGCACATGCCATATTTGATGTCAGGTGTAGGGGGAAGGGCATGTGACTGGGCCGAAATGGTTTGCGGGCGTCTAATTAGGCCTGCAGGCTCGAGGTTCCCGATAGCTACTTTAATGATTCTGCAACCAGAGCAGGGGTATCCTGTATTTCTGGAGAAAAGAAACTCCAAAGAACGTGGTGTGAAGTTGTATAACTGATTGATATAAGGCAGAGGCAAGTATCCTTTGGCCCTCCAGACGTAGATGAACTGCAACTCCCATCATCACCGGCCGCTGGCTGTTTGCTGGGGCTGATGGGAGTTGCAGTTCCGCAATTTCTGGAGGGCCAAAGGTTCCCCCCATTACCTGATGTAAGGCCTGTGCCATACCCCACAGCCAAAGAAAGAGCAAGGCTCTGGATTTTACAAGTTCCATGCAGAAAACAATCATGATGCAACTTTCCCCTTTTCATCTAGGTGAAATCAGAAATGAAGAAGAAATGGCAGCTCTGGAAACTGGACCATCCTGCCCTCTGCTGCAGCCAGTGAGGGTGGGAATTGGTCAAGACAAAGACAGGCATGTGCAGAAGCCGTCCAGGTGGGCCTTAAGACAACTGCTGATGCTGTGCCTTGCATCGTGGGCAGCCAAGGAACGCTCTGGGACGATGGTGGCGGCTGCGTAGTTGCAGCTCTGTTGGAGAGCCACAGGCAACTTTCTGAACAAATGGGGGCGGAAGTTACTTTTACCAGTCGAGCAAACATGGAAAATGGGCAGCGCTGAGCTGGAGCACCAGGAGGATGAGAAGCCAGCTATGAAAGGACGTCAGGGAGGGCTGGAGAGCCTGGTGGAGGGTTTGCCTCGCCTGGGTGGGATAGGCTGCAGAAGGAACCCTGAAGCTCCAAGAACAGAGGGATGTGCATGTGCGTATCATGCATCTGAATGAACTCAGGATTCAGCTATGGAAGGACTGCAGTGCATCATGGGAGAGACCAAGGGCCTTCATCTTGCCTTCTGCTCCCTGATCCCATCGTGCACCAGCTGCTAGCTACCCTCATGCCTTTCGTACATGTATTCAGTACTAGAGCAACACAACCGCTTGGCTCCTGGTCTACAGGCTTCTAGGCCAAGTTCAACAAGGCATGCAAGTGCAAGCAAAGGAAAGGGGGGGACACCATCCTACTCAGTTTTGCTTCTGAAGACGCAGGAGGTAAGAAGCCGGTCTTGAACATCTCGGGTGACCTACTAGCTCTCTGCTCAACGCATTGGCCAATGGACCGTGTCAGCCAACTGTGTCAACTGTCCCCCTTCCCTGTGGCTAAGCCCCACACAGCAGTCGCACAACTAAAAGTTTGGCTCCGAAGAGGACTTTTGGGGAAGGAAGAGGCTGGCACTCCTCCCACCGCTGTTGCCCGAAGCCATCATGCTCACTGAAAGGCAAAAGCTTCTGGTGCCTTGGTTCCTAAAGGCTGGCTGTTACCAGGGGGGAGATTCTCAGTAATTTCCCTGCACATTCTAACCTCCTTGGGCCTCGCACAAGCAGCCGTGGATGCACTTTGCATCTAAAAGAGCTGTTACCGGCAGCTTTCTCAAGGCAGCCTTCTCATTCTGCCTTTGTGGAAATAGGAATGTTTTTCTGTGGCTGCTGCCCAGTAGGTGTGATGCTGTGATTATTCATACTGCACCATCTACGCAGAGATGGGTGCTTTACAAAGCACAGGCAGGTCCTTGGCGCAAGGGTATTACCAGCAAAATAGACACAGAGAAGCAACACAGGGAAGGGGGGAAATAGAACTCGGCGAAGAAGTGATAGTTTCAGTTTGGCTTAGTTATAGTAAGGCAGTTGTGGGGAACCTTTTGGCCTTCCAGATGTTGCCGAACTACACCTCCCATCAGCCCCAGCAAGCATGGCCAGGGATCACGGGACTTCCAGTTCAGCAACAGCCAGACAGCCCACGGCTCCTTGCATTTGCATTAGACGCATCTTTAGATCAGGGATGGGTGACCACAGATGTCGCTGGACTCCAACTCCCAGTGGCCAGGGATGATGGGAGTTGAAGGTCAGCAACAGCTTGAGGGCCAAAGATCCCCACACCTGCAGTAAGGCATAGGGAGTTTGTGTATAGGGAATTATCCACAGGTTTTTATCAGAAAAGGTATGCTTTCAGAAATGAGCATGTTCTGAACGGAGGGGCTGAATTGTGCCTTATTAAGCCGCTGTGCTGGATGTAGCTACTGCCCTTTACCTATACAGCATTTACTCCGCCTCTCTGGCCAGATGACTCCAAGGGGTGCAGGCAGTACCATGGACCCCTTCCAGAGAAGGAATAAGGACAGCTGAACTGAACCCATTTACAATGTTGAGGGACTCGCAGAAACAACATCGCTGATGTGAGCTAGGCTATATCTTGGAGTTGGCAATGCTGCTAAACATAGAGAAGACCAATGTCCCTTTACTTCTAACGTGCGTGTGGGGGGGAACCCATGACCCAGCTCATGGAAAGTTTGGAAAACACCGCTCTGCACAAACTCAGGCCAAGTGGACAGCTCCCTTTGGATGTACCTTTCTTCGCAGAAGATCCATTTGCACCTTTCAAAAAAGTGTAAATAAAATATTTTCAGAAAAAGAAATGTTCCTGAAAGGGGGGGAGGAACAGCAGGCGGGGGCTAAGGAGGGGGCCCCTTGGACATCACCGTTACCCAAAAGAGGGCACATACAGTCCATCTTGCTGTGATCTCATTCCGGCACATTTAGTGTCGGATTTAAAGGGTTTCAGATCTGTAGCCATGAGGGAGTTTGAAAGCATAGCACTCCCAATCCAGAAGAGAGTTCAGCACCATCTAGAACTTATGTAGCTGTTTTCTTTACAGAATCTTCCTGTCTTAGAACTAGAAGATACATGAGCACAGCGGGTGTGGGGAACCTTTGGCCATCCAAATGTTGCTGAATTACAACTCCCATCAGCCCCAGCAATGATGGGAATTGTAGTTCAGCAACATCTGGAGGGCCAACGGTTTCCCACATCTGGAATAAAGGATCCCCCCCCCTGCATCTCCTTAATTGCAGGCTTCTGTAGACAGCCCAACAGTTTCTCAAGCTAACAAAACTTTGAACACCTTCCTCAGTGCCTGTGTAAACCTCTGTAAAGATGGGAATCATGCACACACCAGTGAGAGTCAAATTTATTCACACAGCAGTCAATGTCTGTTAAACGTTGATCATTCAACATAACTTCTTCTGAGATCTCTCTTCCTCCACCCCACTTTTATGACACAGATATGCCCAGCTGCTGAAACTAGACCCAGCTTCATATGCTACTCCCTGAAATAGGGGAGGCACCCTCAAAGTTCAACAGCCTTCTTGACAACTCCATTCTGGTTTGACATATAGACATACTTGGAGCCAAAGTAGCCTATCTAGCGCACTTTTCGCTTATAAAAGCTCCCAATTTTCTGTTTAAAAAAACAATTTTGCTCCACCACCATACGAAAAGGAAACTGCAACCATCTCTAGTTCTCAGTAAATAACAGTGGTGAAGCTATGGCCAGAGTTGTACCATGCCGGCCTGCCGAGGAATGAATAATACCCTAATATACAAAACACATAAAAAGAAAGGACGTCAGGAAGAAGAATCCTCAGCTCCAATGTGTGATACGTGGAGAGAGATGCTTAATACGGAGGGGTGATCAGCCCAGCTGTTGCTGTATTTTATTTGTATTTAATACATTTATATCCCCTCTTTGTCATATATGCAATTTTAAGGCAGCTTGACTTAATTTGAGCAATAAAAAAATACAGTAGCAAAAGCAGTGAGACACACAATGCTTAAAACATTTTACTACAGGTGGGAGAACTAGGCTTAAGATGTGCATCAGAAAAAAAAGGAGGCAGAAAAAAGCAGAGATCACACCCAGCCAGTCTCCCTTTGTCGAGGATAGCAGCAGTCACTTAAAGACACATGCATTCCCCCTGCATTAATTGCTGGGGGGAGCCCTCCATTTCACAGGACAGATGCCACAACAGCAGCCACCAGGCTAGACTTAGCAAGACATCCTATTCAATAACTCCAGGACCACTAGCATATATTGCTAGCTGGGCTTGGTGAACCCTCCACTCAGAGTCCACAGTCCTGTTTACGTCATTAGTTAAGCCAAGGACAGATGCGGGGAACCTTTGGCCCTCCAGATGTTGCTGAACTACAAATCCCATCAGCCTCAGTATGCATGGCCAGTGGCTGGGGATGAAAGGAGTTGAAGTTCAGCAACATCTGGAGGGCCAAAGGTTCCCCACAGCTGTCGTAGTATAACCACCACGGGGTTATGTCAAATATTGGGTTCCCATTTGAAAAAGAGTGCACGGACTCTTGTGTATCCTAGGAGAAGCAATCCCTAGAAGAAGAAGAGCAAGCTGAGCTCTTTTGTTGGTGGAACTCGCAGTTCTCCCTGGCCAAACCCAGGGTAGGATAGCAAAAAGGTTTATGACTCCATTTCGGTGCCAACGGGCAGCATCTCGTTGTGAAAATAAACATCCAAGTTCTCTGCGAGAAGAATTAAGGACTGGGGAGCCCCCCAGTGGTTGCTGCTAGAGATGGCACTTTCACTGAAAAAAAGTCACTTCAGCACCCAGGCCAAAAGGCAAAGCGGTCATACGTAAAGTGTGTGTTGCTTATTTGCTAACACAATGGGCTTTGACGACAGCTCCTTTCACCTTCCACCGCTGCAGTGCCTGCTTGGCCACATGCTAGACCCCCCAACACGACTGGGTAAGACACGGTGAGGTCCTTGCACTCCTTCAACAGGTCAGCCTTACGAGGCTGAAATCCCTGAGCGCAGGGTCTTCCTGTCAGTATCTTTCCTCCCATGTGCGCACAGAGAAGGGGACAGAGGGAGAGGAACCTGGTTGCTGAAAAAGACAGTGCTTGGTTGGCCCCAAAGGATATCGAACACACTTTCCGTGGCAAAGGACACACATACTGTGTCCGAGTTGCCAACTTGGGACCTTCAAGCTTTGAAGGACTCCTTTGCTTACAGCTCTTCCGGCAGGATTTAGGCGCCATGTTCCTCCTTCAGCACAGGGGCCCTGGCGTCCCTTCTACGCAATGGCTTTCCCAGGACAGTTACCGAAGGCTCTCACTGCGGACAGCCTGTGCAGTTGATGCGTCTCTCTTGCACTCGCTTCCCCAGGCAAACACAGCTTCCGGGTGGACTGTTCACCCGACGTCAGAACCTCTGCAAAGCTGGTGGTGGCGGCACCCAGTAAAAAGAAGAGGCGTGAGCACTTCTGCTGCAGGGAGTTTGGTCAGCTTTTCAAAGGGAAAGTGGGTGGTGGTGCTGCTGGCGGTGGTGACTGAAACGCAGTGGGGGGCAGGGTTTGCAAGGTGGCATAACAAATCAAAAACTGCTCCAGTTGCAAACCTTTGGGGCCCATTTGCATTAAGAAAACCTAAGACTCCATCAGATCAGGCCGAAGAGCCATCTAAGGTAGCATCCTGGGTTTTTTTCCCGGGGAGGGGGAGTTCCCAATATCCACTTCCTCCATACTACAATTTTTAAAACCAGTTCTCTCATGACTGTCTCCTAAGTAACCATCATTTTGAAAGGGTGCAGAGTGCTTTGTGAGGGCTCATCTGTGTTACATATTTAAAACAGGATTAAAAAAAACCATTTTTAACTGTGATGGTTCTCAGTCAAGACTGAGTTAGGTATAGAGCTGGCCAGAGGGAGCAGCCACTATGAATCCTTGCACCTTTAAGCAAGGCGAAAAGCTCCGGGCTTCTAGCGCGCATGGTATAGTGGCTAAAAAATGTTGCACTGGGACCTGGGAAATCCAGGTTCAAATCCCGACTCAGCCATCAAGCTTGCTGGGTGACCTTGGGCCAGCCACAGTCTGTCAGCCTAACCTACCTCACAGGGTCATTGTGAGGATAAAATGGAGAAGGAGGAGAACAATGTATGCCATTGAGCTCCTTGAAGGAAAGATGAGATATAAATGTAATAATAATAATAAAAATAATAGGGGGAAGGGAGAATGAGGGCACTTAAGCCCCTTTAAGATTTTTAGGGCAGATACACTCTTCCTCAACTCTGACCTTGGAGGAGAGCGGACAGACAGCTTGCATGCAGGCTGTCATTACGCTATCAGCTTTTTAGGCAGACATGCACCTCGTTAGCAGTGCTCCCCCACTCACCTTCTTCCACTGCTAGGGCTTCTTCTGGGGTGACCTGCCCTTCTCTGCACTCTGTAGCCTCTGCAGATTAAGGCTGACCGAAGCAAGGGCCTTCCCTAGGGACACAGAAAACCTCTAATCAACACAGCTATCGAGGGATGGAGAAGTTCTTCCATGGACTGGGGGGGTAGAGAGAAGAAAAAGGGGGGGTTCCCCTCTTTATTATTTCACTTGGAGACGTATCAGCATCACACACACCCCAGCACATGTTGTCATCTCTAGAAGGAGCCCATCCTTGTAAGACAAAGGGGACGAGGGCATCTGATGGACTTTAAAACCTTACCCATTTCTCCCACACAATCCTCCAGAAAGGAAGAGAGCTCAGGCAGACTAAGGACCTTCAAGGCAGACGAACATCTTTCTGGGCCTAGGGGAGAGAGACAGAATGGGTAGGAAGCATCCACACCTTGTGGCCCATCACCAACTTGTACCAAGCATGAGATCATTGGGGGGGGGGGAGGCCACAAGCTGAAATGGGAGCTGCCAGCTTGGATGGCTTTAAAAGATGATTAGATCAATACATGGAGGACAAGGCTATAATGGCCACTAGCCATGCTGGCTGTGTTCTGCCTCCACATTTGCGCTTAGGTCCTGCTTGCGGGCTTCCCATTGGGGCATCTGGTTGGCCACTGTGAGAACAGGATGCTGGATTAGATGGGCCACTGGCCTGATCGTGCAGGCTCTTATGTTCTTAACTTGGAGGGCAATGGGCTGGGTCTCGCCTTTAATAGCCTTCCCAAATGTAAGTCAAGCTGTGATCAAACTCAGACACGCACCCCCGTCATTGTTTTATTTGTATGGAAAAGCAGCAGTGACTCTCCTTATATGTTTCATATGAAATAACAGAGACCTGTGAAAAAGATTTCAAGATGAAAGGGGATGGAGGAAAATTGGCCTCAAAATGAAGCCTCTCTCTCACTCTCACTCTCACTCTCTCACTCACTCTCTCACTCACTCTCTCACTCACTCTCTCACTCACTCACTCTCTCTCTCTCACTCACTCTCTCTCTCTCTCTCTCTCTCTCTCTCTCACTCTCTCACTCTCTCACTCACTCACTCTCTCTCTCACTCTCTCTCTCTCTCTCTCTCTCTCTCACACACACACACACACACACACACACACACACACACACACACACCCTGCGGCCTTCTGGATACTTTGGGGCTACAACTCCCATCATCCCTGACCACTGGCCATGGTTTTTGGAGCTGACGGGAGTGCAACAACATCTGGAGGGCCACAGATTCCCCCATCCCTTACTAGATCTCCCCACTTACTGGCTCCCAGCTGCGCTTTAACTTCCAACAACCGGCCGGCTGCATGCTCTTGATTCAGTCGGGAAGACACTTCTGCCTGACAGGCCCTACCAGAGAAACCAAAATACTGTCAGCAGGATTCTGTGAAAAGAAATAAAAACCACATAGTAGAGGGCAAGAAAGCAGAATATTGCTGTACTTGTAAGTGCCATGCGAATATCAGACAGCATTGGAGTAAACCTTGGCCAACCCTGCCCCCCCTCCAAATGCGGGATCCACGCTGTGCATCTAAGACAGAACTTAAGGAGGAGAGGAGTTAGAACAAAGGGCAGAAACCTGACAGTACCATTTTCCTCACTCCAGGGCTTTGTGCACAAATTCTACACCTGAAAAGATGAATTCTGCAGATTGTATAAATTACTTTTTGTATAAGTTTTGGAAAAATTCTGCCATTTACGATTCCACCCAATTCATTCTGGTACTTCTAGTTGCAGACCGGGGAGAGAAGTAAGCAAGGGATGAAGACTCATCCTCGACAACTGAGTGTCCCGTTCAGTCTTCTCTGTGGCTCCAGAGATTGCTTCAGGAATGGCCCACACACTTTCTAGGATATACTATCGCAGCCACAGGGGCTACAAACCAGACTTGTTCTCATTTTGTTATATTTTTAAAATGAAAGACAAGCTTCTTAGCAAGCTGTGCTGAAATCATATCCAGGGGGCTTTTCCGGTGCTTTCCCAGAATCACAAAAGGACACAACCCTGCTTCATTTAAACAGGATGAGCCGGGAGGCAGGAAATCCCACATTAGGCAACCAAAATTGAGTGAAAGAGGGAAGAATAAATTTCCAGGCAGCAAGCTGCAAGCTTTCAGCTCCCACGGCTACCTAGCTCTTGGACTGCCTCCCTTTTCCAATTCCCGCAAGTGCCATCCTGACTTCACGTTGAGGGATACGAGAGCTTAGAGCCAGGAGCATAAAGAAAAGGTGACCACGTTCGGTCTCTGCTGGAGGCACTCACTGCATCTGCTCTAGGAGGATCCCGGCATTCCTGGCGACGGCCTGCACCTCCTGAAGTGCCGCCTGGGCATCGCTCCAGAGCACATCCCTCTCCATCAGGCAGCTCTCAACCACGGCACGCAGCTCTTGCTCCTGAGACACCTGGCCAGTCAGCACCTCCACCTCCTCACACCTCTGCAAGGGAATGGGGCAGAGGAGTTCAGAGACAAGCAGTGCAGGCGGGCGCGTGAGGGCACAGGGGGAGCTGCCCCGCCAGCCTCAGCCTGTCCTCAGCCAGCCCCCACCTGCCTGCCTTCTTGCAACTGGCCCAGGGGCTGGGACGGGCTGTCAGCTTCCTCATCCTCAGCTCTTGCAGGAGGAAGAAGAGGACGGGGTCAAGACTAGGGCTAGTCGGCTCCGCCTGTCACTGCCTCCACCTTCCGTTCGGGCTCCCTGCCTTCTGCCCTACCAGTCCCAATGGGCAACAGCCACCGCTAAAGACGAGGCCTTCGATTTGAAGGTTCCAATGGAGTTGCAAGAGCTCCAGTGACATCCCCCTACACAAGGACACCCACTGTTCCTCTACTTCACTTTGCTGTCAAATTTTGGGGGCACGCTAGCTTGCCAATGACAAAAACCAGCTTGCCAAAGGCTTTCCAATCCCACCAGGCTTCCCACCTGAGCTGTGTGTCCGACGGTGTATCTTTCCCAAGAGGTATCACCCCCACCTGGGCACCCTCCTCCATGGCTAGGAAGGGACAGCGCACTCCCCATCTAGAAGCAGGTGCGCTTGGCCCACAGAGAGGCTTCCCAATGAGCATAAGGGGCAAGCTTCCTTACCTTGTGGAGCTGAATGGCCAACTCCTGCATTTCTGTCTCCAGGCGATCCGCATAGGCCAGCTCGAGGGCATCGCTGGGAGGCCGGGCGCTGCTGTGCCATCGGGCAATGGCAGAGGTCATCTTCCTCTTTGGTCCAAAGAGCCTAGGGGAGGGGGGAGAGAAGCAGCAAAGGGTCAACCGAGAAGCTACGGCCGCCCTTTTGCTGCTCTCGTCTTTCACCGGGAACGGTTGTGGGCAAGACAAAAGCGTCTCGCTAGACATGTCCATTCTTCGCTGAGACCCAGAGAGAGATCTGGTCCGAACTGCAGAAGCTTCAGTGTTTGTTTTCTTGAAAGCACCATAAGCACAAAACAAAGACATTCTCAAAATGTACACATATTTTGCACAGTTCATTCTGCTAGTCATGGGGGCGTATGTGCTATGATACACAGAGCAATGTAGCACTTCCCCTTATCCAAGGAAATCAGGCTCAGCCCTGAAATTTCACAAAGCATTAGTCCGTATTTTTGAAGCATTATGGGCTAGAAACTTAAATCGAAGAAAACTGTAATCCCCAGGAAGCACAATTCTGTGCTCATGTAGTATTGTCATAAAACATATACACCCGTGATTGAAAGGGGCAATTGTTCAGGTTGCGCAATCTGTATAAGACACAGCAGGAGCCGTAGTTTTTTGGGAGCTCTCCCTATACTGAACTGGGAAACGATGTGCCAGCATTAATGTCTGCTTAGGAGCCTGGCCAACAGAGTTCCTGGTTTAAGGGCAAATTTCTCTCAATAACCCAGAAAGGGTTCCTGGTCATGCAGCAGCACACCAAAACGGAAAGCGCAGCAAGCTATTACCGAGATGCAACCTCTCCAATTATAGCTGGGAAGTATTCAGGGCAGAAAACTGCAGAGAGAGGAAGGATTCGGGGAGTGGGCATTCAGGACCTAAGGTGGGCCTCTGTCCACAGCCTGCAAAAAGGACTCACGTGATGCCAATCTCCTTCAAGTCACTCTCTGTTAAGGTCAGGAAGATGCGAAGGTCGACATCTTGCTCCTCAAATATTTGCAGGTACTTTAGGCAGCCAATCTGCTCGAGGAAGGTGGCCAGATCCTGTAAGACCAGGGCAGAGAGAGAGAAGAAGAAAAAAAGAGGGAGAAGTTCAGGACTTTTGAACACAAGGCCAAGAGATGGTGGTTTCATGCCTCCACTGGATGAGTCCTTTGAGGAGGTTGAGCAGCAGGGGATTGGCACAGCAGACCCAAGAGAGGGAACAAGCAGACCCACCCAAAAAGCAGCTCCAGATCTGTCACCACTGGAAAGTGTTCAGGACACAGCTGGAGCCCCTCAGTCAGACTTAGGGAGTGAACAGGAGGCCCCACCACTCCTTGCAGAGTGAAGATGCCTGCGAGTAGCACAGCAATGAGGGTGTGCTGGCCGTTTAAGGCTAGACGCTTCCAGGAGTCAGAGGGCTGATTGCTAGCACCTGGACCAGGGAGGGGAGCTTAAAAGGCAGTGAGACGCCATTTGCCTTTTGCTGGAAGCAACATTAAGATGCCAGTGTCAGACCCTCGCCAGCCATGCCTTGAAACCGGGATTACCTTGTTAGAATATCAGACCTTGCTTTGTTCACTGACTTTGCCTTTTAGAAGATGACCTGGTACGTGCATTGAGACCCCTTGACCCTCTCCCTTGCTTATCTGCTTTACAACCAAGCTCCTGCTTAGGCAGCTGCTGGCTAATAGTTTTACAGAACTATATATCACCTTGGTGTAGCTGGCAGAGGTTCACAGGTGGCTGCATCCGCACACCACGATGAACCAGACTGCCTGGTTTATTAGGACCTCTGTTTCACTTTATTCATTTATACAGATATTTATATGCTGCCCTCTTGCAAAACACCAAGGCAGCGTACAGCAACATAGAAACATTTAAAAAAAAGACAAAACAATTGTCAAAATGACTGGCTACTCAAAGGACATTTTAAACAGCTGCATGGCATAAAAAGTTTCCAAAAGATGCCTGAAAGTCAAAAGTGAAGATTCCTGGAGAATCTCTGCCGGAAGAGTGTATCCACAGCACAGGACCAGTGTCACTAAATGCCCAACTTCTAGGTGAGGCCAGTCAGACCTCTGTAACACTGGGCACAGCTAACAGCACACTTTCAGATGATCTCAGTGACTGGACTGGGCTATAAGGGCTCAGACAGTCCTTAAGGTATACTTGACTCAAGTTGTTCAGGGCTGTGCGTATCAACACTTCGCCTTTATCCCCACCTCGCCCCTTGCAATTTGGTGGCTCAGACACACAGGGACTGTCCCATACAACATTCGCTTCTCTGCCCCCTCCTGCTCTGGGAGGTTTTTTGACCGTGGTTACCTGGGGTCCCGTGGAAGAGGGTGTCACCGCCTGAGAGGGGCCACAGTGCTGGCTGGAAGCCCTGGATCTGTAAGACCAGTGGCTGTTGCTGTTGCTGCAGCGATTCTTTGCCTTCACGTAGCTTTTGGGGTGCTTTCGACCAGAGAGTTTCGTCGCATGGTCTGAATCCTGTAAAATACAAAGTAGGGGCAAATTCTAAGTAGAAGGGATGTGCTACAACACCAAAAGGATGGAAGGACATAATTAGTCTTTGGTTTGTGATGCGAAGCATCCATGCTCTTACATTCTTATGAAGCAGGCAGACTGGAAGTGGGGGAGGCTCCTTCCACTGAAGACAACTAAGCATAACGCCAACTCCAGAGCAAGTGGGAGGAGTGGCCAAACACTTTGTTGTTGTTATGTGCCTCCAAGTCAACTATGACTTATGGTGACCCTATGAATCAGCGACCTCCAAGAGCATCTGCCATGAACCACCCTGCTCAGATCTTGTAAGTTCAGCTCTGTGGCTTCCTTTATGGAATCAGTCCATCTCTTGTTTGGCCTTCCTCTTTTTCTACTCCCTTCTGTTTTTCCAAGCATTATTATCTTTTCTAATGAATCATTACTTCTCACTATGTGTCCAAAGTATGATAACCTCAGTTTCATCATTTTAGCTTTTAGAGATAGTTTTGGTTTAATTTGTTCTAACACCCAATTATTGGTCTTTTTCACAGTCCATGGTATGCGCAAGCTCTCCTCCAACACCACATTTCAAATGAGTTGATTTTTCTCTTATCCGCTTTTTTCACTGTCCAACATTCACATCCATACATAGAGATCGGGAATATCATGGTCTGAATGATCCTGACTTTAGCGTTCAGTGATTCATCTTTGCATTTGAGGACCTTTTCTAGTTCTCTCACAGCTGCCCTCCCCAGTTGGCCCAACACTAGTGAAGGTGAAATCAACCCTATTACTCTAATTCCCCACGTTGCTCTGAAATGAGATTGCCTAATGCTCCTTCTCTGCCAATTATGAATGCCCAGCATGAGTGGGGAACCTTTTTTTACCCCAGGGGCCACATTTCCTTCTGGACAACCTTCCGGGGGCCACATGACAGTGGTTGGCAGGGCCAGAGGCGAGAGCGAGCGGAGCAAAAGAAGTGAGTTTTACTTTTGTACAGTAGGTTACTTTCTAGACCAGCCTTTCCCAACCAGTGTGCCTCCAGATGTTGTTGGACCACAACTCCCATCAGCCTCAGCCAGCATTGCCAATGGCTGAGGCTGATGGGAGTTGTGGTCCAACAACATCTGGCGGCACACCGGTTGGGAAAGGCTGTTCTAGACACATTCCTTTCTCCTCCATCCACACAAAGGAAAATACATCATCAGAGTTCAACGACACATTCTAGCCCAGCGAAAATACTCAAGGATGTGAAGCAGGGCCGGTGAGGGGCATGGCCGGGGGAGAGTCCTGAAGGACACACACAGAGAGAGAGGCCTGAGGTCCTCCACCTCTAATATAAGGAGTCAAGGTTTCTTTCTATACACCATCAGGCTGAAGCAGCAGCCCAAAGAATGTCAAGCCTGTCTAAAGACATCGGACCTCCTCCCACCTATATCTCTTTTTCCATACCCAGAAGACTATGTTCACATTTAATGTTAAACCATAGTTTAGTGTTACATATTTGTGGATTTTTATATACATGTCCCTTGCACTGATTTATTGGATTTTATTGTATATATTTATATTTCTCTGTTGTACACCGCCCAGAGAGCTATGCTAGTCGGGCGGTATAGAAACTCAACAAATAAATAAATAGATGAGCTTGAACAAAGAATTGGGCTTGGATACTTTCCCCCTCCCTTATCCTCCACCCACACAGCTGGGAGGACTTCCAATGGGTTTTGTTTCAAATAAATTTCAGCTTAGCATACAAATGAGGCATGCTGGTTTACAACAAACTGCTGGTTTCAACAATAGTTAAATGTCAGCTTCCACAACCCAGGGCTTTACGTAGAGTTCTGATAGCTCCACCAGGGGAGCGGGGAGAAGAATACGCAAGCCTGATGTTTTGCTAGGGTTCACGGAGGCTTGCCCATGTAACCCTAAACCATGGTTTGACATTAGGTACAAACTGCACCTATATACCTGGCAACTACTGATAGGAGAAATCTCACTTTCTAGCCGTCAAGAAATCCAGGGTTCAGCTCACTGGCACCCTTCCAACTCTATGACAGGAAAATACCTACCTCATTGCTCTCCAGAGAGCCCTCGCTGCTGATCCCTACGACTTTGGCCAGATTTTCACTGCTGCTACTGCTGATCCTGATGGTGGTTAAATGATTGGCGAAGAGGGAATTCTCTTCTGAAACAGGCAGAAGTTACGAAACTGTGAGTTTCCCATTCAGGCTTCGCAGAGGCTTACTGACAGCAACTTCCTGAGTTTTATTTTTATTCTAAAGCAATTTACAACTGCAATAGAAAGTGTTTATGTCAGGAATGGGGAACTCGTGACCCTCCTGCTGTTGTTGGACCTTGAGATGCTGCTGAACTACAACTCCCATCAGCCTTAGCAAAGTAGGCCTGGGATCAGAGCTTGGAAAAGTTACTTTTTTGAACTACAACTCCCAACAGCCTTAGCAAAGCAGGCCTGGGATCAGAGCTCGGAAAAGTTACTTTTTTGAACTACAACTCCCAACAGCCTTAGCAAAGCAGGCCTGGGATCAGAGCTTGGAAAAGTTACTTTTTTGAACTACAACTCCCAACAGCCTTAGCAAAGCAGGCCTGGGATCAGAGCTTGGAAAAGTTACTTTTTTGAACTACAACTCCCATCAGCCTTAGCAAAGCAGGCCTGGGATCAGAGCTTGGAAAAGTTACTTTTTTGAACTACAACTCCCAACAGCCCAATCCAGTGGCCATGTTGGCTGGGGCTGATGGGAATTGTAGTTTAAAAAAGTATCTTTTCCAAGCTCTGCCTGGGATGATGGGAACTGTCAGTTCAGCAACATCTTGGGGGGAGGGGCAAAGGTTCCCCACACCCGGTTTAGAAGTAGTAAGTAAAAAGGTACCTCGGCTGCTGCTGCTTTCCACATCATGTTCATTGATGGGAGAAGTGACATCCCTGTAGCGGAGATTGCCTCCTTCAAAGGCACTTCCATCATCGTTAAAGGTAACGTAGCCTGCTGGAGGGATCTGCTCTGTGTGCAGAAGGGGGGGCAGCGAGAGGAAGAGAGAGGTGAACAAACAAAACGGAGATTTTATTCAGCAATTCGTTGTTATATAAACCTTGTCTCGAGGAGCTCAATGAAAAGGGAGTTGGATGACAGGGTGGGGAGAGGGCAAGAAAGGGTATTTGAAATCATTTTAACTGCAGCTCATTACTGGAGAACGGCCCAAGAGCTAATCCTTATTGTATCACTCTCTATGGAAGACAGCTGTGCTTGAAAAAATAGCTCATGAACTGAAGTTAATTCAAAGCCAGGATACACCAGATTCATTCTACATGCTTTGGCATTGTTTTATTGACTAAACATCCCAGGAGACTTACAAAATACCCATCTACATCCTACAATCAAATCTAAAGGAGCCTTTTATATTTATGCTATCTGATGGGATTCTTCTACTGCATTCTCATTACTGAATAAGAAAAACCGAACCATAAATTTTCTTGATATAACAACATGCGGGGGCTTGTTAAGCCGTTGGCATAAAGCCCTTTGGATGTTGTGAAAGTTAGAAAAGCAAAACAATGATGAGTAATGCCTATTGGTACATGGGCCTCAGTTGTATGCTGTTTACCTGACTTGTATACATTTATGTTTCTCTTTTAGTTTATTGTCTCAAATCAATCTTTTTTTTTTTTTTAAATAATTTTAACCTGTCTTTGGAAAGACTCCCAAAGCGGATGACAACGATGAAGCTCTGTAAAATACAGCATACCATAAAAACAAATGTTAAGAAAATCAGAAAATCATAAAAAGGCAAAAAAGAGGGGAAAAAACCAATCAGTTCAACAGCAGCGAGTGAGTCAGTCAGCATTTTGAAATGATCAGGCTTTCACTGGCAAGAGGACTGTGCTCCAACCTGATAAAATAGCAAATATACTCTTTTGACCTCACACATCCTGCTTTTGAGAACAAAAGAACCAGCGGATTTTATCCAGATCTGTAAAGAAGGTACAGTGTTAAGGCCCTCTAGATTAGCTACATCGTAGTTTAATAGTTCAATGGAAATTCTCAAGTGTAGGCACAGGAACATCCTGCAGAATAAACTAACATGAAGAGTTTTCCTCAGAAAAGCCTGAAAATGCAAGGTGGCTTCAGGTCCAAAGTATTAAGCTTCAGGCAAGAAGCGGAAGATGTCCCAGGCAGGAGATTTTGGGCATCATTCATCTTGGCAGAATTGGAGACAGAGAGATCAGATTCATGGGGCACCAATCACCAGAATATTTCCAGGCTCTTGAGTGGACTGTGCTCCATATTGATGGTGTGTGTGTGTGTGTGTGTGTGTGTGTGAGTGAGTGAGTGAGTGAGTGAGTGAGTGAGTGAGAGAGAGAGAGAGAGAGAGAGAGAGAGAGAGGGAGGGAGGGAGGGAGGGAGAGAGGGAGGGAGGGAGGGAGGGAGAGAGGGAGAGAGAGAGAGGGAGGGGGAGAGAGAGAGAGAGAGAGAGGGAGGGAGGGAGGGAGAGAGAGAGAGGGAGGGAGGGAGGGAGAGAGAGAGAGGGAGGGACAGAGAGAGAGAGAGGGAGAGAGAGAGAGAGAGAGAGAGAGAGAGGGAGGGAGAGAGAGAGAGGGAGAGAGAGAGAGAGAGAGAGAGAGAGGGAGGGAGAGAGGGAGGGAGGGAGAGAGGGAGGGAGAGAGAGAGAGAGAGAGAGAGAGAGAGAGAGAGAGAGAGAGAGAGAGAGAGAGAGAGAGAGATTTGGGCTAGCTCTGCTGCGAACAGAGATCAAACTGACAGCGGATGGACATTTAAAGCTGTTATTACACAGGCCTGTAATCCAAGGTTAAATAAAGAGGTTTATTTTTGTCTGACCCCATCAACCAGCTACAGCTTTTCCTTCTGCTAAAGTTTGTTACTGCTTTATAAAATACCAAAAGGAAGCAGCTGTGTTCCAAGATCATAAATGAGAAGTAAAGGAAAATAGGAAGCTGCCTTATACTGAGGCAATTGCTCCATCTGACTCAGTACACTGACTGGCAGAAGCTCTCCAAGGTGTCAGGCAGAGATGTCACCCAGCCCTACCTGGAGACACCTGGGACCTTTAGCATGCAAAGCAGGCGCTCTACCACTGAGCCACAGCTCTTCCTCAATGACATGATACACTGGTGTTGGGTCACCCATGGTGAAGGACAGCGCAGAAGCTATCAGTCCAGTGTCAGGAAGAAGCTACCAGCCTCAAAAGAGGGAGTGAAGCCGGAACTCACCATAATGCGATTGGCTTTTTCCTCCAGTTCGGACGGCTGTTATCTTGGCCAAAGCGTGGGGCCCTTCGTGGATACTGGGGCCTTTGGACTTGCGAGGGGGCCTCTGCCTCTGGGGAGCAGAGTAGGATTCGTCCGATGAGCTCAGTTCTTCGTATTTTCCTGAGTGTCAAAATGCATAAAGTCAGTAGGCCTAGAGCCTATGCGGATATTAAATTCCAAGGGTGGTACCCAACTAAGCAGTAGTGCAAGCACTTTTAGCTGTGCAGTGGAGCTTCCTCGCCCCCCTCTTCTCCCCACACGCCCCCCCCAAACTTGTGCTTTCCCCAACCCTCTGGAGCCGATTTAAGGGGGCATGCAGGGAGAGGAGGGAAACCTCTGCTGTGCAGCCAAAAGTGCTAACAGAACTGTTCAGATGGCTATGGCTCCAAGTCTTTTACTGTGACTAAGGAATCCAGAACAGTGATTTTTCCAGTGGTTAATGACAGGCAGGTTTTGCTGTTCATCAGAGGGCATGTAGAACCAGGAGTTTACTCGGTTAAGTTGCCTGTTATATTTGTGGCTGCATGGGCTACTCACTCTCCAATACTAAAGAGCCAGAGCTAGATTGCACATGTCTACTGCTTGCAGATACCCCCCTCCAGGCTTGCAAACCATCTTAAGGAGTATTAATCTATGGTTCAGTGAAAAGATGAGCATCAGACAGAGAAAAAATGCAGGCAGCAAGCTGTGATTCCACCTCAGCAAGTCAAAGACTCTTTCCACGCAAAACTAGAAGGAGATGCCCAAGTCACCTGGGCCCCTGCAGAAGACCTTCGGCACGGGGGCTGTGTGCAGGTCTATCAGCCCCACAATCTTCATATGTCCGTACTTCATGGCCAACATCCGTGCTGTAGCTCCAGTGCTGTCCCGGACATCCACTTTCACACCCTGTTGAGAGGAAGCAGACCTTATTCAGTTTTACTGGCAAGAAATTGTAGCAGGTCTAAACAGATCCAAGTAAGGATCCTGAGGGTGCGTTTTCACAGGCAGGGTCCCTGCAGAATCCACCAAAGGATTTGTGCCATAATTAGCAAGGCTCCGTATATCCACCATCACCATGCCAGCTGAGATTTGAGATTTGAAAGAGTTTTCCAAGGACGAGGTTAGTGGTTTGGATAACTTCCTCAGACGACTTTTGTGTCTACCCCCTGGTACTCCTGCCATGTTTCTGAAAGCCGAAACTGGTCTTCCTGTCAGCGCCCGAATTCACGAAACTATGTTGTCATATTGGGCTTTGATATCAAATACATCATCTAAGATACTGGTGAAGGCCTGCTTTGACGTGGCCGTTGCAGACAGATATTGGAACTCTAAATTTCAGGCGGTTTATTGCCAATATCACATTCCAACACAGCCAGTTTCTGAACTGCGTAGGTATAATATTTGTGAACAGATAGAGAGACATTGTGTCTGGTTGGACAGTTTGGCAATCTCTAACTCTAAGTTCTCCAGGTGGTATGGTTTATTCAAAGCTGACCATACAAGGGCTAACTACTTGACATACCCCCTACCTGTGCAGCTAAGATACGCTTTCATGGCCCTGAGATTTCAAACAATGCCAAGAGCTATTTTGTTTGGCCGTTACCAACAGATTCCGCGTGAACAGCGGTTGTGTATCTGTCAATCCGGAAAGGTGGAAGACCTTACTCACTATTTATTTGACTGCCCGATTTATACCCATCCCAGAACTAAATTTCTTGATATCCTAATCAACCGTCAAGGCCCAGGACTGGACGTTCAATTTGTCCCCTTCCTTTTAGTAGATAATGATTACTGGGTCACCTATCATGTGGCCCATTTTGCCCTTGCTGCTCAAGCTGAGGGCTAAGTATTTAAAAAATCTGGAATCCTAGGAACTCTAGAGGCTGTGGATTTTATAGTTTTAATTCATTTTACTGTTTGGGTTATAACATGTCCCAATTTTAATTTTAATTGTTGATGATTTATGTTTATGTTTGTATTTTTTAAACTTTGTACGGCTGTTGCGATGACCTATGGCCTGGCAATAAATTTGTTGTTGTTGTTGTTGGATAAAAGTGGCACCACTACGTGGTCAATGTATGAATTGCAGGCACCAACATCTCCAGGTACTCTTGACTAGAGAAGGCTGAAAAACACATCTGGTTCTACGCCAGCAAGCTGAGCTCCAGATTCTTTTTCAAACATGAAACAGGCAAGGGGGACCTGCAACAAAATACTGCAGCGTAGTCTTGCCACTTCATCCAGGCTGTCTGGTGCCTTCTGAAACATGCACACATGAGCAAATTCTAATGGTGGAAACGTCAGTGAACTAGCTGCAAGCATCTTGCCTGCCTGAAGTATACTTGCAGGCAGTTACAGAATATGGAGCGTTGGGCAGAAAAAAACAGACTATAGCATCCTTCCCTCTTCCTCGGAGGTGCCTAACATAGCATTTCCTCAACCAGTGTGGCATTATTGTTAAGAGTGTCAGACTAGGACCTGGGAGACCAGGGTTTGAATCTCTACTCAGCCATGAAGCTCACTGGATGACCTTGGGCCAGTCGCTGCCATTCAGCCTCACCTACCTCGCAGGGTTGTTGTGAGGATAAAATGGGGAGGGGAGAACCATGTATACCACCCTGAGCTCCTTGAAGGAAAGGTGGGATATAAATGAAATAAACAAACTATTAAAGGAGGACAGGAGACATGCATTATATCCAGTTCTTCAACCTTGGCATTGTTGGACTACAACTTCCATCCACCCCAGCCAGCTTAGCCAAAGGCCAAAGATGATGGGAGTTGTAGTCCAACAACATTTGGGGCCCAAGGTTGAAAAACAGTGTCCTAACCCAACACTGAAGAAATTCATCCAGTCTTATAAGAACGTAGAAATCAAAGTCTTGAGAAAGCCTCCCTTTAATTAAAAATATATTTTTTAAAAAAATGGGTGGATGAATGTTGGCTAGCAAGTAGGGTAGAGTACCACATACAAATCAAAAAGTCTACATGCTCTGTATAAAGATGACAGGCATTAGAATACCTATGTGGAAAAGACTGTGTGTTGTAGCCGTTGGGGAGGGGATGCATGTGTACACATACGCACGCACACACACAAGGCTTTACTTTCATACATTTCACAGCTTTCAGATCCCTTTGGGAAAAGGGAAGGAAGCATTTGCAGAAAGGCAGCAGATGTTAGATCAGGGGTTCCTAAACTGTGGTCCATGGACCACCAGCGGTCCACGAGCTTCATTGAGGTGGTCCGTGGCATGGAGCAGATTTGTGGTTGAAGACGGGAGACAGCATGCCCACCACATTCAATGTCCTTATTGACTTGTAATTGTGTGTCTATTCCTTCTTTTGATTCTTGCACTGTATTTTAATTTGAATTCTGTGGAATTCGAGCACAGCGCATTACAACTGCTACAACAGGCAGGAAAGTCATTAAGTGGCCCGCCAGGAGACTCAGCAATTTTCAAGTGGTCCGTGGGGGAAAAAAGCTTGGGAACCACTGTGATAGATATAACATTTCCCTCTTACTACGTCCACCCCATTCAAGAAATCTATACACGTACACGCTTGTTTGATTCACCGGACATATTTACTCACTCCAATAATACTTGTACAGGAGCGCAGGGACATAAACTGCCATATACTGAATCAGACCATTGGGTCCATCTAGTTCAGTATTGCCTACACTGACTGGCAGCAGCTCTCCAGAGTTTCAGCCCTGCCTGGAGATACTATTGAGGATTGAACCCGGGACCCTCTGCTTGCAAAGCAGAAGATCTGCCACTGAACTTCATCCCTTTGCCACAGAAAAGAGAACATACACTGAAGAAAAGAGCGATCATTTCAAGAGGCTGCTATGGAAAGGAAGGCAACCTCAATGGAGAAGGCAAATTAAGTGATTCAGAGACCACCGTCGGACTGGTTTTAAAAGCATGGTGTCTGTTAAGAAGAGGAAAGAAGCAGCCAGAGTTTCCATTCAACGCTTTATAAAAGAAATGTTATGCATGAAGGCAGACTGATGGGGGAACCCAGCCCAGGTAACAAGCCACTTAGGTGAGGGGATGAGATGAAGAAATTGTGCAGAGTTGCAGCCCCCGCTCCTGTGACTAAAGTCAAAAGCTACTCTGAGAAATCTTGACAGTGAAAGCAAAAATCTCGAAGGAAGACCCAGGCTTCTTAATAGTTTATGTTATTCATTATTTGTTATTACATTTATATCCCACCCTTCCACCCAGCAGGAGCCCAGTGACTTTTGGAACGGGCAGCGCTCGTGTGTCCTGGGAAGTACAACGGGTTGGAGGAAGGAAAATCAACGGTGCCTTGGACCACCTGAGAAATGAGCACTCACTTACATGGTTGAGGAGATACTGGACAATGATCTCATGGCCAGATGCAGCTGCTTCCATCAGAGGAGTATATCCGCAAAAGGGCTCCCTGGATGACAGAAATATACAGCCCACGGAAGGCTCAAGTCAAGAAAGGGGTAGTTATCAACGCAATGGGGGCATGCTGGTTCACCACAGCCAGAGAGAGAGAGAGAGAGAGGGAGTGGGGTGAGGAGAATTGCCTGGAGGCACAAATCTTGGACACCTTGACCTTCACATCACATTCCAGGGGGGACATACATAAAGCTACCTTATACAGCAGGGGTAGGGAATCTTTGGCCCTCCAGATGTTATTGAACCACAACTCCCATCATCCCTGGGCATCGGTCATGTTCTCTAGGGCTGATGGGGGTTGCAGTTCAGCAACGTCTGGAAGGCCAAAGGTTCCCCACTGCTGATATGCAGAATCAGACCATCAAGTCCATCTAGCCTAGCAGTGCTTACTCTTCAAGGTCTCAGCACTGACTGGCCTTTGCCACACCAACTGACTTTTGTTACAGCTCTTTTGGCCTCCAGATAAGGGGCCGAACCTGGGATCCTCCACCTGCAAAGCGTATGCCATACTACCAAGCTACAACCCCTGCCTGTTGGGGTGCATCAGTCTGGGCCCTGAAGAGCGCCCAACTTACTTTGAACTCTTACTCAAGGGCGGGGGACCTGTGGCCCTCCAAATGTTGTTGGGCTACAACTTAAGAAGAGCCCTACAGCTGGATCAGGCCAACGGCCCATCTAGTCCAGCATCCTGTTGTCACAGTGGCCAAACCGATGCCTATGGGAAGCCTGCAATCCGGGCTGAGCAGAACAGCACTCTCCCTGCTTGCGATTCCCAGCCACTTGCATTCAGAGGTAGTACATAGTCATCGCGGCTAGTAGCCGCTGGTTCCTCCAAAAATCTGTCTAACCCTCTTTTAAAGCCAGCCAAGTTGGTGGCCAACACGACTCCTTGTGGGAGCGAATGTCATAGGTTTTAGTTATGTTCTGTGTGGAGAACTTCTCTCTTGTCTGTCCTGAATCTTCCAACATTTAGCTTCATTGGACATCCATAAGTTCTAGTATTATGAGAGAGGGAGAAAAATGTTTCTCTGCCCGCTTTCTCCATGCCATCATCCCTGACCACTAACTGTGTGACTGATGGGAATTTGGAATCTAACAACATCTGGCGGGCCACAGGCTCCCCATCCCTGTGGAAAATTATGAGCTACCAGTTGAAGCCTATGGGCCAAATCCACCCCTCACTCTTTTCTCAAAGTGACAGGAAACAGGCTGAGTTAACACTGAGGCTGTAAATCTATGTCCAAGTTGCACCATTTCAGACTACAGGTGGAGTGTATACTTCCACACGATAATATGTCTTGCACACAGAAAACTAGTGCGTCAGGAAGAAGGTTTCTAGCTAGGTTTTCTTCCTGACATGCCAGGCCAGGCAGGCCATAGCTAACATTTTCAAAAATCCAAATCTTCTGCATATGGCACATGCACTATAGTGCTCTTTTCAAACATCAGCTGAACAGAAAAGGAACACAGGAAGCTGCCTTATACCATATCAGACCATCAGTCCATCTAGCACAGAATTGCCTACACTAACTGGCAGCATCTCTCTAGGGTTTTAAAGCAGGAGGCTCTCCCAGCCCTACCTGGAGATGCGGGGATTGAACCTGGGACCTTCTGCGTGCAAAGCAGATGCTCTGCCACTGAGCTACGGCCCGTCCCCCAAAGTTGGGAACGAACCCACTAAGTCCCTTGGGTCTTCTTCAGAGCTAAAATATTGCTTACAGTGTCAGGTGAACTTTTCCCTGCTGTTATTTTAAACCCACTATGCTCCATGGAAGGAAATGGTTCATTCTAGCAAAATAAAACCCTCCCCAAAAGAAAGAAAGAAACCTGATGGCATTCTGGATCTTGAGATAGTTCCAGGAATACGGATCAGACCCCACTTCAGGAAACACTTTTTTGGTAACAGAGAAGGAATTGAGAGGGAAGGAATTTTGCAGTGAAAGCATCAGCAACTTGAGATTCAGGTAGTAAGGAACTAAGTGAGTCTACCTTTGT
Organism: Rhineura floridana; assembly: GCF_030035675.1. Classification (NCBI taxonomy): domain Eukaryota; kingdom Metazoa; phylum Chordata; class Lepidosauria; order Squamata; family Rhineuridae; genus Rhineura; species Rhineura floridana. Next base: position 7,521,193 of record NC_084496.1, on the reverse strand, counting down.
TCAAAAGTAGTAAGAGGTGGGCATTAAAGCCAGAAGAGAAGACAGGATGTCAACAGAAGGCTCCAAAATGGGGCATCAAGGCAACAAGCAAGATAAAAAGGAAGAAGAATATCAGAAGAATTAATTAAGAGGCAAGATATGACAAGGAAAGACTGGAAGGGAGTAAAAAGTGCCAAGTATGGATTCTGTAGCAGAAACTAAAATAAAAATAACGGAACTCCAGCAATGGAACAACAAGTACAGATTCAGCCTTGCCACCAGATCATGTTACTAGTCCCTGAGCAAGTCTGTGAGAATCTGCCCCTTCCAATATGTTTCCCAACTCCTGGCACACCTCCCCAGCTAAAAATCTGGTTAATCCTCTGACCGTGTCCTGCGGAAAGAGCTATCACAAGCGAAACTGATGGGAGGTAACATTTTAAGTATTCTTGCTTTTTTTCTGATTAATTTTTAAGGGATCAGCCAAAAAAAGAGCCTCCCCTCAACGCTCCATTTGTCTAACTTCAAAAATAATTAAGAGTTAAATTCCCTGCCTTGAAGTCTGACGGCCAGGAGAACTGTCTTGTTACAAGTTTGCTACTCTGTGCCAAAATCCTAGCCAGGTTTTATTTGAAGCAGTTCTAACCTGCCGTTACATACCAAACTATTGCCTGAACTGCGGCTCCTCCTACCAATATATACCTCCTTTTCAGTGGTAGCTAGGCTACTTATTATCCAACAAATACTTTCAGATATTTGAAAAAAACAAAAAACACCCCAGGCCTTTCAATGACCGATTTCTCTCTTACCTGCAGTTGGCATTTGCTCCATTATCCAATAAGAACTTGACCATTTGTTGATGGCCAGCACTGGTGCAGTGAAAGAGAGCAGTCCAGCCGTGGATGTCCTTCATCTCCAACTTGGCACCTTGCTTCAAAGAAATACGGAGTGCCTGTTAGGGCAGCGCACCTCTGAAGACAACGTGCATTTCAGGACAAACCAGATTTATAGCAAAGTATTGAGGGCGCAGTTGCAATTGTCAGGCTGCGGTTGACCTCCATATTACTTTTAGTTTATTATTCCTCTATCACACTTTTCTATTGCCAGTGAGCTACCGGGCCCAATTCAAGGTGTTAATACTAGCATACAAAACCCTAAATGGCTTGGAAGCCAAGTATTTAAAAGAGCGCCTTCCCCAGTATCAACCATCTCAGGCCATTGGCAGGTGAGGTCTTGTTGGTGCTGCTGCCACCAAGTGTAGTCCAGCTGGCGCTGACCTGTGACAGGACCTTTTCAGAGGTGGCTCCCTGTTTGTGGAATGCCTTCCCCAGTGAGGTGTGTCTGTTTCCATCACTGCTAACCTTTGGGAGGAATTTGAAAACATTCCTGTTTACACAGGCATTTGATGGCTGAAAAGGACTGTTTCTGGCGATCTGATGACGACTGATGAGAGACTGTGTTTAAGTTGTGTTTTAGAATATTTTTAACTGTGGGGTTTCCCCCCCCCCCATATTTTAACCATATTAGAATGTTTTTAATTATAATTGTGTTTTTGGAATATTTTTAAGTGTTTTTAGTATGTTTTTCTTTTTTGTTAAGTTGTTTTATGTTTACTGCCCTGGGCTCCTCTGGGAGGAAGGGCAGGATATAAATTTAATAAATAAATAATTAATAAATACGATTACACTGAGATCAGCCCAGTGGAAAGAGCAGTAACCAATGACAAATCTTTCCACAATAATGTAATATCACACCCACTGACAGTCACCAAGTGATCCAATTTTAAGTTATTGTTCCAATTGTGTTGATTGGCTGAAGGGCGATACAGAAATATATTAAATATATAAATGAGCAAGCTTCAGTGCAGCTGTAAAAGGCCATTGCAAAGAGAGTATGGCATTATGGTAGATTATTAAAATACCTAACATTATAGTGGGCACACTGCATATATTACAGACTGGGGAAGAGGAGGAATCTGACAATCCACTCGTCAACATCACCACCCTCCTAGTTTCAGCAGAAGACCCTGATGGGGTGACAAGCAGATTCTGTCTGCATTGCAAGCACCATGGAGCAGTTTATTCTTCCCACGGGAATGAATGGCAGCCACTCTCACATACAGAAGAAACCAAAGGACATCACGGGAATGGGAGCCAATCCTGCCCCTGACAAACTCAGTACGTGGGGTGAGTAGCAGGATTTATCCCTCATGGTGTTGATTGCTGCTCTTCTACTTAGTCCAGGTGTGTGGAACCTTGGCCTGCCACTCCTCCCCATCTGGCCTGGAAGGCCTGTTGTCACGCCCATCCCCTGTACACCTGATGACACACTGTACATGGCATCAGGTGTGGGGCAGGTAAGGGCAAGGCTTCAAAGGAACAATGTGGAGCTTTAAAGTGAGCTTCCAATTGTTCCTTTGCTGGAGCAAGGCATGCTCTTGCCCTCTCATCAGCTGATGGGTGGGGAGGTTCAAAGAGCAGTAGGGGAGAGGTGGTTTCCATTGAAAGCAAACAGCTTCCCCCTCCTTCAGCAAGATGCACTCCCACCACCCATCAGCTGACGGGAGTGTGGGAGCGTGCCTTGCTCCAGCAAAGAAGCCCTTTGTAAACAGCCCCGTGCTGCTCTTTAAGCTTACAATTTTCGACGAGGGGCTTCAAAACACAGCATCACCTGACATCACTGCGATGTCAGGTGACTGACAGGTGGGTGACCTTACCCGCCTGGCAAACCGGGCTTGCCAGGGGTGGGGAGATGAAGATCCGGCCCACTGGCCAGAAAAACTTCCCCACTCCCGACTGAGTCCCACAGAATGTAACGGGAGCCTCAGGCAACCAAGCCTGCTCCTACCTGAACACCCCCTTTGCCCATTTGGTTCCATTTCTTAGTCACGCATGGCATATTTATAGACTACTCAGGTTGGTGCCTTTCACAGCCATTGCCAAGCACACACACCTGGAGGAGGAAGGAAGCAACGTTCTCATTTCCACAGCTGGAAGCCAGCATAAGCGGGGTCTGCCCTTCCGGTGTCGGCACGTCCACATTCACGCCGGCCTCCAGCAGCATGTGCACGATGGCGTCGTGACCGATGTACGAGGCGTACATTAACGGGGTCCAGCCACCGCAGTTCCGCTGGTTCAGGTCTAGCTCCCCGCTGAAAGGCACGAGTCACGTTAGTGTTCCAAGGGCAGCTCGCCACACGCTTCCATGATGTATCAGTTTGTTTCCTAACCTGGCCTCAAAGAGGCCAGCAATTTTGGAAGTCTTGCCCAACATCCCTGATAGCAAGGCATGCCTCCTCTTTGCCAGTGACAAGATTGTGGAATGCTTTCTTTCCAGCATTTCAGTCACTTTCATCCACATTGTACACTGAAAGCACGTTTATGCCATTTTTTTACGGTCGAGGCTTCCCCCAAAGAATCCTGGGAGCTGTAGTTTAAGGGTGGTGGGAACTTCAGCTCTGCAAGGGGTCTCCTAACTCTTAGCACCCTTCAACAAACTACAGTTCCCAGGATTCTATGGGGAAGACGGGTGAACGTGGCATAAATGTGCTTTAAATGCACAGTGCAGATGTGACAGATGACTGCTGCATGGCATTCTGGTAGACTCCAATCACCTTTACGTTTCACAGAATTATTTTGAATTGCTTAAGACTGCATGTGCAGCAGAATGAGGTGGCAGAATGGACTGTACCACTCTAGACTGACCGGGGGGGGGGGTATGTGTCATTTGGGAATAAACTCCCATGTAAAAAGCACCCTGTGAATTAAAAAGTGGCTTATTAGGGGGAAAGTTTATAGGCCAGCCTACTCCCTGCTGAACTAGTTTTCTGCTTGGAGTATAGTGCTTTAGTAACCAGGGCTGTGGAGTCGGTACATCAAACCTTCGACTCCGACTCCTCTATTTTTCTACTGTCCAACTCTGACGCCTTCATAAACGGCAAATATTCTGACTCCACCCCAAATTGCTTCCGACTCCACAACTCCGACTCCACAGTCATTAGTAACACAGAAGCATTAAAAATAATGATTTACCCCCCTCCACTTGGAATCTGTAGTGGTGCTGTCCATTTTACTGCCGTAGGTCTCATTTGTATACAGTCAACATGAGTAAAGGAAAACTATTGAAAAGACGTTATTTCATCCTCCTAAAATGGCTACTCCTTACCGTTGGATACCCTCTTTTACAACCTCATATTGGCCTATTGAGGCTGCCGTGTGAAGGTCCAGTGGAACATCTAACTCTTGGTGACAGGCCGTCTGGCCCACTCCATGCCACATGGACAGGCTGCGATTCAGCAGCTCCGACTCGCTGGCTTCATCGCTCAGCTCCGACATGGTATCCTGGTGGGCCAAAAGCAAACAAGTCCCATCAGCTCTTCAGTTTCACCACCCTGCCAGTGGTCTGCAAGGCCTGATCTGAACGCTCACGATGAAGTTGGGACCCCAGTGTATGCTGCCTTGAGCATTAGCGGATGATAGCCAGTGTGGCAAAAATAGTTAGTGCTGGACTATGGCCTTGGGAGGCCAGGGCTCAAATCCCCACTCAGCCATGAAACCCGCTGGGTGACTTTGGGTCAGGCACCGCCTCTCAGCCTAACCTATTTCACAGGGTTGTTGTGAGGATAACATGGAGAGGGGGAGAAACACATACGCCACCTTGAGCTCCTTGGAGGAAAGGTGGGATATAAATTCAATACATAAAACTGAGCAGAAAAGGTAAACTGAATTACTTTTCCCTGTCTCAAACATTGGATGACCTGCAGAAATCAGCTGGTGAGCCTCCTTCACAGGACTAGAGAAGCGTTGCCACTGGCTAATGTCTACAGCTGCTCTTAAAAGCCATAGGACCAGAGCTGATCCAATCACAAGCCTTAGGGAAAACTCTTACAGCCATGCATTACAATTATTTGGAAGTTTGGCTTTTTCAGATGTCCATGATACACTGCCTATTCTGCAAATAAGACATATCAATAGCAAAGGGAAGCTAGAAGGTGATGAATATATTGATTAGCACCTGAATGAGCTGTTTGCTCCCACAGAAAGCAAAGCTGCATCAGCAGGTTTCTCTGTTCATTTCAATGGACACAGAAAGATGTGTGCAGATGCTACCCCATTCAGAAAAATGAACGCCTGTGCAAATACAGGGCTCAGATTAAGTACTGGAAGGTGAAGGAAGTTTGTCACCCAAACCTGCTCTGGGATACGATTCCCTCTACTTTTCCTCTCAAGACAAGGAACAAGACAATTTCCCTGTACCTGTTTCTCCTTAAAGTTATCTTCCTATTGCTGCTGTTCTTGTCGGAAGGGAAGAGGTGTGATTTCCCAAAAGCCTTCAACTGTCTGACAAAATTTCTGTCTTGGAGGAATCAGGCTAGCCTAAACTATGTGTACTGAAGCTTATGCCTGCCGATTTGCCTTTGGACAACATTCTTCACTACCCGTCGCTGCCATAACACAGTCAATCCACAACCTTTGCATGGACACTGCTTTACAGGAAAGAGATGGTGACATTCTAAGTGCAGCCCATTTTAAGGACTTACTTGCTGGTATAGTAAATCTTGGGAAGCACATTACCCAAAAATACATATCCTCCCCTGGGATGCCTTGAGTTAAAAAATACAGACACAAAACAGAGAAGAATTCTATGAAGTGAAAATTGTGGATGTGGTGAGGGAACCCTCCACTTAAGCTGAGTGGAGGAGGCAGTATAGCAAAAATTATTTTGATTCAGATTAAGGCAACTAAAGCACAATTGTCAAAACGCCGCTCCTTTTCTAATGCATTCATTTTTTATATTTAACTATTTAGTGCACCTGAACAGTAAAATGCTCAAAATAAACTTTTCAACAGCAGCATGCTTCCACTAAGAATTATGAGTTTTGAGAAAAACATTCTGTGCACAAATAAGGTTCCTGCTAGTAAATCCTCTGCATTCTCTATTTTGTGTTCAGCAGCTATTTGGCTTCTCTGTTTCAAGGCCATTATTTAAGACTTAAGAGAATGAGATTCTCGCTGTGGGACTAAGCACTGCTGAAGTGTTTCTCCTTCCCAATAAACCCACTTAGCTGCATTCAACATTATAAGATAATGAGATCTTTTATAACAGTAGCATGAACCTGCTTTCAGTAACAACAAAAGTAACAATGCAGCATCAATAAAAAATCAATAATTCAATGGCAAGATACCACAGATTAATAATGAAGATGAACTGTGACTGTTCTGATACTTTGTTCAATTTGTTTTTTCTGTTTATGGACAAGGAACTATACAGGCAATGAAACCTCATGCCAAACAGTGGAAATCCCATGCACGTATACACAAACACAAGATAAGATAATGCATTAACTATTACCCACATTTTCAACTTTACCTTCACAGCCATAAGACGCTTATTTTTATTTCACAAATTTGGCAAATAGGGCAATTTTATATTCCACAAAAATTATAAGTGGTACATTCGTGTTATTAAAACAGTAAAATAACTAGGTTTGATGAGTAAGTAATACACATATTATGTGGTTTATTTGTTGCATTAAGCTGTATGTAACCCACCCAGGAACCACATGGTAGAGAGTGGGCTATAAATGAATGTAAATTGTTTCAGCGCCCCCCCCTCTAGAAAAAAACCTAGAACTCACTAATAAGCTGGCTTTCTATGTGCAGGCACATTTTGTATAGGAAAGCATATAGGAAAAGTTAAAGCAACAGCAACAATTTTTTCCTGTGCATAGATAATGAGCAAATAATCATGAGAGTAAGAAAACTGGATCAGAAACCTTCTCCACTCCTTAGATGCTAGCTTTCTAAGTGCAAATCTTGTTTTGTGCGGTTAAGAACATAAGAACATAAGAAGAGCCTGCTGGATCAGGCCAGTGGCCCATCTAGTCCAGCATCCTGTTCTCACAGTGGCCAACCAGGTGCCTGGGGGAAGCCCGCAAGCAGGACCCGAGTGCAAGAACACTCTCCCCTCCTGAGGCTTCCAGCAACTGGTTCTACTTGCTGCTCTTTTGTATGGAAGTGCACTTGATCATGTACATCTCCCTTTGCAGCCCAGGCATAGAGGGTGATGGGCACTTCTGTGTTACAGGTGATGCCTCCAGAGTAGCACTGGAGAAATCTGTGGCCCACCTGACACTGTTGGACTTCAACTCCCAGCAGCCCTAGTCAGCTAGGCCGGCCAGCCAGGGATGATGGGAGCTGTAGTCCAACAACATCTAGAGCGCTAATTCCCAAACTTCCCCCCCAGACCACTTGAAAATTGCTGATGGTCATTCCCACTGTTGTGGCTGCTGTACCAACTGCAAGGCACTGTGTTCAATGCTGTAAGATTCTAACCACATTTTTAACTGCTTCTTTTAGTTCTGAAAGTGTATTTTCTAGTATTACAATTTGCATTCCACAACATTCAAATCGTAATGCAATAAAATACAACAGAAGAAGAAAGAAAAGAAACAGTAAAAATACAATTAAAAGCAAATATGAATATGGCATGCTGCGGAGCACCTGAAATGAAGCTTGCGGACCACTGTTTGGGAACTCCGATATAGAAACACTGTTCTTCAACCTTGGGTCCCCACATGTTCTTGAACTACAACTCCCATCACCCTCATCCAACTTAGTCGCTAGGAAAGGCATCATGGGAGTTGTACTCCAACAACTTCTGAGGACCTAAATTTTAAGAACACTTATTTAGAGGACCCACAGCTGGCGTAGGGAACCTTTTGCCCTCCCGACGTTGCTGAACTACAGCTCCCATTATCTCTGGCCCACTGGCCATGCTTGCTGGGGCTGATGGGAGTTGTAGTTCAGTAACATCTGGAGGGCAACAAAGTTCCCCAACCCTACTCTGTTGCGAAGGCCTAGCTTTGGGCTGGGCTCCGCCAGGAAAGGGAGGCACGGTCAGAGGCCTCCTGAGCGCACGACCGCCGACGAGGCTCCGGTTCCAGTCTGGCTCCGACAGCTGCCGCCTCTTCAGCTACTGTGCAAGCCTCACCTGCTTCACCTCAGGTCTCCTCAACCGCTCTCCCAGAAATGCCCGGCAATGACGTCAAGGGCAGAACGTCAGGACTACCGGAAGCCCCCCCCCCGCTCTCCCCTACTACGTGACCACCCTCCTCTTGGAATCGACTTTCTCAGGATACCGCGTTGCTCTACCAACCAATGAAAAGCTAAGATTATTGCCCTCCCTGTCGCGTCCTAGCCCCGCCTCCCGAGCATATAAACCAATAAAGTCCTCTCTCGCGCGCGCGGGGTAAAGGATTGGTCTTGGCAGGGCAAAGGAGAAGAGGGAGAGGGAAAAAGAAGTGAGAGACGCGGAAGGGGGCGATACAAATAAGGTTGAGATTCTCTGTTTGTGTCTTTTCTCGTATTTCCGAGTGGATTTTTTTTTATTTGTTGCGGTAAGTTTCGAAGGATGTAGAACTGGTCAAGAATAAGAATGGTGGTTTACGTTAACCGGGCAGGACCTAAGAAGTGGGCGTGGTAGGCAGAAGGGGCGTGGCGAGCAGCCGGGAAGCATCTGCAGTTTGAATAGAGAGGTGAAGGGGAAAGGGCCGCTAATGGCAATTGGGGGGTGGGTAGGTTGTTTGTGAGGGACCGATGTATAACGAAGGGCGGGGAGGAAACGTCTTGGAGGTATGTCCTTGCCCGGTACGGGGAACGCGGCTAGCGGGCGGTGAAGCGAGATCGGCGTCCGGTTACTATGGAAACGAGAAAGGCGGTACCCGCCGCTTAGGGGCGTGGCCAAGCGATGCTCCGTTGTCATGGTCACCAGCCTTCCGCCTCCCTTTCCACCAATCCCATGCATGGAGAACGTAGCTTAGAATTATTGCTGCAAATTTCAAAGCTCGCTCCACAAACTTTTATTTTTAAACGTGAAATTCAAAATTATATAAATATTAACGAAAGGAAGAGAGAGAGGGCTCAGTAAATTTTGCACCTCAACCCTATGTGAGCAGAAAGCCCCACTGATTTCAGTGGGTGGTTTCTCCCAGGTAAGACTGCACTCTTAACCCCACTGACTTGGGAGCAGTAGTGTGGTGGCAAAATCAGAAGTGCAGGGTCCCTTCATGACAGCTACGCCCCTTTTTTGCTGCTGGGTTGATAATGAGGTCCTTATTAATGCCTTGTCCTGCAACAACAAATGTCTCTAGGAGCCAATAAGAATGAAAGGGGTGAGTGTTAGCTATTGAGAAGAGTCTTCTCACTGGCTGACTCATTTGCGCCAATCAGCAGGAATGCTTATGAGAAGACTGTTCTCAGTGGCTAACACACTCCCCTTTCATGCTAATTGGCTGGTAGGATGCTGGAGACATTAGAACCCTGCTCCCAAAAAGGTAAGGGGTCTAAGATCCCCCGAGACCCTGGATGACTACACCTTGCTTAGGAGTAAGGTCCACTGAATTCAATAGGATTTCCTTCTGAGTAGATATGGCCTCTGGAGGGCAAAGGTTCCCCACGTGTGATATAGGCCAAGAGTGGGGAACCTGTGGCCTTCCAATGTTGTTGGATTTCATCTCCCATCAGCCCCAGCCAGCATGGCCAATGGTTAGGGGTGATGCGAGTTGGAGTCCAGCAACATCTGGAGGGCCTACAGGCTCCCCCTGTAGACTTTCCTCCCTATGTTTATTTTGTCCTCTTCTTTTTTTAGTGTCATGCTCTGAAGTATGGCTTAATCGTTCATACAGGATCTATTTAAATGGCATCACAGGATCAAAGCGAGGAAAGAGAGGGCCTCTCTAACCTTCCAACAGCTCCTTTCCAATGGGGAGCTGTCCTGTCCGCGCTAAAAGATCAGATTCCCTCAATGGACTCTGACTTATCAGTGGTAAGTGCCATTCTCCCTTTTTTGTTCTTTTGGTCTCAAACAATCTGTGTTGTCCATCCAAGGCAATATTTGCAATATTCTCAGGAAGACCATATTCAGCTGCTAATGTCTGGCCTATGCGGAGTCAGAATCTAAGGCACACCTGAGGTTAATTTTATAAGCCCAAGAGAAACAGCTTTTTTGCCCCAGATAGATTTAAATTGTGAGTTTGATAAAAAATTTTTGCATAAACAGAGTTAATTCCATTGTTAATCCTATTAAGTAGTCCTGCAGTATCTGTCATGGTTTCTGCTCAAATCCTTTTTGGTGTTTCATCTTTTAATTCCTGTAGTTTTGACATTACTTGCTTCCAAGGAAGTACGCTGAAGTTCACAACTTTATATGTTGTGATGGAGATGCCCAGCAAAGGGGGTGGGCGAGTGCCCACGGCAGCTTCCTTTCCTAGCTTCTCTACCTTGGAATGAATTTCACCCTGTCTCTTTCTTCTGTTTGACAGTCTGATTGTGATGAAGACGATGGGGAGCTTTTCATCTTCCAGCGGGACCAACCCAACCTGATTCCTGACTTGTCGGAGGAACTCGAAGATCTTCCTCTGGAAGAAGCACACTTGCAGGTCATTAATTCTACCTAAGGCCACCTGTTTCAGCCTCAGTACGGCAATGCCTTTATTAAGATTAACCGTTATGCCTCAAAGTTATAAACAAGCTTTTGTGATCTCAAAATGGATTGGCTGTGTTCACACATAAATGATAATGGTGCACACTGTCAAATTTTGCCTCACCTAGTGCAAGCAAGATTAAAAAAAAACAGGCTGTCTTGGCTTCCCCTTACATCCAAACCAGGAATAAGTGATCCCATATAAGCCATGATAAACAAAAGAAAGCCTGTAAAAATGTAGGCTTCTTCCCCCTCCACTCCCAGGAGAGGAAAAAGAAGCGCTTTGCCAGCTTTGTGATCAGTGCTTCCCCAAACTCCCCCCTCCTGTGTGTGCATGTAGAATGTTCCCTGCTGAGATTAGGCACCCGCAGCCAATGTGGAATTGAACCCTACCCTCCTGCCTATCAATAAGTGATGTCAGCTGATAGACAGGTGGGTGTGGTTTGGGGGGAAATGCCTCATGGGCCAAATTGGATCCCCTGGTGGGCCAAGCTTGGTCCACAGGCCAAGGTTCCCTGTTCTGATTTAAAGTCCCCCCCCCTTTCAGTTGAAAATACTCTCAGTGGTTTACAACAACAGTCCCTGCCCCGAGATTTACAATCTGAAATGGATACACAGAAGGGAAAAGGGTGAGGAAGGAAGAGGGTAACTATCGCACAGGCACCCACTCTTGATGTTACAAATTTCTTTATAACAACATACAACCAGCTTGAATGAAAACGAAGATGTGGAGCCAAATGGAGTGGGTCTCTCAGCAGAGCTGACTGTGTAGCCAGCTGGAATGGCAGCTAAAAGATGAGGTGTATACCTTTATTTTTTGGTTTGCTTTTGACCAGCGTGTTCCATAGCCAACGATGAGAACGAATTCTGCCAGTATTACTACCGCTACTATTATTGTTTTCAAGAATTAAGGAAGTTCTTTGTAGCCACCCTTGAGAGCTCCTGTTCTGCCCATCCCCCTGCCGTGTTGCTCTCTGGAATTCTTACAGAATCTAAAGAGATGGAGGGAGCCTTCTAGGTCATCTAGTCTAACCCCATCACCTCTTGAAGCAGCAGCATTTCTTCGAGAGCTCACGGGCATGTATACTTCTTGCTTATTCTTTCGGAACATAGGAAGCTGCCCTCTATTGAGTCAGACCCTTGGTCCGTCCAGCTCAGTATTGTCTACACTGACTGGCAGCAGCTCTCCAGAGTTTCCGGCAAGGAGTATCCCAGCCCTGTCTGGAGATACTGACGATTAAACCTGGGACCTTTTGCATGCAAGGCAGAAGTTCCATCACTGAGCTACGTTTTCCTGGTGTGTAATGATTTTCATTGGTAGGACCCAACATTCAATTATCATGTTGCACTATGTTTGCATTCACAAGTAGCTCATTCAGTCTTTCCACTTTTGAATACCTGTGCTTCAGATACTTATTGTGTACTGAGATCCAACTGATACCTTTCCTGCATTTTTAGAAAACGTTCACCTTCATGAGACAGCCAAGAGAGATCCTAAACCAAGACCGAGAAAGTTCGCCTTCTCAGAAAGGCAAGACTGCCCTTCATTCTGTGTCTAGGGGGCATGCAGTACCAGACAGAGACAGGTTTGGCCTCCTGACTGAAGAAAAGTTGAGCCAACAGTCCATTGCTCCTTCAGAGTCCCCTACAAATGAGCATAAAGAGGGAATCTCAGGAGTCCCCAGAGACAAAGAACGGGATCTTAGAGAAAACAAGGAAATTCTGAGTTCATCACCTGGTATGTTATCACCTGTGGAAATGTCACCTTTTTTGATGCTGAACACCAGCGAAAAAGAACGAAGGAAACTAATAGAAACCAAAATCCTCTCCAAGGCAACCTTGGGACCCCCTTCTGGAGATGAAGCTCATCCACAACAAAGAAACAATAACAATTTAGACAGGGTGGCAAGGGAGCCGCAAGCCACTTCCGTTGAACACCCTCGAGAGTTGACACTGTTTGCCTTCAAGGTATGCAATATAATATGACTTTCTTTTCTTCCTCAGCACAGCCTGTCTACATTCTCTTTTCTTTGCAGTCTGTGATTGATGACAGGCAGGTGATCTGTTTGCATTAGTGAAAAATGAAGGTCTAAGCAAGTATGCAGAACGTTAGCTGATCTTGTTAGGCTGAATGCTAATCAGACCAGGCTATGGTCTGAAGGCACCTGAGGCCAGCTCCCTGCTGAAGCTAAGCAGGGTCAGGTCTGGTCAGTGCCTGGATGGGAGACTGCTGGGAACCATATGTAAGCCGCCTTGGGTTTCTATCATGAAAAGAAAAGTGGGGTGTAAATGTAATAAATAATAATAATAATAATAATAATCTTACTGGCAGGTAAAGGATGGGAATGGGGATTTGTTTCTAAGAGAGTTCAAGGTGGTATGAAAGAGTCATTGCTGTCAGTGTTGGGCAAAATCATCCCACTATTGTTTCTCTATTAGAGGGGATATTCAAGTTGTTCTAGTGCTTCTGTTTTAGAACATAGACATAGACTCCCCCCCATTTGCTTTGTGTGTCCTTTGCACTGAGATGAATGGTGTGGAATAACATCATAATAACGAAATTAATTGTGTAAAATACCACCACAGCAGACAGCAAGTGGAATCACATAGTTTTTGTTGAAAGTTGAACTGCAGCGGGACGGAAACACCGCTGCAAGCAACGAACACAAGTCAGAATGGAACCTGATGCCTTCTTAACATTCCTAGCTGTTGCTTATCCTCTTCCAAATGCTCTTCGGCTCTGGCCAATGGACAAGGCTGGGACCAAGAGTAGGGATGCACAGATCAGTCTGTTACTGATCCATGTCAGTTTTGCATGTGTCGATTTGTAAATCTGCTCCATCCCATTTCCACATTAATCTGATTTTTTTGTTCAAAAAAAATCCACACTATAGTATTTAAATGTGAATTTTATAACAAAATTGTATTTAAACATGTGTTTTATATTTTAATATTTGCAATTATAAATGCATTTTATCCTACGATACACATTTTAATGCAATTTGCTACTTTTCTGAGCCAAGAACTGCAGTGTAAAACTTGGAGAAGTGTAACATCTGAAGGATAATTAGGTTCCAAAACACTCATTACTGTGAGACATGCAAATGAGGTCAGTTTGCATTGAAATTGTATGGAAATAAAATTCCTCATGCATCTCTAACTAAGAGTAGACTGGGGTGGCGAACCTGTGGCAGTCCAGATATTGCTGAACTGCAATTTCCATCATCCCTGGCCATTAACTACAATTCCCATCAGCCCCAGCAAGCATGGGCAATAGCCAGGGATAATGGGAGTTGCAGTTCAGCAACATCTGGAATGCTGAAGGTTCCCCACACCTGTCCTAGACCATTGCCAAAACCCCACCCTTCCTTACACTCAGTTTGAGCCTTGCTGGGCTGCAGAAACTAGCCTACTGTACAAAGGTAACAGTTGCTTTCAATGTCCCACCCACTTCTGCCTCTGGCTCCGCCCCCGATTGGTTGCTTAGAAAGCAATGCAGTCCTTGGGCTGAAAATGTTTTCCATACCCCTGCTGTGTTCTCTTACCTGGCGGTAAGTCTCATTGAACCCAGCAGGGCTTAGTTCTGAGTAAACAGACAGGATTGTACTGTTTCTTCTGCTCCTTGGAAAACCCAGCAGAAGTTCTGGGCTTCGATACAGTTTCTGTTCTCTTACTTTCTCCATCTCTTACCCGGGAGAGACCCTGCTTGCCTCAACCAGTAAATCTCTCTAACCCTTGCCAATCCACGATTAGCTCTAATCTTATGTTACAATTTAAATCGGAGAATCTGGTGAGTGCCAAAAGTGAAATCTGCCATGTTAGAGCAGCTCTAATCAGAGCTCCTTCCCTCCTTTGAGGTTTATCAGCCAGGAAACAGCAAAGAGGCTCTTTTGAGATGACAGACAAAAGGGGATTATTGCAATGGAAACCGCATTAGCTTTCAGCCCGGAGACTGTTTGGATTGTAATGAAAGGATTGAATGCACATGTTTGTTGTGACTATGATGCTATTCAGTTGTAATTGGCAGTTTTACGTTGTCTTCAGAAGGATATAACAAATGCTATTGTTGTCTGCCCTGAAACTGTCAGTCTGTAAAGTGGACTCGTGACACTAGTAGGGAAAAAACAGCAACACACTCATAACAGTAAATATTATGAAACACAGTGTGCCTATTACCTTTTCTGCATGTGAGTTGAGAGCAAATGAATGAAGGCCTGTTGAACCACCTGGGGGCCTGATTCAGATGGTTGGGGCTTTATCCATTGCATCAGATAATCAGAAATGACTCCCCCCCATTACAACTTACAAAAGTTACAATACAAAAAACAGTTTGAATCAGCCAGCAATATGGAAACAGCAGGAATGGGGGGAGAAATTCAATTCCATTCGCATTTAAAGGCAAATTTACCAAATCTGCACTTCCTGAAACAACACACAAACCAAAACACAGCTAATCTTCAAAATTCACACCTTTCCAAATTTTGTAGTGCAGTTCTGCAACCAAGGAGAGTGTACAAAAAATCATAGATTAGGTCAAAGTGTGCATATATATGCATATATGCATATATGAATGAAAAGACAAATATTCATATTAATGAAAAAGCAAACGTGTGTGATATTTGGGGAAATTGCTTGGGAGAAAAAGTGTACATTACCCAAAACTGCATTCAAAAATGTGTTTATTAGAGGAAATTTGCACTAAAATGCTGATGAATTTCATAAGGAGTTTTTTTTAATTGCAAATCGCTGCAGAAATGCAGAGAAATGAATTTAAGATTGGAAAAATGAGAGAGAATCAAAAACTGACGGATTCGCCCATCCCTAGGTAACAGTGGCTATATTTATATTCTTTAAATACTGAAAATAACCTAGAGTACTGGGTGGATAGCTGAATTGTTCAGAAAGTGCTGAAATGACAAAATTGAGAAAGGTTTGTGAAAATCAACAAATATTTTGTTGGTGTAAGTGGACACCATTTAGAGCATAAAGATTTGCAGTCTAACCGTTCTGACACCAAGTGCACATCTTGTGTTTTAAGATAGTGTAATGAAAAGGAGACATACTGAGTTGAGCTATATGAAACTTGTTAAAATTATCTTAATTAATGGACGTGAACTAAACTGTCTGATTACTCTTTTCCTTCATATGCTCTATAGTACATTTTGTTTCCAGAGGCATTTCCTTTCTATACCCTCTAAAATAATTTAAAATGACTTTGTTCCTTGCTTTGTGGCTTGGTAGAGAAGCAGAGATGTCTTCAGCAAGATTGAGTCAGAGCTCAGTGTAAGAGATGAGACGCGTCTTCAGTTCCTGCTTCGCAGAAGTCCATTGCAGAAAACCCACAAAGTGCCACAAGCCTTTGTAGCATCAACTTTACAGCAGCGCCTTTTTCAATCTCAAATTATTCTCCTTTCAGGACATTGAGAAGTGGAATCTAGACAAGGTTCTACAGGACCTGGAGAAGCAAAGCGGCGATGCCAATTGGGCAGCGGAGGAGGCTGTTTTTCCTTCAGTGGACCATGGTGAGTGTGTTGGCTGGGTGTGGAACAGAGACATAGCAGAGCATCCACAAGAGCAGAAGTCAGATTTCAAAAACGGAGCTCAAAAGTCATGCCAGATCTGAGTCCTGACCTTTTTGGTGCTATTCCAGTTCATTACATCCCTGGATTTTTCTTGATGGCCTAATCTTCTGCAAGTTTACTCAAAAACTAGTTCTGCTATTTTAATAGGACTTGCTTCTAAGAAACTCTGCATAGAATTGCATCCCATGTGTCTACATCAAAGCTGGGGGAACTTTTTGTTTCCATGCTGTGGGCCAACTTTGACAGGTGAGTGGGCCTACCCATCGGTCAGTCACCTGACAGCATTATGACATTAGATGATTAACTGGTGGGTTGGCCCCACAGTTTGTTTAAAACTGGTTTTAATAATGTATTTTATATTCTTGTGACCGCCCTGGGACCTATTGGTGAAGGGCGGGTAATAGATTTAGTCGTAGTAGTAATAATAATAGTAGGAGTAATAATAATGGCTTCCAACCTATCCATGCATTCCCCACTCTCCAGATGAGGCTTTCTTCACCTCTCCTGGTGTCCCAGCACTTCACTTTGAGGAAGCCTGGTTTGATTTCTCTAGCGAGTTTCGTCAAATAATGGCGTTGCTTGCTTTACTGCCTTATCGTTCCTGTCTTTTGGGCAGTAATGTGGCAAATGCAGAAGTGCAGGATCCCTTCACAGCCACACCCCCTCCTCCCGCTTTTCCCCCCTTTTGCCGCTGGATTGAGAATGAAATCCTTGCTAATGCCTTCCCACACAGTAACAGAAGTCCTTAGGAGCTCATCAGCATGAAAGCAGAGAGTGTTAGCTACCGAAAAGAGTCTTGGGGCAACCACAGCGATGTTACCACTGAAATTCTTTCCAGCAGCCGGTTCGAGTGACCCTCTTCTTTATTTCGCCTCCAGAAGCCGTCCGGGCTCAGTCACAAACGAAGCTCATGGGAAAGCTGGAAGAGCTCTGCCTCAAGCAGTCCAGGGCATTTTTCTCTCACCGCAGGAGACGGCTTGCCAGGTTTCCCCACTTCAATGAGTGCCAGGGAGATGGGAGGTAGGTCCTCACTTTTTTTTAGGTGCGCCTGATATCAGTGGCTTATGATGGGTTACCTAAATGCAAACTAGTAGTCTCCAATGCTGGGTTTTTTCTCTGCCTTAAGAACACAAGAAGAGCCTGCTAGATCAGGCTAATGTCCCCTCTAGTCCAGCATCCTGTTCTCACAGTGGCCGTGAGAAGCCCACGAGCAGGACCGGAGTGCAAGAGCACTCTCCCTGACGGTGGCGTCCAGCAACTGGTGTAAACTAGCATTGAGACAGTGTTGACTAATGTGATGTAGCGATTGGAGGGTTGCACTTGGAGCAGGACCTGGGAGGCTGAGGTTCAAATCCCCCAGCCAGCTGTTAACCTCATTGGCTGACATTGGGCCAGTCGTTAACTCTCAGCCTAACCTACCTCAGAGTGTTGTTGTGAGGATAAAATGGAGAGGTCCTCGGAAGAAAGGC
The DNA here is from genome assembly GCF_030035675.1 of Rhineura floridana. NCBI lineage: Eukaryota > Metazoa > Chordata > Lepidosauria > Squamata > Rhineuridae > Rhineura > Rhineura floridana. Next base: position 7,503,681 of record NC_084496.1, on the reverse strand, counting down.
AGGATATAGATAACAATAACAATCACCATGTCCATGTGGAGATTTGAAGACAATGGGATGGTTCCCATTTCTTGTGGCAACTCATGAAGCCTTAATGTAGGAATCTGAAAGATGCTGAGGTTGTGTGTGTGTGTGTGTCTGAAACCAGAGCCTCCAAATAGCCAGTTTCTAGTGTCTTATCTCCTGCACCACCAACACTCTGGGTCCTGCAACACATAGTGAATGTTATGTCTAGAAATGCGTTTCACCAAATGCATTCTGTGCCTTACTTTGTGACGGTGGGTAATCTGCTGAACACCGTGATTTTTATTCTCAAGGGACGTTCCCATCCTGGCGTCATGGACAAATGGCCGAAGTTTCACTCCTGCGGAATTGCACCCTTTTCCAGAACCGCCAACTGTATATATTGATCTAAGGAACGTGACGTGTCAGAAGTCTGACTTGTTGGCTTATGAAAAAGAACAAAGGTAATTGCCAGCACGTGACATCTACGGAACCAGAAGCAGGGAGAAAGCAGAAGCAACTTTTGCACCCTTTAAGATGTGAAAGTATTTTTTCCCCTTTTTCATGTGTGACATTTTAATCCATCCCAACGGTCAGCGACAACCTGACATTGGAGGGATGGCAATGGTGGGTTCGTGAGGTTGGAATTGCCTTCTGGATGGAGCACATAGCTCAAGGGTAGGGCACGTGCTTAGGTTGCGAAACCCGTAAGGGGAACCTTTAGCCCTCCAATGGTTGCTGAGCTACAGCTCCCAGCATCCCCGCCATTGGCTGTGCTTGCTGGGGTTGATGGGAGTTGGAGTTCACCCTTAAAAGTGAGCTGAATTGGATTTCTCCCCCATTCCTAGCAGCACATAGCACCGGGCAAACTGTTCCAACTGCACGACTTTCTTTAAGGTAGCTTCCTATGTCCTCTTCCTGCTTGGCACGGCCTCTTCCCCTTCTCACTAGAACTATGTCCATTGCAGCCCGATCATTTGATTTCCAGTGGAAGAATTGTGTGGGAAGTACCAGCACCGCAGGCTTTCATCAGTAGAAATCGTAGATTAATGAATTAGAGCTATTGTTGATCAGCCAGCAGGGGCTCATTTTAATCAGCGGGGCTGTGAGTCAAGGGGATATTTAGGCTTCACAGCTATTTTGGTTCTGGTGTGTTGCTGTTAATAGGGAATGAAGCTGTAAGGTACAGCTGGCCTTTCCTTCTAGAGCTGAGTGACAACTGGTGTAAGTTACTAAATACTTCCTTTTGCGGAAAGGCACCTGCATTACGAGAGTCTGATCATATGAAAGTGTATTTAAATTGAATAAATCGATCAATAGCATTTCTTCAATTGGTTGACAGCCCCAGAAAATGCCCTTCACAAATCTGGGATGGCTGGAGGAGACCCCAAACATCTGCTTGCTCTCTGGTCCTCAGGGGCTCTGTTCCACGAAACCTGTGTCTGGATTGATGGGAGTCAGTTGGCCTTCCTCCTTGGTGGAGGCTCCTAACTCCAAGCCTCTTCGGGCCTTCTCCTGCTGTGGGTGACACACAGGTAGAGCAGCTGAGAATTCATGGTGGCTATCCCAGAATCACGAGAGCCAGTGTGGCTTAGTGGTTAGAGTGTTAGACTATGACCTGGGAGACCAAGGTTCGAATCCCCACACAGCCATGAAGCTCCCTGGGTGACCTTGGGCCAGTCACTGCCTCTCAGCCTCCGAGGAAGGCAATGGTAAACCCCCTCTGAATACCGCTTACCACGAAAACCCTATTCGTCGGGCCGCCATAAATCGGGATCGACTTGAAGACCGTCCATTTCCATCCCAGAATCACAGTCTTGCAGTAGTCCAAACACAGGGGATCCAGTGAGCAGCTCAGTGGCAGAGCCACTCAAGTCAGGAAACTAGTGTAGAAATGTGATGTCCCCACTCTGTGCCTGAAACTGACCGTTTTTAAACCCAACTCTTCAGAGCCCTACTCTGAACTCGGTCTGCAAGCCATCCATGTTGCTTGCCGAGTTGGTTTGCTTGCAAGGAGTAGCTAGCTTGTGAATCTTCCTGTACTCCCGAGGGGTCCTTGTTATTATTATTTTATTATTATTTATTAAATTTATATACCGCCCGACTAGCAATAGCTCTCTGGGCGGTGAACATAGGAAATACAATAAATGACACAATATAATACAAAACAATACAGTCTAAAATCAATACAATAACATTTTTAAAATTAAATCAATTTAAATTAAAATGCTTCAGAGAATAGGAAGGTTTTAACCTGGCGCCGAAAAGAAAGCAGAGTCGGCGCCAGGCGCACTTCCTCGGGGAGGCTGTTCCATAGTTCAGGGGCCACCACTGAGAAGGCCCTAGATCTTGTCACCACCCTCCGGGCCTCCCTATGAGTTGGAACCCAGCATGTTTTGGCATCTGGCAGCTGACAGCCTACACCTTTCGGTACCTATGCTGCCTTGGCGTCTGCTTCTGATTCCGAGAAAGGGTCAGTTCCCCAGCGTTTACACCTAGGGCTGGGAAAGGCTCCCCGTGTGAAACTCTGAGAAACTGCTGCCAGTCAGTGTAGCAGTGGTCTGATTTGGCAGAAGGCTAATGTGCTAATGCATTTAACAATTGAGACCAATTCAAGGGCAAGTTGGCTGGAGCTTGCACCCTGGATGGATGGTGATTAGAAAGATAAGTAGGGACAGGTAAAAAATTGGAAATAGGAGTGAAAATTACTTAATTTATTTCCAGTTGGCTTATTTTCCTTCCACCCTGCTTATGCATTTGAAACTCGAGGTAAAATTCTGACATTGATCTTGCTAGTTCATACTGTTATACTAATGAGTACAGTAAAAAAAACTTTTAAAAAAGTTGTGTTTCTTATGAAATGTTTATCCGTGGTTCTAAATGTTACAAAACTACAGTAAATCTTCACTATAAGAGTTAACTGATTCATAACCACTTGCAACTCTTTCTGTGTTCTGCAAGTCAACAAGGTCAGCACTGTATTTTTTATTGGTTTTTACTGCATTGTTTTTATTTGTTGAAAACTGCTTTTTTTGAAATGAAATAGCGGTATACAGATATGTTTATAAATAAATAATATAGATAGATAAGGGTTATGCATAAGGCTGGGTTATGGTAGATAAGAACCGTTTGGCCTGCACATGGTCTTTCTATGACATGGGCCTCTTACAGAAAGGGGGCATATATTTATTTCTGTTTCAGTAAGGGGGCATGCACACATACACACATGCCCCCTTTCTATAAGAGGCCCATGTGTCATAGAAAGTCGAGGTTCAGGCCAGAAAGTTGCATCTGCCGTAAGTCAGCCTTGACTGAGAATGTTCATACCTGAAAAACAAGAGAGATGTCTTTCTGCAGAGAGCCAATTTTGTTGAATCCTCTTATGCCAAGGAGTGGGAAACCTGTGACCTTCCAGATGTTTTCATTCATTTATTATTTTATTATGACATTTATATTCCACTCCCCCCCCAAAGGAGCTCAAGGTGTCGTACATCCTTTTTCTCTTCTCTATTTTATCCGCACAACAGGCCTGTGAGGTAGATTTAGCCTGAGAGATCGTGACTGGCTCAAGGTCGCCCAGTGGGCTTTATGCCCGAGTATGGATTTGAACCCCAGTCTCCCAGGTCCTAGTCTGACACTCTAAGCACTACAACGCACTGGCTCCCACAGTTGGTAGCTGGGCTGCAACTCCCAGCATCCCCTATCATTGGCCTTGTTTGCGGGCGCTGATGGGAGTTGGAGTCCAACAACATCTGGAGGGCTATAGCTTTCTCCTCACAACCCGCAGTTATGTCCACCTGTGCATTTAATACGGCAATGTGAAATGAACCCAGATTCACCTACTCCACCCTTCTCACAGCCAAGGTTGATTTTAAGAGAACACAAAGGAGAAATCCAGCCTTTGTCTTCTCTGAAATGCCGGATAGGCTCTTAAACACAGCAGTGCTGGATGATGTCTCTCTGCAAATTCTGGGAACTCAGAGCTGAAGCATTCTGACAAAAGTTCTCAAGGGAGCTGATTATTTGTTTTCTTCATGTGAGCGACAGATTCCCAGCACCAGAATAATAAAGGGTGCTAAAATAGGCCCAAGGATAATATTAATCAAGAGTTAAGAGGAGACTCTGGGCAAAGTGACTTAATTACATTGCCAGTTGTAAAAGGGCTTTATCATAAGCAATAAAGATTAAGCGCTCACTCATGCAGTTGCCTATAATCCTCGAGGGGTAAAAAAATATATTGCAAGGCAGGTCTTCTAATTGTTTAGACTGTAGTTCTGAGCGGAAAAGGGCACAATATATCCCTTCGTGGCTCTGACTACATTGAGTTGTGCAGAAGAGCCATATTAAGGGTATACCAAAGCAATATGTGAGGCGCTTGCTGTTCAATTCATTGTGTGTGGTTATCAAAAGCACATCTGGTCCAAATGTGGCCCTCTGGTCTTCTCTTTCTGGCCCTCTGGACACATTCCACACTGACCCAGCTCCATACCCCCTCCGGTACTTTTCCTTCCTGGAATGTGCCTTTGAACTTTGATAATACTTCTGGCATGCTTGGATGGATGATCGAGGGATACGCCTCTTTGTGTGGAGGAGGGATGGGGGGAGACATTTGTTTCAGTTCACATTTAAAGCCGAATCTATCAAATTTGTATTTCTGAAACAATATGAGAACCGGACACTTTTCTGAATTTTGCAGTGCAGTTTTCCGGCCACGTAAGTGTACAAAAATGCATATAGTAGGGGAAAGTGTGCATAAAAACGGACATATTACTGAAAATAACATACAGAAATGTATTATATTAGGACAAGTTGCTTGCAAAAATGTGTACGTTAGTCAAAGCTGTATACAAAAGTGTGTTTATTAGGAGAAATTCACGTGAAAATGCTGATGAATTTCCATGAGGTTTTTTTCTTTTTTAAAAAATGGCAAGTTGCTGCAGAAATGCGGAGAGCCTAATTTAATTGGAAAAATAAGAAATGGTGACAACTGAAATTGACAGATCCTTACATCCCTAGTGTGGAGGAGGTACAGAAACCTCTGGCTCTTGCATGGCTGGAATGTAATCTTCTGAGCAAAGGGCAAGCGCCGCACACTTTTGCCTCTGGCTTCATTCACCAGTGGCATGTGGCCCCCAGATTGAGGACCATGAGGGAATGCGGTCCTCAGACTAAAAAAGCTTCTCCACCAGTGGACTACACTTAGCAGTGGTTCTCCAGGATCTAAGGCAATAGTCTATCCCAGTCTCAGCTGGAGAGGAAATGCCAGAGATAGAATCTGGGACCTTTAATGAACTTGCTGCCAACAGTAACTGGCAACGAGCGCTCCGAGCTGCTCCGTGGGTATTGTGATTGAGAACGGAAGCCGTTTGTCATGAAACATAATGGGATTTCTCATTCGTTTTGTAGCTTGAGTGACAGCTCCACAGACGATGAGGAAGAAACAGAAGCGGCAGGCCAAGACAAAGCGGAAGAGGGCATGAAAGAGTTTCCCCAACCGTCATGGTAAGGAACAAAGACGTTCCACATTTTCATGGAGTGTTAACATGACAAGAACTGGATGTCTTTCCAGAGGCAGGCACCTTCTGTAGTCATAAGGAACACCAACTGACGCACAGCACTGCTAAATTGGCTTTTTAAAACTGAAAACGAAGGGTCTTTTCACAGATTATCTGGCACCAAACGTAGACTTAGTCACTGAGTGCTGCAGCTGCGCTGGGCTCTTTTGCGAGCATTCCTGTATGAAGCATGTTTCCAAACACTGGCTTATCTCATTCGCACGTTACAGTTTTCGAAGGTGTGCTCCGGAGAAGTGGCCCTGAGATGCTCAGGAAGCGGAGTTGTGCATCACGTGCGCGAGATCTTGGCAGACACACAGTCCTCCAGCCATATGCCGGCGCTACTGCTTCTTCTAATAGTGAACTGGTGTGATCACAGCTAGCAGAATTAGAGCCAAGACACACTCGCTAAAACAACCGCATGAAGGCTGAGCATGCTCAGCAGCCACAGGGTTTGGCTTGTCCCATGGAAAAGAGGGCTGGGGCTGGAGAGGAGCAGAATAGCAGGTCATGGGTTGGTATGAAGTGTGCATGTGTTAATGTATGGGTATAGCTGCGAATTTAGAAATAATGGCTAATTTAAATAGAAATTTAATATCTTTTGCCATCATGTGCCTGTTCATTCTGTGTTCCGGGTGCTCACTGTGGATAGACACCTTTAAGGCCCCTCCTGCTCTTACTTCTTTTTTTAAAAAAAAAGCTTTAAACCAAACTTGGATCAGACAGACCTTCAAATGCAAGACTGTCCTCTGACGGCCCTTCAAGTTAAGACAGGTGTGAGGAATCTTTGGCCCTCCAGATGTTGCTGATGGCCAGGGATGATGGGAGTTATAGTTCAGCAACATCTACAGTGCCAAAGGTTCCCCATACCTATCTTAGAAGAGGGCATGATTGACTGCTGGAACCCTGAACAGGAGCACTCCTGTTAGATGGTGAAGATAGACTGTAACACTTTGTTACAGATCCCATTTGTTCATTACCCTGCCTGGCATCTTGCACTGATCTTTCTATTATTACTACTTAATTAATTTATATACCTTGTACATGCCAAAGTAGCTTCTAAGTAATTTACAAGTATAAAATCATACATAAAACAAAATGCACAATACAGCAATTCCATGAAAACATTAAAAACATCCATAATTAAAATGTACAAGAATGCAAGCTTGGTAAAAAAAATAAAAATTGAAAGAGCTATTAAAACAATTAGATCACGAAGTTGTTGTTGTTGTTATTATCAATAGCAATAGCAATAGTAGTAATAATAATAATAAATTAGATTTATATCCCGCCCTTCCTCCCAGTAAGAGCCCAGGGTGGCAAACAAAAGCCCTGAAAACACTTTAAAACATCATAAAAACGGACTTTAAACTATATTAAATCAAAACATCTGTAAAAACATTTTTTTTTAATCTTTTTTAAAAAAGGTTTAGAAACATATTAAAAAGCAATTCTAACACAGACTGGATTAAGGTCTCTACTTAACAGGCTTGTTGAAAGAGGAAGGTCTTCAATAGGCACTGATTTCTAAAGGGTAGGTGCCACAACATTAAAGGTCCATTTCCTATGTTGTGCGGAACTGACCTCCTGATAAGATGGTATTTGCAGGAGGCCCTCACCTGCAGAGCGCAGTGATGGACTGGGTATATAAGGGATAAGATGGTCTTTCAGGTATCCTGGTCCCAAGCTGTGTAGGGCTTTGTACACCAAAACTAGAATCTTGAACTTAGCCCGGTAATTAATAGGTAACTAGTGCAATTCTTTCAGCAGCAGGGTGACATGTTGGCGATCCCTGATCCCGGTGAGCAGTCTTGCTGCTGCATTTTGCACCAACTGCAGCTTCCAGACCAGCCTTAAGGGCAACCCAACATAGAGCGCATTACAGTAATTAAGCTTAGAAGTTACCAGTGCATGGACAACAGTTGTCGGACTATCCCGGTCCAGAAACAGCCATAGCTGCCTTACCAGCCAAAACTGGTAAAAGGCACTCTTAGCCACCAAGGTCACCGGAGTCTCTAGTGACAAAGATGGATCCAGGAGCAGCCCCAGACTACAGACCTGCCCTTTTAGAGGGAGTACGACCCCATCCAAAGCAGGCAACTGACCAGTTATCCCAACTTGGGTACCACCAACCCACAGCATCTCTGTCTTACTAGGATTCAGACTCAGTTTATTGGCCCTCATCCAGCCCACCACCGAGTCCAAGCAGTGGTCCAGGGCTTGCATGGCCTCTCCCAATTCAGACGTTACAGAGAAATAGAGCTGGGTATCGTCAGCGTACTGCTAACACCTTGCCCCAAATCTCCTGATGAGTGCTCCCAAGGGCTTCATATAGATGTTAAACAGCATGGGGAACAGGATGGTACCCTGCAGCACCCCACAGCACAACTGCCAGGGGGCCGAAAGATAATCTCCCAATGCTATTCTCTGAAAACAACCCTGGAGATAGGATTGGAACCACTGTAAAACAGTACCACTGTGAAACAGTAGCTCCAATACCTGTCTCGCCAAGTCAGCCCGGAAGCCGCCTAGAGAGCAAGTAAGAATAACAGGGTCGCACTCCCCCATCTTCCTCCTGATAAAGGTCATCCATCAGGGCGATGGAAGTTCAAGTTCAAGTTCAGGGGAATGCTCTGGTGGGTCACCATATGTGGATCACAAGTTGTTGAGGCCTAACATACATGCATATGTGAACAGGGTATACATGGTTAGAAATCCATGATAATGCTGGGATTCTTAGGATTTTAATAACAGCACTTTTGGATTGGCTCTGCTGGTGTGTTCGCACTGCATTGACCTTCCTGCCACATTGCCCCTTCCCCTCTACCTCCCAGTAAGCAACAACAAGGTGACCAGCTGGAGGTCATTGAGTGCTGTCACCCCACCACACCATTCGCTATGGGATATAGTGGATGTAATGGAAACCCAGGAGTATGGACAGAACCAGTGGGATATGATTATCTCCGAGTACAATACATAGGAAGGATAGGGAAGAGTGTATTGGAGAGTGTATGTATGTCCAAAAGGACATCCCTAAAGAGGCAGACTCCTCCATGGAATCAATGTAGGTTGTGATGCCAGACCCCAAGAGTAATTTATTCCTGGGGGAACACTATTGTTTCCTCTGATACAAACATGTGCATGCTGGTAGAAATATTTTTAGGTTGCTAGTATTAAGAAGGTGAGCATATCCAACAGTCTTGCTTATTTGGAATGGCAATTTCAATTTATGTTTCATAATGTGATGTATGGTTTTCTTTTATTTTTGTCTAGATATTTTTATAATTGTTATATTTTGTTTTTGAAGATATGTATATTGCTTGCAATTTATTGTGCAGTTATGTTTATTTAAAATGTGATATATTTCATTTTCTTTTACTATCAATTGTACCAAATGTGATGTTATATTGTTTTTATGTTGTAAACCGCCCAGAGAGCTTCGGCTATGGGGCGGTATAAAAGTGTAATTAATAATAAATAAATAATTAATAAACTGGGGTGTCTTCAAGAGCCAGTGGAATGCCAATATTGATGGGGCCTCTCATATTTCAGCAGGGAGGGAATTCCACAACACTGGTCCTACCAGTGAAAAAGCCTGCCTCTGTGTTACCATGAGCCAATAATTATCAGGCTGTGGCAAAACTAACTAGTTGAGTTCCATTTGCTGATCTGAATGCCTTTACTGGGCATTAGAGAAGACGATGGTTCAAACCAGCTTCCCCAGAGTTAGGATCCTGTAGATTGGGCTGGACTCATCAGCTCTGCCTTTCTCTTTCATTCGCAGCAAGGATTGCACAGGGAAAAGCTTTCTGTTGCAGCAGCTCCGTGATTTTCGCAGAAGAATGTCTCAGCCTTTGCCCGCCATGCAAGACAAAGGAAAGTGCCAGGCTCTCAACTCGGAAGAAACTGATCTGCTGAGTGACAAGAGAAGACAGAGCCTCAGATTGAGGGGGCTGACCTCAATGGGGCCAGCCAATTCAGAAGAATCCAAAGCCAGGAGCTTCCTCGCTCAAAAGAACTCAAAAGAACTCAAGGAAGAAACCCGGAAAGGACCAAGTTCAGCATCGCCTCCAGACTGTTTGGCAGGCAAAGATGCTGAATACCCAAGGTAGCCCGGAGTATTATTTAGATACTACATTTGTATCCTTCCTTTCCTCCAAGAAATTTAACGTGGCTTGCATGGCTCCTCCCCCTTAACCTTCGCAAAGTTAGCGACTGGCCTAAGGTCACCCAGAGAGCTTCATGACTGTGTGGAGATTTGAACCTGGGCCCTCACTCTGGGCCCGATGATGCTGGAACCGCTGTTCTGTGCCAGCTCACAACAGCAGACAATGGTGTTTGCTTGGAAATATAAGCAGAAGGGTAACAATAGCGTCCCAAAGTCAGCGGCCCATGGGAGGCAGGGATTTGGGGAGAGTTAGGGAAAGCTCAGCACAGGAGCGGGAGTTTGGGGGGGGGCACTGGAGCAAATGAGACAAAGAAGATGAGTTGGAAGACAGTGAAATTCGGGTGGTTGTCTAGGGGATCCCCTCAGGGGCTCAGCAATCCAAAGTGAAGCGCGAGGGATCAATCTAGATCCAAAACATAATCCAGAGGCTAAATCAGGTGACAGTCCAAGGTCAGCCACATAGAGTGCTCAGTCGTGTTAGAACTCAGCAAGGCATAGGCCCAGGGAGCCTGAGACCTGTGTGGTTTCCAGCAGCTGGAAGGTTCAAAAGGGAGACCTCACATACTGTGCTGTCCTAGGCCACACCCTAACCCCAGCTGCTGGTAAGGAAGGCATTTCAGGGATCGCTTACTTACGAGGAGACTCCTTCCTCACGAGCCACGCAACAACTCTTACGTTTGTGGACGTATGCCGTGTTGTTGCCCTTCGTCCTGGCCCTGGGCCTTTTGGCACCGGTGTTCCCCCCCGCCACCTCCTCCTTGGACAGCTCCAGTGGTTCTTCAGCAGGCCTCTCACCAGAGGACCCTCTAGGTGATCCTCAGCATCGGTTCCAGGAGACCCTGCCCTGCTCCTCAAGGTCCTTGACCTGTGGAGTGTCTGGCCCCCTTACTGAGGATTCAGCGTCTGGCACCAGGCCAGGACTAGGCATGACACTGGCGAGGGTGGGGGTGGCAGAGTCACCATGAAATTCAAATGCAAAAGTGACACGATGTCCCTCTGCTTGCGTTTTGTAGGGCAGAAGAAAGCCCCAAAGCAAAGCAGGTAGAAGAGAAACTCCGGAAACAGAGGCTCGAGGAGCAGCTGGAGAAGTTAAAGCCTCGGCACTCCACGACTGGGAGGCAGCCCATGGCAGAACAAACCCCCGTCTTATTCCATACGGTCAGTAGCCCAGAATAACCAAAGAGCATCCTTCTCCCAGGGATCTTGTGCTTTATGCAGCTGACTTCTTCCAACCCCGGTTGTTTTCCCGGATGGGGTTTGTTTAAAGCTGACATTTCGGGCACGCTACTGGCAGTCTAGGGAGAGCTTTTCCTGACGTGGGTCTTGCTTGGCTCTGTGAGCCGAGCAGCAAGAAGCGCTTAGCCATTGTTAACTTATTGAAGAGATGAATCAACCCGCCTCTTGACCACTCTCCTGGGGAGTGTGGGGAACTTGTGGCCCTGCAGATGTTGCTGTTGGCAGGCAGCAAGGTGATCAGAGAGCAAGATCCAGGAAGTATCAAACAGACAGGACTGTGGCCTAGTTTCTCACTGAGGTGGTAAACTGTTGTTTGGGCTGGACCAATTCAGACTGCAGAAGAAGGCTTTCCTAACTGGAATGCTCCTCTGTACAAACAATTCAGTGTACGTATAAAATTAGTATGACAGGGAGAAGGGTTGTAGCCTCTTTTAATTTTTGTGTGTGGAGGGTCGTTTTGTCATGTCTCTCTCTCTTACACACACACACACCACCACATCACCATTAGAAGTAATACCCAGGTTTATCACTAGGCCAAAGTCATGCTCTGCAGGACTGCCGACAGCTCCAAAACAGTAGCTAGTTACTTGGATAAAGTGCAAAGCTAAAATGGAGGCCTCCGTGGACTGCTCAAACACTCTGCTCACTTAGGCCCATTAATTTCAGTGAGCCTACTCTGAGTCAAACGTAGTTGGATACAACCCCCCCAACACTAGCCATATGATGTCCTTTCTGACTCTGAAGGGCAGGTTCCTGGGGGAGTGAGGAACCTTGCGCAGTTAGGGCAACTGGTGGTTTAAGCCAGTGGTCTTCCACCTTTTCAGACCTGGGGCTGACCTTTAACCCAAGCATGCATTTGGGGACCCGTTTCTTAATTTAACCCCCCCAAAACATATTTGCATGGTGGTAGTGCTGGTTTGTAACCCACCTTGGATCAAACCTGTGACCCAGCAGGGGGTCCTGAGAACAAAGACCCACCTGCTGCCTGGTTCCACATCTGCCATTCAGTCCTCCCTGTCAGCCAGGGCTTCGTCTAGATCTTGGAACATGCCATGCCTTTGGATCATGCCATTTGTCTGTGGGCCTCTGTGTGGTTCTTTAGAGCAGGGTAGGGACGTTGGAGAATTCTGAAGAAAATGGAAAAGGAAGAGTAGTTCATGTGTTCATCTGTGGCCAGGAACAGAAACCAGTTGAATACAGTCGGTATCTGCTCACATTCTTGTTTGGGCTTTTTATATCTGTAAACGATACATAGTTAATGACTTCTTTTACATTGTTTTGACATTTCCTTTTCATTGAAAGGAATATAAATTATGTAATTTACATAAACAATTACATAACTTATATTAAATAGTGGACAGACAACGCAGTCTTTGGCAGAAAATAAACTGCAGTGGAACGGAAACAGTGCTGATTGTGACAAATATAGGTTGGAACAGAAATCATTGCCTTCTTACATCCCCAGACCAGGGTCCTGTCAGCTGTCAAAAAATTGGGATCATTACATGTCCAGGCTGAAAGGTGTTTGTTTTCTTGGTGGTCTTCTCAAGGGGTGAGATCAAGAGATAAGAAAGGAATGAGATGTCAGGTCTACATTCTCTCTCTAATATTTTACATTTGTCTTCATTACGGTTTATTTCTCCATGCAGTTCACTCATTTATCAAGATCATTTTGAATTCAGCTATATCCTTCCTAGTTTTTTTTAAGCAGTCCTCTACATTATTGTGTCATCTGCAAATCTGATCAGTAGACTCTCTTTCATCCAAATCATTAATAAGGAAAGAATTCTTTCACTTACAGCTCACTTCACAATACCCGGTTAGCAAGGGGGCAGGTTTTGAAGAGTTCCACACAGTGTGCAATCCATGCCTGGCTCTTCTGTCTGACAGCTCCTTATTCTTCATAAACATCTGCTGGTGAAATATTTAAAAGGGGGAAGAGGTAACGCCATCACCAGTCCACATTGCAGCTGTCCTTTTCAAGACAGGTCTGACAGCCGTGCTTTCTGCGTCTCAGATTAGAATATTCTTCCCTTCCTCTTTTTGATTCATGCACAGATTGAAGAATTAAATTGTTTTGACATGTGAAAGCAAAGCAGTTAAAATTTGGCAGCTGTGTCCCTTAGAGATTTAGAAAGGAGCATGACTAAGAGAAATATAAATATATTGCGAGGCACCACATTTCCTCAGTGCCAATTTTTTCAAGATGATTTTCAAATGTGTCATTTTGGGTGGTCCTATCCATTGTGTTCCCCTCGCCTCTGATGACCTGGACATCATTAACCAAGTCTCTTATCTCTTGCCCTCCTTGTCTGCCTTATCTGGTTTCTGACAGACATCTCATTCTCGGTCACTTGTTGCTTTGGCCTGTTTGATACTCCTCTGCCTTTCTAAGAAACCAACCACCATCCTGTTCAGATGGCTTTAGGTGAGGATTAGACAAATTCAGGCAGGATAAGACAGTCGATGGCTACTAACCTTGATGGATATATTCTACCTCCACTATCAGAAATAGTATGCTTCTGAATACCAGAAAAGTGCATCAGGGGAGAGTTACTATTCGAGTCGGGTCCTGCTTGTAGGCTTCCCATTGGGGCATCTGGTTGGCCACTGTGAGAACAGGATGCTGGACTAGATGGGCCACTGGCTTCATCAAGGAGGCTGTTTTTATGTTAAACAGAATGTTGTACGATTCAGGACAGACAAACGAAAGGACTTCTTAATGCAGTGCATAGTTAAAAGTCTTGAATTTGCTCCAATGAGAGGTAGTGATGGCCACCAACTTGGCTGGCCTTAAAAGAGGATTAGACAAATTCATGAAGCTACGCGTGGCTACTAGCCATGATGGCTCTGTTCTGCCTTTACTGTCGGAGGCAGTATGCTTTGAATGCCAGTTGCTGGAAACTGCAGGCGAGGAGAGTGCTGTTGTGCTCAGGCATCTGGCTTTTGACTCTGACCCCCCAAGTCAAGTCCAGAGCAATGAATCCTGCTGAAAGCTAGAGCTGGCAGCCTCCTTGGGCAAGTCTTGAATATGGGGCCTTGAATTCTTTTATTTTTTATTTGGTCCTGAAGGCTCCCTTGGGGCTCTTTTGTGGTATGCTAGTATGTGTTCGAATATGTGGTCCAATAACTGGTGGGTTGGGTCTTCATGGGGTTAAAAAGGGTAGATAGAGAGGAGACCTCCTGAGTCCTAGGCTACACCTTTTCTTTGACCTCCTGCTAACTCTTCCTTCCTGTGTAAACTGTTATTCTTAGGATTCTGACCACATCTTCCGGCCGCCTGTTTGCGTGCGTGCGTGAGAGAGAGAGAGAGAGAGGCCATCTTCTCTTTGCCTGCCTCTCTCCTCACAGCATGAAGGCAAACACTAGGCTTAGTGTTTGCATCTCCAACTTAGCTAGATGCAGAACTCTTTCCTATGCACTTCTAGAATAAAGGAGTTCTTTCTTATTTTGAAGCTTATCGTCTTGGTGTGACTAATTCCAGGGAAGGTGTAATATTTAGCAAGGATTCAAAATACACAAAGCTCACTCGGGCACTTTCTGCTACTCTGCAACAGTATGCATGGTATATATGCATGTACCTGTTGCGTGGTATGCAGGCAGTCTGGGAGTGACTCCCCTAGACATGTTTTGCCATCTTTCCAGCCTTTCATAATGCATCTCAGTAATTGAGTTGAACAGTAATTACACTGGCGTTGCTTAGAAGCCCTTCATTGCCTAATGAAGGTGCTTAGAAAGTAACACACTACTTCTTCTTTTTTTAAAAAAAAATAAAAATAAAAGTACATTAGCAATTACATTAACAGTCTCAACTCATTTAGAGCTAGGGAAATCTAGACTCCCTGTGTTCTTAGCTTACCCCTCTGCGCTGCCCATGGAGAGGCAGAGCCCCCTCTCTTCTTCAGTGGAAGTCCTCCTTTGCTTCTGTTTCCCGTTGACGTTGCACAAACGTTGACTGTGAATTAAATTTGGCCTGCCGAGCTAAATTGGGAGCTAATCTGTGTGCAGATTCAGTTCCGTGGCTCTGTCTAAGAAATGAATCCAGCAGCGAGATAAACAGAGCTCCAACACTCACGCTGGTGAAGGGTAACTCGCGCAGAGTTGGTTTTAAAAAAAAGAAATGCTGAATTAAATCAGGCTTGCAAACAGCCATTTGCCTAGTCACCAGGGGTTGCTTTCAGGTAGCAGGTCAGGAAAGCCTTTCAAAACATTGTTCATTTTTCTGTTAGGCTGCAAAAAGACCAAAACAGGCATTAGTAAAACTCTTTGTGGGCTAGTCACTTCTCTGAGCTAACTTGCAAGGCTGCATTAAGAGTAAGTCATAGGTTGTGCGGTGTCCAGGAAGGTTTGGCTTTAAACTACATTACTCTTCCTGAAATCCCCATCCACCAGTTTAATGGAGTCAACACACTTCCACTTGCCCTGTGGCACAAGTTACATATCTATATGAAGCTGTCGGGGCTGAACTAATCCCCCTGCATGCTTTCGGCACTCGAGACTACAGGAGGAGCTAATCCATGTAGCACAGTAGCTGTGGAGTCAACACAACTGGCTTTCTGGAGTCAACGTAAGAGAAGGGAGAAGTAGTGCTTGTCTTTTTTAAAGGCCATGAATTTCCTGTGCACTGAAGTCACACGTCAGCAACTGCCAGGACTTGAACTCAGCTCTGGAGGGAGGGGCACTATAGCTGTGGCTTGGGACTATATTGAAGGGCAGTGAAATATCCTCAGGCCCCTTGCTTTGCTCTGCCCACCCATACTGGCCATCGGACCAACCGTCTTAGACAAGGGCTATAAATGGCTCCCCGTTTGGGCTCGTCTAAGCAACAACTGCCTTACTGGCTCTGGTGTGGCCTTTAAGTCTGGCTCCGTCCCTTCTCTCTGGGTGAATTCGTGGTTACCTTCCAACAGTTGTCTGCGGGTTCTCTCTGACAATACATTACTCCCACCTTAACCACCAGGGCTCGGTGGCCGGAAAAAGGAAGGAGAGCCGGCCAGTTCTGCTGGCGGGAAAGTGGGGGACACAGATCCAGAAGCTTTAAGAGCTGCCTTGAATCTGTTCCAGCCCCTTTTCAACCAGCAGAATATCCATCTGGACTGCTGGCCGCAGTGGGTCGCTGCTGTGCTGGAGCCTCTCTGAAGGTGTTCCATTGGCAGCAAATGAAGCTGCCTGCATGGTCCCTGAAGAGAAATGTTTCAGGGTCTTCCTTGGGGAAGGGCTGTAGCTCGTTGGCAGAGCATCTGCGTTGCGTGCAGGAGGCCCTAAGCTCAGTCCCCAGCATCGCCACAGAGGGCTGGGATGATCTCCTGTAGTGTAGACTCTACTGAGTCAGATGGGCCAGTGGTCTGACTTGGTAGAAAGCAGCTTCCTCTGTTGATGCCAATGGGAGTTTCCTCCCCCCTCCCCCCTGCTAATTGCCATGCAGGGGAGCACTTTTTACCAAGATTGTGGCTGGGGAGGAATGGCGTAAACCTCCCCTCCCCACAAACTGCTGATGACTGTTGCCCACCGTCCTCATGTGCCTTGTGTGTGTGTGTTTTTTTATAAAGCCCACTGTGTGCTGGCTGATCACACCATTAACATACTGTAGTACTTAGACCTCGCCGTAGATGGACCAACAGTCTGTCTTGGCATAAGCACAGATTCTTATGCTCCTGTTTTATGGGATCCGTCATTGTGCTCCGCCTATAACCCCCTTTTTCCCCCTGGTGAACCCCCCTGAGGACCATTATGGTTGAGAAGCGGTATGCAGACCTCGTGAAACAAGCGAGCAAATCAAACGGTGCTGCAGCAGGGACGTGCTGTGAAATAGCTCTGTGATGCTCGGCCGTGTGGTGGCTTGTGGTGGGTATGTGTGTTTTCTTGCTAGAGGTTGATATCTGTGGTGGAAATTTGTCTCGTGCAGCGCTTCCCCCAGCACTTTGGTATTAAGTCCGCACTGAGTGGCAATTTCACTGAGTGGCAATTTGCCAAACAGCCACCGAAGGCAGTTTCCTTATGAAATCTACTATATTGTCATGACCCCCCGGATCCAGCAGGGATCTGGACACAGAGTCGGAGGTTACACCCAGATGGGGAGCCGGGTCAAGGCTGAGGGGTGACTGCTGAAGATAGGGAGACCAGCGCACCTGAGGCTGTTGGACAGGAACCTCCCAGAACATCAGGGCTGATACGGCCAGAACCTGGACCTCCACAGGCACCTTCCGCTAAGCCTGAAGATCCAGATGCCTCCCACTGCACATCAGCCCAGCATCACAGGGAGCTCACCAGAAGGACGGCTGCAGAACAGAGTGCCTGTCTTCAAGCCAGACAGGTGGCCCTTGAAGGCTATGAAGTTCTCCACCAGGAGGTGGAAGCCAGAGGAGGTAGTCTAGAGACAGAGGCATAAAAGGCCTCCGACTGTTACCTACAACTGTTGGAGCAAGTTGTTCCCTTGGAGCTGTCTGAGCTTCCAGCATCGTCTCTGTGAGATCCAGCATCGGACCAGAACATGACATACGTGTTTTGGAAAGTTGTCTGTCTGTTTGCCGTGCGCTTGGACGCCTCTTAAGATATTGTAACCAAATTTTTGCATGATGGATCCTGAGATCAAGGAGCAGGTGTTTATCCGTGCTTGGATATGATTCAACACCATTTTGAACCAAAACTGCAGTGATTTCCACCGCTAATTTCAAAACTGAACTATTCCCCCACCCCACCCCATAGCATTCCTGAGCAATGCTGGGTCCCAGGCTGCTGGTGGTCAGCACCTGTGTCATATGACATAAATATCCAGCTCCCAGCAGAACTCTTGCAGCCCTGTTCCAGATCACTTGCAGTTTCCGAACTGTCCTTGGCTTTGCCTTTCTTGCATAACTTCCCCCTCTCATATGCTTTTCAGCAACCACTACTGAAACCAAAGTGTGGCCAGGGCTTCAAGGAAAAAAAGATTTTGAAATATGTATTCTCCCTAGGGGTGCAAACCCTTAGTTGTCAGTGCACGTGCATGCTTTGCTGCTGTTCTATGAAAAAGCTCCATGCACTAAGAAAAACAGCATGCCAGGGAGAAAGCTAGCCTGAACCCTTCTCCCTCATAAGCTAGTTTTCTACATGCAAGGAGTTTGGGGGGGGGAGGACTCAAACGTATCAACCTCCACCTTGCAGCTTGCAGGGGCCTAGCCCAAGAAAAGCTTTATTACTTGATTTTGCTGCACACATAAATTGGGTTAAGAGTCAGCATGGTTTTTTTTTTAAAAAAAAGGCTAGAGCAGAGAGAGGTCAGACATGTGAGGCAGGAGGTCAGCTGAACCGCTTTTTTCACAGATCAGCCTTTGTCAGTTTCCCCAATTATGAGAATGAAATGCATGAAGCCCTTTAGGGTCTCCCCAGTTCTACCTTCGTTTCGTTTTGTTTCTCTAATTAGATTTTTCTATAATGACCTTCTAAAGATATGAAGAATTAAGTCTTTTATAATCCTTGCTTGATCTTGGAAGTTGATTTAAGTGAACTTTTCACTTTATTGTGAAATAAACTCTGGATAGGGATTGGCAGGCCAAGCCATTTGTTGTTTTCGCTTAATTTTGTCCGCATTGATTGGGTGGCCAGCAGAGGTCCCCATGTACTCATCCATCCCCATCAATGGAATATTTCAAAAGAATCCGAAAAAGGAGGCAGAGAGGACAGCAAATTTCCCCTTGGCGAAACCCCTGATGCCGTTTTGCAAAGGAAAACAGGGATAGAACTTTGTATACCCTTATCGGTCTGCAGAGCAGGAACTAGGGGTGAAGGAGAAATTTGATTTGGTTTGTATTTAAAGGCAAATCTATCAAATTCACACTTTGAGTTTCAAAATTTGCACTTCTCCAAATTTTGTACTGCAGTTCTCCAATCATGTCGTGTGTTCAGAAGTGCGTACACTAGTGTGAAGTGTGCCTAAAAATGCACATATTGGTAAAAACAAATGTGCAAAAATGCATTTTATTAGCAGGCATTGATTGCAAAAATGTGTATATTAGGCAAAATTGCACACAAAAAATGTGTACATAAGGAGAAATGCACATTGAAATGCTGATGAATTTTCATGAGGACTTTAAAAAAAATCACAAGTGGTTGCAGGAATCTGCAGATTTAAGATCCGGAAATGAGAAACTGAAATTGATAGTTTTAGCCATCCCTAGTAGGAACCGTTTTCACCTGCATTTA
Organism: Rhineura floridana; assembly: GCF_030035675.1. Taxonomy (NCBI): domain Eukaryota; kingdom Metazoa; phylum Chordata; class Lepidosauria; order Squamata; family Rhineuridae; genus Rhineura; species Rhineura floridana. The sequence continues at coordinate 7,484,538 of NC_084496.1, read as the reverse complement.
GACTGGAAACTCTGAGAGAGGCCAGTCCCACTTATCCCATTAGATGAGTACAGTGTAGGTGGTGGTGGCTGAGACAAATTCTGTACCAAGATAGGCTGGATTCTGTGGTCTGTATGAATTATGCAAATCAAGCACATTTGTACAAGCACTCTTATTTTGCAGAAAATATTCTGCTTTTTTAAAACTATTGGTGCATAATTTATTCTGTTTCTGGTGGTCATGGCATGTGGAAGAAGGTGCTATTCAAGGGATTGCAGTTCCCACTCTCTAATTCCCGGAGTTCTAGCTCAACAGCTTCTGAGATTTCATCAGATGTTGCTAATTACATTATTGCAACCATAAGGGCTAGAAACTTGCTTTTATAAAAAAGGAAAGAAAGCAAAAATATGACCAGAATCCAAATCCAACAGTTGATCTGGGACTTTTCTGCACTTGTGTGGGATCGCTGTATACTCACAACCACAAGCGTGTAAGGAAACAAGTTAGAGAAACCAGCAAATAAAGCTGTTGTTTTGACAGCGTTTTTGAATTGCTTCCTTTTGAGGTCCATAGCCCAATTAAAATATGCAGTACAGTTGAGATCCAGAAACTTCAGTACTGTCCTAACAGAGTTGTATATTTCAGATCAGTAACCTCAGAATGCTTCATAAGTAGGCAACTGCTAGTACTGTAGAATACAAATTCTGTAGTAAAGTGCCTTAACCGAAAGACTATTTGTACTATTATGGTCAATAATGCCCTCTCCTAGTTTACGACCAAATGTTGTGTCTAATTATAGCGTGTCCGGTCAGTTGCACACAGGATGGTTATTATTTTTCCTCTTTGCCGTGACAAAGCAATTCTCACAATGGTTCCGGGGTTTATTTTACAACTTGATGTGGAACTTCAGATCTGCTAACAGATGGCTTTGTCATTATGTTAGCCTTCCCTGAAGAATAGAAAGGAACAAACAGATGACATTTCCAAAATGTCTTAGTTCAGTAGTAGAAATTAGCTGTATCTCACTGGAGAAACTGACATAACCGCTCTGTTTATGGACATAAGGAGCACAAGGGAAGCCAAGAAGTATGCCTTCCAAGTCCAAATCCAACACACAGCTTTGCATCCCCATATTGAGCATTAGCAATTTATCACAAGGGGCTCCTCCACACAACTGGTTCATTGTGCATTCAGGTTGGATTGGTGTTGCTCCAAGGCACTGAATTGGGCCCCTAATTGCATTAGGGGAGGGGGGATCCATGCACGGCTTTATTATGAACTATTATATATTATTATGAACTATAAATGTTAGTATTGCTTATTTTTATGAATTGCATTTATATACCTGGTGTAATTTTTTGTGTAGTATTAATATTATGCTGTGTGTTCTATGTTGTAAACTGCCCTCTGGTCTTTTAATGAAGGGCAGTGTATTATTATCATCATCAGCGGGGCAGTGGAATCTGCTCCGTGTTTCAGTCCAAACTATCAAGCACCTTGGACAGCTCCTTGAAAGGTCAGACTAAAACCCGGAGCAGATTCCACTGCCCCATTGACAGAGCCACCAGCAGCCACTGATGGTGGTGATGATGATAAATCAAATGCTTTGGGATCTGAGCCTCAGGTTAAGTTTCAACAGCTTCTGTTCTTTGACTAGTCAAAAACTCAGTCACCCAGCGCACCTTCTGTGCCCTCCTATTTTGCGTGCGTGGCTCACATGGATCATGCAAAGGGCCCCGCTGCCAGAGAGGATTTATCCGGAATTGCTAAACTGCCTAGAGAAGTCAGTTATTTAGAAGGGTACAACAGATGTATCATTTAGCAGATGTTTGCAGTCGGTAATTTGCCACTTGTCAGTGATTGCCTGTTAAATTGTCATGGCCAAAGCTGGGGGTGAAAATAACTTCGAAGGGTCCATTTAGACTTGTCCGTAAGCAATTTTCTAGAAACCTCTAAACCTCTCCAAATCTTTTCTATCCTCTCTGCATCCCGAAAGCTAAAACGGTGACCCCTTTTTGTTTTCCTTCATGAGAAAGGTTGATTATTTCACCATGTTTTCTACAAAGGATCTATTCTCCACATACTCTCTAGTAGGAGTGGGGGAGAAATTCAATTCGGTTCATATCTAAAGGCGAACTTAGCTGATTTGTACTTTTCAAAGCAATTTGCACTTTTCAAAGCAATTTGCACACTTAAACACAGCCATCCTATGAAATTCACACTTCTCTGAATTTTGTAATGCAGTTCTCTAGCCAAGTAAGCCAAGTCACGCATACAAAAATGCATATTCTAGGGTAAGCTATGCATATGTTAGTGAAGATAACATACAAAAATGCCTTATATTAGGGGAGATTGCTTTGCAAGAATATGCAAATTAGGCAAAATTGCATACACAAATATGTATATTAGGAGAAATTTGCACTAAAATGCTGATGGATTTTCATGAGGATTTCTTTTTTAAAAAGTTGTAAACTGAAGTGGAAATATGTTCTGTTCTGTTACGGTTTATTTCTATGCCACCTTTTGGCCAAAAAGCCCTCAAGGAGGCTCACAAAAAATAAACACAGATACAAAATGTACATCAGAAAAGAACAATGCCGTTTACACAAATTTAAATAGCAAAATATTAACATTGTTAAAAAGAGCAACAGCAACATCTTTCAATAACAATCAGCACTTTTCTAATGTTTTGATGATGTCTGTGGGTTCTTGACATATGGAGGACTGAAGATTGGAAAAATGAGGAACTGAAATGGACATATTCATCCATCCGTATTCTCCAGTGGAAAGAGACTTAGCTTTGGGAAACCTGGGGTCCCATCTCTGCCTGAGATCTCTCAAACTGATGCAAAAGATAGACTTTCTGGGAATGTGCACCATCAACCTACTGTTGGGGAAAAGGCATGTTGGAACGCATTACCGCCTAAAATGATGCCTCACCTTTCACACGGAGAGGTAGCATGCCGCAGAGGAAAGCAGGCTAAAACTCTTCTTGCTGGAATGCTAGCTTTCCATGAGCAGGGAGGGTTTATTTTTATTTACTTGGAGGGCATTTGGTCACATGTTGCCTCCACCTGCAGCCCAGGAAGGGCTGTGGCTTTACCACATGACTTACTGTAGCATAACAAGCTGTCAGCTGTGGCCGCGCCTCGCGACTCCGCATAGCAAAATTGTCAGTGTGGATTTAGGCTGATGAAAGTTGCATATCCAGACTTTCTGGTAGTAGTGAATGGGAAATCTAGATGGATACGTCCCGAATGGATGGCTCCTCATTGCCCAGGGATGAGGAACCTGTGGCCTTCAGATCTTGTTTGACTTCAGCTCCCAGCCAACATGGTCAGTGATCAGGGATGAGGGGAGGTTTAGTCCAGCGACATCTGAAGGGCTCCAGGTTCCCCACCTCTGTCATAGCTTCAGATAAGATCTGCGTGAAACACAAAGTTCCCCACTGCATTCAGTCCATAGAAAGCCCAGCTTTTATTCTGATGAGGACACCAGGTGCAAGAGTAAGTCTGCATGCTTAGGAGAGAAACCTGGTGATAGGGCTGTATCCGGCTAACTTTTACTCAGAGTTGCTCATGTCTATGAATTTCAATGTGTCTACGCTGAGTAAGACTGACACTGAATACGACCCATAGTCGTTTTTCTACTGTTCTCAGGTGGGGTGATCAGGTAGAGTCGTCACCATCAATTTATGCAGAGTCGGGAACCACCTTTAGGCCCAAATGTCAGCCTAGGAACCACTTTTACATCTTGTACCACACATATCCATTTTTCATTCTGTTTCCCTTCTTTCTCTCTTTCCTACTCCTCTCTCTGGTTTTTCTCAGCCATTCCCACCTTAAAAGCCAAATAAATCCCCTTTTTTAAAAGACTAAGAGAACCAAACGGAGGTGTTGCCGCTCACGTGTATTATATTATTATTATATTATATCCCACCTTCCCTCCAAGGACCTCAAGGTGGCGGACAAACATGGTTCTCCCCCTCCTGATTTTCTCCTCACAACAACCCTGTGAGGTAGATTAGACTGAGAGTGACTGGCCCAAGGTCACCCAGTGAGCTTCATGGCTGAGCGGGGATTTGAACTGTAGCCTCCAAGGGCCCAGTCCGACACTCTAACCACTACAGTACACTGGCTCTCCATGTTAACATTTTAACCATGAGTAACATGTGACTCATGCTTAGGCTGGGGTGCACCCAGTTGTAGGCTGTAGCCTACTGATTGAAGGGTATGTAGGCCACGATGCACAATGGATCTTGTTGCGGGTTGTTACAGACAGAGCTGCCTTTCAAGATGTGTCAGAAGCTTGGGCCTAGAGCAAAATACAGTTGCTGGTGCCTGTTCTAGCGCACCTCACACAGACCACATTTTGCCAGTTTTAAAAGACCGTCACTTCTTACCTTTTTGCTTCTGAGCCCAATGCAGAGTGCTGACTCTTCTCTTTCAGTCAGCGGCCACATTGGCTGGGGCTGATGGGAGTTGTAGTCCAAAACATCTGGAGGGCGCCAATATTTGAAAGGGCTGTCCTGAGATGTCAGAATTAAAAAGGTGCTGAAGGCCAGCCCCAGTGATAATTTTCATACAAGTATTCATCCCAAACTGCTTTTGTTTTGCTTAAATTGAATCATGCCAATGAGTTGGATGCCCCCATTCTGTTTTAACAGGAGGCTTCGTTCCTTGCCCCTGTCAACACGTTACCCGCCCCAAACGGTGCTGATGAAAGAGAGATGCTGCTTATGACCTTTCGGCTGTCAAGCTGCGGACAAGTTGCCCTTTGCCGCCAGCAGAACAGCTTATTTCCTGGAACCTCCGTGGCAGCCGCCAGCATCTACCCGGCCGTTGTGACTTGGCTCCTCTCTCTGGTGAGTACGACAAATGGCTTTTAGGAAACATTGCACAATGGAGGAGGCATCCTTGTAGGAGGATCTCATAGCCAGACGAACGGGGAGAGCAGAAGCTGCCATGCAGATGTGTGTGCTATTTCTAATAAACCCTAAAGTGAATACATTCTATCCCCTATATACTCAACCGATTGCTGAGGTCTGCAGGAGAGGCATTTATTTATTTATTTATTATTTGATTTATATCCCACCTTTCCTCCTAGTAGGAGCCCATTCTGTAGATGCCATTCTATCAGGAGGGCCATTCCGTAGAATATCAGAATCAGGCCTTTAGCACGGCAGCATTTACTCTTTTAAACTCCCTTCCTTTAGATATCCAGGCAGGCACCTTCTCTATTGACTTTTCGGCACCTGCTAAACACATTCCTCTTTCAACAAGCCTTCTAAAACCCTTATCCCAGTGGGTCTTTGTTTTGGATTTGAATTGATTTTATGTATGTGCTGTTGTTGTTTTAGAGTGTGTTTCTATTTATAATTGTTTTTATATATGCAATTGTTTTAACTGTTTCTATATGTGTAGCTGTTCTTTCGTTTTGGGGGGGTGCCTCATGGAATGCAATTCATAAATGAAACAATGATGATGATAATACCACTAATAATGTTGGGTGGATGGAGGTGTTTGTGTGCGAACTGTATGGGTAGCCTTCAGTGCTAGTCATACTTAGAGTAGACCTTTTGAAGTTAATAGACATGAGTAATTTAGGATCATTCATTTCACGGGGTCTACTCTGAGTAGGAATTGGTTGAATACAAACGGTTAAATTAAAAAAAAAACTCTATCACTGCAGAGCAGCAAGTCCTCTCTCCCATTGTTGAAGCAGAAGACTTTCTGCCTAAGCTTGCCACGTGCTTGCTGAGGCTGATGTTCAGCAACATCTGGAGGGCCAAAAGGTTCCCAGAAGGCTCTAGGACTTTTACTTATACAATAATATAAGCCGGGTTTCCCAAACGGTAGTCTGTGGACAGCCAGTGGCCCGCGAGCTTCATTCAGGTGGTCCACAGAATGTCTGTGGATTTGTGATTGAAGATCCATCGTATTATACATGCATATTGTAATTGTATTTTTCTTCTTTTATTTCCTATGTTGTATTTCACTGTATTGCAATTTGAATTTTATGGAATTACAATGGCTGCAACAGGCAGAAAAACCACTGTGATCCACCAAGTCCCTTGGCAGTTTTCAAGTGGTCCATGGGGAAAAGAGTTTGGGAACCACTGATATAACGGAAAAATTGCAGGCAATATTCTATCCAATTTCTTGGTAAGAAGCAGACTTCTTACTCCTGCCTTTTAGTGTTCTAGTCAGTGGGCTCAAAGGCACCAGAATAATTGACAAGCACTTGGCAGTGTTTGTTTTAATTTCATTTTTTTTTAAATCAATGTTTTAAAACAATTGAATAATTTAAATGTGCTTGACTTCTTGAGCATGGTCCAGCTAAAGTTAAGTACCTTTTTATGCTCCATTGATTTCAGTGGGAAAGTTACCTTGCAATTCTAGCCATGTCTACTCAGAAGAAAGTCCCACCAATTTCAGTGGGACTTCCAGCAGGTGATCATGCGCAGAGCGTTGCATTGAGTGTGTGCTTTTGAAGGCTGCAATTCTAAACCCTTTTTGGGCCTAAGTCCCATTGCATGCTGTGGCACTTTCTTCTGAGTAAGCATACAGTTTGTTTATTTATTTATCAACAAATATATACAACAAATACATCGTTTTGTACTTGCAAGCCTCCTCACTACGTTATTTCTGGCCAACAGGCCTGGCCTTGAGCTGCTGTTCAAGTCACCTTCTGAGCAGGCAATAACTGGTCATGCATTCTCTCCGGTCCAGCTGATGGGGGCTTCCATTAGTTTTGCAGCTGATCAGAGCAGCCCAAATTCCCTGAGGAATATCTCCTCCTCCTCCAAGGCGGCCTTCCTTCCTTCTTATACCCACGGCAGCCATGGCTCAGCTTATGCAAAAGCAGCTTCCTGGCTTCTCTTCTCTGCTTCCAAAGTCAATAGGCTGAATCTGGTCCTTGGTTTTCAAGTCACGTAAAAAGGAAAGGGGCGGGGGAAAGCAAGAGGAAGAAACAAGCTGAAGATAATTAAATGTGATGGGTTAGAATGAAGTGGAGTTTTTTTCCCCTTTCCTTTTTTCTTTTTGCCTAGCATCAGAATTTGGTTCCTATAAAAATATGTGGCCAAGAGAAGATGGCTGTTCGATTTGCATCTTCAATTAGGGCCTTGCATGAGATGGCTTATATTGAGTTAATAAGTGAACCATCAATGAAAATAGCTGTTTCTGGCCAAAGTAATCATAAGTAGATCCATTGAAGCACCCGTCAGCCATCGTAAACTATGGTTTGCGCCTCCTACACGCTGTTCTTTAGAATTTAGGATATAGCGGAGAGGCATAAGTTTGGATATAGAGAGAGCAGGGGTAGCCAATGCGGTGCCCTCCAGATGTTCCTGGAACCGCAGCTCCCATCATCCCTGACCAATGGTCATCCTGGCTGGGGCTGATGGGAGTTGGAGTCCAGGAATATCTGGAGGGCACTACGTTGGCAACCTGTAAGAGAGAGAGAGGTAAGCATCCCTTCTCTCAAAGGTTTTACACAACTGGCTAGCTGAAGGAGTTTGCTCAACGGCTTTTAATGTTTGTTGGCTACTATCTTTGAACACCCCATTACTTTTTAATGTTTAATGTTAACGTTTAATGTTTCATGTTTAATGTTCTAGTTTTAAAATCTTGCTGCTATTTGTTATTGATTTTATTGTAATATTGTATTTTAACCTTGTACACCGCCCAGAGAGCTATTAGCTACGGGCGGTTTATAAATTAATTAAATAAATAAATAAATAAATACTTGGGGAGCTTTGCTGGAGTTTGGGAATGTGGCCAGTGAAGGAGAGAAAAGTCTTGAATTCTGCAGCTGGCTGGCAGAAAGGGGGAAGCTCCAAGGGCTTTTCCCCCTTTTTCTTTGCTTTTCAGGGTGGGTGGGGGATTGATGCTATATTTAAAACTGACATTGCCTTTTGGGGTGTTTGCACCCCCCTCCCCCCGTTCAGATTCTCTAGGATGCTCTCTGCACAAGGGAAATGGCTCTGTAGAAGAGGGCTATAGAATGTTCCCGCTGCTTGGGAAAGTGGAGGGAGCATGAAACAATATTTTATACAGCCACACCTGGCCTTGTTTCTCTTCCATGCTTCCTTGAATATACTAGACCTTTGTTGTTGTTGTTATGTGCCTTCAAGTCGACTACGACTTATGGCGACCCTATGAATGAGCGTCCTCCAACAGGATCTGTCATGAACCACCCTGTTCATATCTTGTAAGCTCAGGTCTGTGGCTTCTTTTATGGACTCAATCCGTCTCATGTTTGGCCTTCCTCTTTTTCTCCTCCCTTCTGTTTTTCCCAGCATTATTGTCTTTTCTAGTGAATCATGTCTTCTCATGATGTGTCCAAAGTATGATAACCTCCATTTCATCATTTTAGCTTCTAGAGCTAACTAGACCTTTAGGAGCAACATAAAGAATATAGGAAGGTACCTTATGCTCAGTCAGATCATGAGATCCATTTAGTGCAGTGTTGCCTCTACCCAGAATGGCCATGGCTCTCCAAGGTTTCAAGGCAGGAGACATTCCCGGGCCTGCCTGGAGATGCTGGGGATTGATCCTGGGACCTTCTGCATGCAAAGCAGATCCTCTGTCCCTGAGCTATAGCCCTTCCTGGAGGTCAGGGTTGTTTCTACATGACTGTTACCACCATATCAGGCCAGGCCATTGGTCCATCAAGCTCAGTATTGCCTGCACTGACCAGCAGCGGCACTCCAGGGTTTCAGACAGGGATCTTTCCCAGCCCTACTTGGTGATGTCGGCAGTTGAACTTAGGACCTTCTACAGGTAAAGCAGATGCTCTGCCACTCAGCTACAGGCCTTCCCTTAGTCTAGCGAAACTCTCATTTTTAATGCTTCTTGAGTGCAGACTCTGCATAAATAAAAAGCATGGACAGGGAAGTCGGGTTCTCCATTAACAAAAATCAGTTCTGCAACAAAAAAGAGTCCGAGCATCAAGATGTAATCTGTTCATTTTGAGCAGCCAAGGCAGAATTGTGCAGCGTATTCAGGAAAGGATGTCAGGATTATGTTGCTGGCGTTTCCTTGCAGGGCTGGGCCCAGATATTAATTCTGGCAGGAGCAGGCCCATTCCCATAGGGATCTCTTAACCTAGGGGCTAGACAGAGTCTTCATGCAAGAAAGAAGGTATCAAAAGGCTAAAGGCACATGGAAATACCAGGATGGAGGGGTAAGACAGACGATGCCAGTTGAAGCAAAGTCAGTAAATCCGTCTGCGAAAAATGATGGGCCAGAAGCAGTTGCCAAGCAAGAACCACGAGCTGGAAGCCAGTGGCCGGAAGCCAGAGAATGCGGGTGTTGCTAGGGATGTAAGAAGGCATCCTTTTCCGTTCCGCTTTGTATTCCTCTCATGCTGCACTGTTTCCTTTCCACTGCAGCTTGTCTTCTGCCAAAAATTATATCATTTAGCTCTCTCTGCCATGGCAAAATTACAGAACTTACATAAGTTGTATAATTAATGATGTCAGTTATGCAAGTTGATTTAACTACTTCTCCAGCTACAATTTTATCACCAAACTGTCCTTGAAGCAGGATAAACATCTTCCTGGCTAAACTGGCCAGTCTGACAGTTTATCAACTTTTTATTTACTGTATTCACAAGCTACCAAGACCGGAAGAAGCAATATCTGTTTTTTCTCCTTTAAACACCCGTAAAACATTTCTCTGTTATCGAATTAACAGTAGCTTCCAACTGCGGAACAAATGTATTTTATTTGACCCTGTTTTCATGTTCCACAAATGTTTTATTGTGATTTAGCCATCTACTCATTTGGGAGCTGCAAACTGCAAGCTCAAGGACGTTAGTGTATTTAAAGAGACATACATTGCTTTCGTCTTTTTTTCGATATTTTTAACTTACCACTTTTTATAACAATGAAGTAACGGATGAAGATGGCGGCGGAGTAGGAGGTTGTGGAGTTGGAGCTCCTCCGACGTTTATTAATTACCATCTTAAAACCATCTTAAAACGACTTTTAAAACATCCTAACATCTTAAACATCCCTGGATTGTTGCAGGAGGTGAGCTAGAAATTGTCTCCCTCCCTTTGATACTATACCGGTTGCTACGTGTTCCTTCTCGTTGCCACTGTGGTCGTGCTTCCATCTTGGCGTGGGCTGGCTCCTCCGGCGTTGTGGCTACTCTGGCCCGGGGGCTTGCTGCGGCCTACGGCTGCTGCTGCGTTTTTGCTGTGGCTCGCCGCCCCTTTGTCGCTTGCTGCTGTGGTCGGGACGCCGTTGCCGTCACGTGTGACCTACGTCATTTTGTGTCGCCGCGGCCCCTGTTTGCTTGCTTGTTGTTGGGGGTTGTGCTGCCCCGGGGCCTGTTGTTTCTCCTTTGCCGCGGCCGTGCCCTGCCTGCCTGCTTGCCTGGGCTTCCTGCTCGTGCGTTGTGGCTGCCATCGCAGGTTGGCCGCTACTGGGGCATCGGGGCGTTGCTGTGTTGCTGTCGCCGTGCCGCTTGCCGTTTGCCTGTTGCCTGATGCCATCGTTGCAGCTGTGGGCCGTCCTGATCCCGGGGTGCGCTGTTGGTGGGACGCTGTTTATATCGCCATCGTGCTGTCGTCGTTGCCATTACTTGCCCGCCCAGGTTGGCTAGGACCTTATCGCCATGACTCGGACCAAGTATTCCACAGTTAATACAGCTTCAATGCTTCTGCTCTGATTTATCATTGCGGCCGGCTGCAACTACCATTCTGGCCGGCTATCACAACCCGGTTCCTGTTTTATATTGGTGTATGTATGGATGTATAGTTGTATGAATGTGTGTGTGTGTATGAATGTGAATTGGATTGAAATGTATTGATTTAGTTGAATTGTATTGATTTAGTTAATTAACTTAATTTGATGTAAATTGATTGGTTTAATTGATTAATTAACTTAATTTGATGTAATTTAATTGGTTTAATTAATTAATTAATTGGTTTAATTAATTTGTTTTAAATTGGTAAATACTGCTGCTATAGGGTACGGAGGCGGGTCTCCGGACGAATTTTATTAGGGTGGGTGGCCTGCTGATAAGCAGATAAAGATAGAGGCATGTGCAAGCCGGAGAGGGAGGTGGGGGGCCAAGTTATAGGAAGTTTGGGCGGCAGGCGCCGGAAGGGTGCTGCTAGCAGACCACGCCGGAATAGGGGAACACGGGACAGATGCATTATATCCATCCCATGTTCCGTGTCTGCTCAGAACCAGACGAAAACTGGGGGACGCAAGGTTCCTACCGACCTTCGACTGCTGTTATGTAATGCCAGGTCTGTGGCTCAGAAAACCTCGCTCATCCATGATATGATCTTGGATGGGCGCACAGACCTGGCATGTATTACGGAAACTTGGCTGGACGAAGCCTCTGCTCCAATTCTTGAGGCCATGTGTCCGCCAGGTTTCCGTTATGCACAGCAGCCGAGGGTGGGAAGGCGGGGAGGGGGTGTGGCAGTCATCTATCGAGAGTCCTTGCTTTTTGCCAGACCTCCCCTCCATAGGACTCAATTTGTTGATTGTATGTACTGGAGGTTGGGCCCGAAGGGCAGTTTAGGGATCTTGCTGGTGTACCGCCCACCCCGCTGCGCGGCAGATTCCCTGGCCGAGGTGCTGGAGGTGGTCTTGGCTGTACGGGCATTGTCCCCAGAGCTGTTAGTGCTGGGTGACTTTAACGTGCATGCTGAGGCTGCTCTCATAGGAGCCCCTCGGGATTTCCTGGAAACCATGGCTTCCTGGGAACTGTACCTAAGTAATACTGGGCCCACCCATGTAGCCGGTCATGCTCTCGACCTAGTATTTGTCCTGGGAGAGGAGAGAAGTGGTCTGAAGTTGGGAGTGATTCTTGCCGCTCCTGTGTCATGGTCAGACCACTACCTGGTAAATATGGACTTCTCGTTGCCATGCCCCCTCCGCAGGGGTGAAGGACCTATTAAAATGGTCCGCCCCAGACGCCTGATGGATCCGGATGGATTCCTGACTGCGCTTGGGGAATTGGAACCTGCTGAAGGTCGCCCGGTCGAAACCCTGGTGAAGGAGTGGAACGTGGGGATCACCAGGGCATTAGACCGGGTGGCTCCGAAACGTCCTCTCCCCCTGAATAGAACTCAGCTAGCACCATGGTATACACCACGGTTGCGTAGTCTGAGACAGGAGGTGAGACGACTAGAGCGCCGGTGGCGGAAATCCTGCTCCGAAGATGTCCGGACACAGGTTAGAGCAGCAGTAGCTGCTTACCAAGTGGCAATAAAGGTAGGAAAGAAGGCTTTCTTTGCTGCCTCTATTGCGTCTGCGGAGTGCTGTCCCAGGAGGCTGTTCCAGGTGGTCCGAAGTCTGGTCGGTCCAGTTGCTCAGGAACCCTTGGAACAGTCAAAGGCCTCCTGTGACTTATTAGCAAAACACTTCGCCGATAAAATCGAACAGTTACGGAGCTCGATCCCGTGCGCCGTGGACACAGTGGATGAACCAGAGTTGGCCAGTTGCATGCCGGTAACTTGGGATCGGTTTCGGCTTCTCCCTTCTGAGGAAGTGGACAAGGTTCTTTCATCTGTGAAGCCAACCACTTGTCTTACTGATCCTTGCCCTTCGTGGCTCCTTGTGAGCTGCAGAGAGAAATTGGGCGAGGGGATCAAAGCGGTGGTAAACGCTTCCTTGAAAGAGGGTGTGATGCCATCAGCCTTCAAGGAGGCAATTGTAAAGCCCATCTTAAAGAAGCCCTCCTTGGATCCCCAAGTATTCGATAACTTCCGCCCAATTTCGAATCTGCCATTTCTGGGCAAGGTCGTTGAGCGAGTGGTGGCCAACCAGTTGTCAGCACACTTGGATGAAACGGATTATTTGGATCCATGCCAATCGGGTTTCAGGACTGGTCACGGAACTGAAACAGCCTTGGTCGCTCTGGTAGATGATTTGAGGAGGGCATTAGATAGGGGAGAATCCACCTTTCTTGTCCTTCTCGATCTCTCAGCGGCTTTTGATACTGTCGACCACAGTATCCTTCTGCTTCGCCTGGAGGGATTGGGAGTTGGAGGCACTGTATTACAGTGGTTCCATTCCTTTCTCTCCGATAGGTACCAACAGGTAGCGTTGGGGGAGGAGGTATCAGACCCTTGGCCTCTCAATTGTGGTGTGCCACAGGGCTCTATCCTCTCTCCCATGCTATTTAACATCTATATGAAGCCGCTGGGGGCAATCATCAGGAGATTTGGGCTGCAGTGTCATCAATATGCGGATGACACTCAGCTCTATCTCTCGTTTAAATCTTCACCAGAGTTGGCTGTGGAGACCTTGTCCAAGTGCCTGGAATCCGTGAGTGGATGGATGGGAAGGAACAAGCTGAAGTTGAACCCTGATAAGACCGAGGTACTACTTGTGGGGGACAAGAGAAGGTTGGGCGACATTGACCTGAAGTTCAACGGGGTGAGTCTACCCCTAAAGGACCAGGTCCGCAGCCTTGGGGTTGTGCTTGATTCCAGGCTGTCCATGGAGGCTCAGATTTCGGCAGTGAGCCGGGCAGCCAACTACACCTCATACGAAGGCTGCAACCCTACCTTCCTGTTCACCAGCTCCCACTAGTGGTACACGCCCTGGTCACCTCTCGTTTGGACTACTGTAATGCGCTCTACGTGGGGATACCCTTGAAAACTGTCCGGAAATTACAACTGATACAAAATGCGGCGGCTCGACTACTTACTAATAGTCGCCGCCGAGATCACATCACACCAGTGTTGTTCGACCTACACTGGCTACCAGTTGTTTTCCGAGCCCAATTCAAGGTGTTGGTATTGACCTTTAAATCCCTATACGGTTCCGGCCCAGTTTATCTCACGGAGCGCCTTCAACGCCACCAATTATGCCGCCCGACAAGATCGGCCACACAGGGCCTTCTCTCAATTCTGCCAACAAAAACAGCCAGATTGGCGGGTACAAGAGAGAGGGCATTCTCAGTGGCGGCCCCCACTCTTTGGAACTCCCTCCCACAAGATCTCCGGCACGCCTCTTCTTTAAATGTGTTTCGGAAAGCCTTAAAGACCTGGCTCTTTCAGCAGGCCTTCGGGGTATCTGGGGAGGGTTAATTGTTATAACTGAAATGCCTCCTGCCCAGTTTTAATATTGTTGCTGCAGATGTGTTGTTTTTATATTGTATTACTGTATTTTATCAATTGTATTTTAACAATTTTGTAAGTCGCCTAGAGTGGCCATTGGCCAGATAGGCGACGAAGAAATTAAATTTATTATTATTATTATTATTGTTGTTATTATTTACTGAGTTTACATCCCACCCTTCCTCCCAGTAGTTACATTGTCGTTACATTATTCCACCCCATTCATTTCAGTGCAAAGCAAATGCAATGCAAATGAGAAGGGGAGGAGAGAGACATAATCAATCGTTTGCAGACTGAAAATAACAACAGCTAATACCGGTTGTATTTGCTGGATTGATTTCCGTTCTAGACATGGGACAAAAAAGCCAACACCAGCAATTTCCGCTCTCATTTTTCTGTTTTTGTTGGAATTCAACAACATCCCTAGGTGATGCCTGGGCAAAGTCCTTTGTGACCCTTTGTAATCCTTCCAGATCAGGGGGAGCCAAGAACCAGCCTAGGTGGGACCTTGAAATTAGGTAGACTAGTGGTGGTTCCCAGGCTTCCCCCCCCCACCCATGGACCTCTTGAAAATTGCTGAGGGTTTTTGGAGGACCCCTTAATAATTTTTCTGCCTGTTTTAGTAATTGTAATGCGCTGTGCTATAGGCTGCATGATTATTAATTACATTTTTATTCCTTCTTTGATTTCTTATGTTACAGTTTGTTGTATGACAATTTTGCATTCCATAGATTTCAAATTGTAATACAATATAAGCAATGAAAGAAGCAACAAAAATACAATTAAAAATCAGTATGACTGTTTAACGCAGACATGCCACGGACCACCTGAATGAAGCCTGTGGACCACTGGTGGTTTGGGAACCCCTGAAGTAGAATATCCTACCCCCCGCCCAAGGTAACATCCTCTGAAGCACCATTTTGCCTTGTTCCGAGCGAAAGTGGAAGGCGGCTGATGAGTTTATGACTTTTAGTGTGCATTACTGGGGGAATATGAAGACTCCCTGGAAAAAAACAACCACCTGCCATTTCAAAACAGCACAATCACTTAGCATTGATTTTTAACTGAGGTTATTGACCCCATTATCATCAATAAGGGCAATGTTCTGTGTTGCTGCAGCAGAGAACATACCAGTCGATAAGGACTGTCTGCTCTCATCTCTTGCTAGGAAACTTAAGAGGAGTTGCAGCGCCCTTATCTCTTGTAGAGCCACCCAAGCACAACAGTTGAAAGTGTCAGTACGATCAGTGGCAGCTGGTGTTCCATGTCAGTGGGGCAGTGGAATCCACTCCGGGTTTTAGTCCAAACTGTCAAGGAGCTGTCCACAGTGTTTCAGCACCTTGAAAGCTCAGACTAAAACCTGGAGCGGATTCCACTGCCTCACCAGCCACCACTGAGTACAATAAAACATGTACGGTTGTATCCATTGCTAGTTCTGCTCAGAGGAGACCCATTGAAATTAATGGCCATGATTAACTTGGGCTCATTTATTGTGTTTATTCTGAGTAGAATTTAGTTGGATATGATATGTAGCCTATCACAACCTGCAGTGTTTTTCTCTCTCTAATGAACTTTTCATTTAGTTATTTTATTTATTTTCATCCCACTCTTCTACTCTGTATATTTACAGAGCTCAGGGCAGCCAGCAATATAAAAGGACAAAACAAGTCACCCAAAATTAACATGAATAAAAAGTGGGAATTGTTATCAGTTAATCCAAGTCATCTTTTCCAATGCAATTGCAGGTGCCCTGTCTGGGAATAAGAGAAGAGAGCAACACTCCGTTCCAGGTCCTGGGGCTACAGCAAGCCTGGCATAAGGATGGCCTGGCGCTTTGTGCTTGTTTAACCCCAGCCAACGAATCAGTAGCCCAGAGCAGCTCCAGGCTTTGGAAACATAAAGTAAGCAGCAGCATTTGCAACTGTCTTTCTGTTCCATCGTTAAGTAATCATCACTGTTATTTACCTCCACTGTTGGAGGCAGGATGCTTCTGAATTCCAGTTGCTGGAAACTGTAGGACAGGAGAGGGCTGTTGTGCTCAGGTCCTGCTTTTGAGCTTCCCATCAGCATCTGGTTGACCACTGTGAGAACAGCATGCTGGATTAGATGGGTCACTGGCCTGATCCAGCAGGCTCTTTCTATGTTCTTAGTTGTTAAGGGTGGCTTTCTAAAGCGCCATGGGGTCTTGAAGTAGGGACTCTGGTGGTCAGGCCCACCTGCCGGCCCTGTGCCTGTGCTTGGTCTTGTACCTCCAAGGACGTTGTGCACATCCTTATGCTGCAGAAGCTGAAATATATCCATGACAATAAGACAATCAGGTACCGAGAGCACCTCCAGAGATCCTGCAGCCAGTACAGAGTCCAAGTCAGAACGATTATAAGCAACTATATCTGCACAAGCATTTTGCACACGGGTCACAGCAGGACATGGTAGGATCCTCCCCACCAGCACAAGGACTGGGTTTTAATCAAGCACACAAAAGTTGCAGGAGTGGGATATTTAACCCTTCCCTGCCTGTCAATATCCTCTTGTTAAGGTGCCACCTGAGGCTGCTTTTCCCACATTGAAGCTGTGGGGGGAGAATGTCTGAGATGGGGGACTTTAAATGGGGCTTTCAGCCCAGACAGGTTTTGTAGGCTTGGGGGAGGGGGAGGACCAAAGGCAACCCCCTCCCTACTGCATTATTTTTTGTTAGGTACATGAATTTAAAGAATTGTCATCTTACATTTAAACTCTCAAGACGCAGATCTGTTATTGCCAAGGGTCTACTTTGGCCCTGTGAGGTATATTTGGGTATATTTTATGATACTTTTTGGTGTCCTGGGATACTTGCAGAGATGATCGGTCTAACTTCTGATGCTTTGCTCAGTTACAATCCCATGCAGGCCGAAAGCTGTACTCGCTAACAAGTTAAGAGCATGCTAGACTTACTAACTGGGAGAATATAACAAGCCAGCCACAGGAATGATCTACATCGCCTCAAAACGCCAGGTCAATGCGGCCATTTGCAAAGTCAAAACTCTGGACTCTTTCCCTCCCTGCTCCTCACTGCTCTTCTTTGAAAGAGGTGCAGAGCACAGGGAGCGAAAAGGGTAATGATTAAGGGTTCTGTGTGTATCACTCATTCAAAGAGGATCACTGTGGTAGCTGCTGATATTTTGACATTTCTGACTTACCAGAGGAATCCAATCTGGTTCATAATATTTCGGTAGCGTTTAATATCTTTCACATCCTCCCGACCCCCTTGCCTTGGCTGCAGTAAGCATTTATCATCTGCAGCTGAGAACCTGCTTGCTGTAGAGCAGTAAAGGCCCTGTTTCCTGCCGTGTGTCATAAAACCCGTAATGGGACAGCTGTGACTGTTCGCCTCTTCTCTTTTTCTCCCCCCCCTCCCTGCAGGAAAGTGATTGATGCTGGCATCAAACATTTGATTAAAAAGTGCAAACTGCTATATATTTTGGGAAGCTTGCTTGTCTGTCTGTTCTCTTTGCATTTGGGCACCTCTTCAGATTTCACAACCCAATTTTGCACAACGATTCCTAAGATCAAGGAGCAAGTTTTTGTCTGTGTTTGGATACTGCTGGACGCCATTTTGAACCAAGATGGCGGAGTGATCCTTTCAAAACAGCACTGATTTTATCCAGTTTTGAATGATAGTTCCTGAGATCAAAGAACATGTTTTTATCTGTGTTTGGATACTGCTGAACGCCATGTTGAACCAAGATGGTGGAGTGGACCTTTCAAAATGGCACTGATTTTAACCCAATTTTGCACAATGGTTCCTGAGGTCAAGGGACAGGTTTTCCTCTGTGTTTAGATATAGGTGGATGCCATTTTGAATCAAGATGGTGGAGTGAACTGCACTGATTTTAACAATTGGTTTCAAAACTGCACTGATTTCTTGGTTTCTTATAATTTCTAAGCAATGCAGAGGATGAAGATGCTAGTAAATAAAGGCAACTCTCTGGGGAAATGGAATTTTGGGATCTTGAGGCTGCAGTTGGGGGGGTCTGGATCTGATAACAGGAAGACCAAGGTCCAAAGGGCCTAAGGCGGAAAATGGGGTCAAAGACTAGCTCTGGACAAGCCAGGGCAAGTTGTTTGTGACAGGGATGAATTGCTCAGGCTAAGAACCCAAGAACTGGGGGGGGAATCAAGTACGGGGGAGACATGATAAAGGCGCATAAAATTATCCATGATGTGGAGAATGTTTTTTTCCGTCTTGCATATTAGAATCTGGGATCATCCGGTGAAGTTGAATGTTGAAAGATTCAGGGCAGATAAAAGGAAGCACTTCTTTGCACCACACATATTATTATTATTATTATTATTATTATTATTATTATTATTATTATTATTATCTAAAATTTATTAGACGCCTATCTGGCAGGTAAATCCTGTCACTCTAGGCGACGTACAGTAAAAATAAAATACATATCAAAATACAAATTACAGCATACTAAAACAAATTACAGCATATAAATAAAACAACGTAAAAATCAGAATGAATTATGACAGCCAATCCACATCCTACACTGAATGGCTATAACAGAATATCCCCACCAACTTAATCAAAAAGCCAGGTCTTCAGCTGCTTCCGAAAACACAAAAGTGATGGAGCTAGGCGAATGGCCACTGGCAGGGTATTCCATAATAGGGGAGCCGCAATAGAAAAGGCTTTGGACCTAGTGCCGGCTAGTTTAGCCACTCTAATTGAAGGAACCAGGAGAGATCTAGCTGCTGAAGATCTGGTACGACCACCTTCTCCAAGAAGAGAAAGTTTATTCTTCAAGTAAATCGGACCAGCATCAGAAAAAGACTTAAAGGTTATAACCAGTATTTTGAACTTCACCCTTGACACTATCGGGAGCCAATGTAGTTCCCGAACGATTGGAGTGATATGTTCTCTCCAATGGCAACCCTTAATGAGTCGTGCCGCCGCATTCTGGACAAGTAGCTAAACTATGGAATTTGCTTCGAGAAGATGTAGCGATGGTACGGATGGGTGAGGAATTCCATTTAGTTTGATCAAATTTGCACTTTCCAAAACAATACAAGAAGTGAAACGCAACAATTCTTCAAAATCTGCACTTTAATAGAGTTTTGCAATGAAGTTTGCCAAGCAAACAATGCTTACAAAAATGCACGTTACGGGGAAATGTGCATAAAAATGAATATATGAGTGAAAATAACATACAAAAAGGCATTATATGACAAGGAATTGCTTGGAAAAATGTGTGCAGTACTCAAAACTGCCTGCAAATATGTATATATTGAGAGAAATTTGCATTAAAGCTGGAAAATTTTATTTAAAAAAATCTCAAAGTGGTGCAAAAATGTGAACAACTGAATTTAAGACTGGAAAAAAGGAGAAACGGAGAGAACCTAAATGGACAGACCTTTCCATCCATAAGCGATGGGCACCACCTTGAATGACTTTAAATGGGATTTAAACTCATGGGGAGCAGGACTATCAATGGATATTACCCATGATGGCTGTGTTCTGCTTCCAGTGTCAGAGGCAGTATGCTGGGATTCACAAGTAGGGTGAGTGCTGTTATATTCAGCTCCTGTTTGTGGGCTTCCCATAGGTATCTGGTGGGCTCCTTTGAGAGCAGGATGCTGGACTAGACAGACCTTTGGCCTGATTCAGCAGGGCTCTTTTTATCAACAGTTGTAGAGGACAGCTCTTGGTTCCTCGGGTCACCTGGGCCGAGCTGGGCTGAAGGACAGCTGTCCCGTCTTGGCCAAAAGGGCCAGAGACAACAGACACAGTAAGAGGCAGGCTGGTGGCCAGGGGTGGGGCAGTCTGTATGGCTAATCAGTCAGACAAGTTGCTCAGACTTAGGAACCAAACCTGGAGCAACAGTAACATAGAGGCAACCCAACCCCTGTTGACTCCTCAGGTCACCTACTTTGAGCTGATGCACCACGGTACCTTCTCTGGGCATTTGGAGGATGGAACTCGCTGGTGGCTGGTGCCCATTGCGACTGGTAGGGTGGCAGGCAGTGAGCCCAAGAGTAAGTGGCCAATGTCAGGCGAAGTCAACTGATTCTGGTTTTGCCCCTGTCCTCCTCCTCCCTGCTGAGTTCTACAAGGGGCAACACTGAAGCTATGGAGGAGGAAGCTGCCAGCTGGGGGGATCTCCTTGGACTGGTTGTAAATGCTATACAGGTGCTGTCTCTGTTGTCTTTTCGGTGCCTCCTGAAGACCTTCCTCTTTCAACAAGCCTTTTAAGTAGAGACCTTATCTCAGTCTGCATCTGTGCTGGAATTGCTTTTTAAATATGTTTTTAAAGCTTTTTTACAATTTTCGTTTGGTTTTAATATGGTTTTAAAGTCTTTTGCTTTAAGATATTTTAGATTGTTGTTCGTGTTTTTGTTTGCCACCCTGGGCTCCTTCTAGGAGGAAGGGTGGGATGTGTGTATGTATATATATCTATATATATCTATATCTATATATCTATATATCTATATCTATCTATATATGTATGTATATCTATATATATCTATATATCTATATCTATATATCTATATAGATATATCTATATCTATATATCTATATCTATCTATATATGTATGTATATCTATATATATCTATATATCTATATCTATATATCTATATAGATATATCTATATCTATATATCTATATCTATATCTATCTATATGTATGTATATATGTGTGTGTATACATATATATATGGAGCGAGAAATGCCGGATGTCCAAGCTGGATTTAGAAAGGGAAGAGGCACCAGAGATCACATCACAAACATACGTTGGATAATGGAACGGAGCAAGGAATATCAGAAGAAGATCACCCTGTGCTTTATAGATTACAGCAAAGCCTTTGATTGTGTAGCTCATGAGAAACTATGGAATGCATTAAAAGAAATGGGGGTGCCCCAGCATCTGATTGTCCTGATGCGCAACCTATACTCTGCACAAGAGGCTACTGTAAGGACAGAATATGGAGAAACTGACTGGTTCCCCATCGGGAAGGTTGTGAGACAGAGGTGTATCTTATCACCCTTCTTATTTAATATATACGCAGAACATATCATATGGAAAGCAGGATTGGGCCAAGATGAAGGAGGTGTGAAAACTGGATGGAGAAATACCAATAATTTAAGATATGCAGATGATACCATACTACTAGCAGAAACCAGTAAAGATTTGAAACGAACGCTGAGGAAAGTTAGAGGAAAGCACAAAAGCAGGACTACAGCTGAACGTCAAAAAGACCAAAGTAATGACAACAGAAGATTTGTGTAACTTTACAGTTGGCAATGAGGACATTGAACTTGTCAAGGATTATAAATACCTCGGCACAGTCATTAACCAAAATGGAGACAATAGTCAACAAATCAGAAGAAGGCTAGGACTAGGGAGGGCAGCTGTGAGAGAACTAGAAAAGGTCCTCAAATGCAAAGATGTATCACTGAACACTAAAGTCAGGATCATTCAGACCATGGTATTTCCGATCTCTATGTATGGATGTGAAAGTTGGACAGTGAAAAAAGTGGATAAGAGAAAAATGAACTCACTTGAAATGTGGTGTTGGAGGAGAGCTTTGCGGATACCATGGACTTGCGAAAAAGACAAATAATTGGGTGTTAGAACAAATTAAAGCAGAACTGTCACTAGAAGCTAAAATGATGAAACTGAGGTTATCATACTTTGGACACATCATGAGAAGACATGATTCATTAGAAAAGATAATAATGCTGGGAAAAACAGAAGGGAGTAGAAAAAGAGGAAGGCCAAAGAAGAGATGGATTGATTCCATAAAGAAAGCCACAGACCTGAACTTGCAAGATCTGAACAGGGTGGTTTGTAACAGATGCTCTTGGAGGTCACTGATTCATAGGGACACCATAAGTCGCAGTCAACTTGGAGGCACATAACAGATAGATAGATAGATAGATAGATAGATAGATAGATAGATAGATAGATAGATAGATAGATAGATAGATAGATAGATAGATAGATAGATAGATAGATAGATAGATAGATAGATAGATAGATAGATAGATAGATAGATAGATAGATAGATAGATAGATATTAAGGCAAGTGAGGGCTGGCTGAGGTTGGTAGAGCAGGGCCACACTTGGCTCCACTGGTGGCACTGCAGCACAGGAAAGATCAAGCCTGTACCTCCGTCAGCCTGCAAGCTGCCTCAGCGGCACAACAAATAAGGCCCCTGGAGCGCCCAGCTGCCTGACTCCCCGATGCTTTACCATGAGCAATATACCTGGTATTTCCCTTTTGTTACAAAGGCGCCCTTGAATTTCTCTCCGCCAGTGATGGATCCTGTTGTTCCACTTCTTAACTGAGGCATTTGTACAGCTGGTATTCATACTAGTCAGAGACAAAACCTAATGGAAAGTGCCCCCCCAATTTCCCCCCAAAAATGTCAGTTGCAGCAGAGAGAAAGCAAATAAACCCTCCAGTGCTTTCTCCTTCAGCAGACTCTCTGGAGAATTCTTTTGTTGCTTGGATTTAAGTCTCCAGCCTGTCTTGGCAGTGGCGACATGCCTCATCTCTGTGGCCTCCTCTCAAAACACCGTAATAGACACCTCGTGAAAAACCTGACATGTTTATCTCAGGAAGTTATCTCCTTGGGGACCGTTGCCTCATGGATCTCACACGGCAGAGAGCATTTCAAAGAAAGCAAGAGCAAGATGGAGAAAAGAGATGTGTAGCAATGCTTCATCTGCTAATCAGTTCAAGATCCTTTGCGGGACAGCTATGAAGATAGGAAGCCACCGTATACAGAGTCAGACCAATGTTCCAGCTAGCTTGGCATTGTCTACACTGATTGGCAGCGCCTCTCCGGGGTACGGATGGAGGATAAATTCAGTTCAGTTCATATTTAGAGTTGAATCTATCAAATCTGCACTTTCCAAAACAATATGAGAAGCACAGCCATCCTTTGAAATTCACACTTATCCGAGTCTTGCAATGCAGTTCGCCAACGAAATAATGTTTACAAAAATGCATATGTTAAGAGAAAGCGTGCATGAAAATGAATGCACTGGAAAAAATCATGTACACAAATGCATCATGTTAGAAGACTTTGTGCAACAGTGTACAGTTGTCAAAACTGCATACACAATTGTGATTTTTTTGGAGAAATTTGCACGAAAGGGTTGAAGGAAGTTTCATGAGGATCTTTGCAAAAAAATTTGCAAATTGCTGCAGAAATGTGGAGAACTGGGTTTAAGACTGGAACAATGAGAAACCGAGAGAAACAAGATTGAGAGATCCTTTCATCCCTATCTCAGGGTTGAGACAGGGAGACTCTCCCAGCCCTGCCTGGAGAGGCCGGTGGAGATTGAACCTGGGACCTTCTGCATGCAAAGCAGAGGCTCTGCCGTTGAGCTACGGCCGCTCCCCAAAGAGCATTCCAAAACTTTTTACCTACTTTTACCTATGTTAGCTCTTTCAGACAAGGAGCTGTATAGGGGAAGAACAGCACCTCAAAATCTTCTAGAACTGAAAAGCGGGAGCATGCACTCATGCCCCAGTCTCAAGGAACATTGTTGTTGTTGTTATATGCCTTCAAGTCAATTGCAACTTATGGTGACCCTATGAATCTTTTGGATATATTCATAGGATTTTCATGGTAAGAGGTATTCAGAAGTGGTTTATCATTGCCTTCCTCTAAGGCACCTGGTATTCCCAGGTGGTCTCCCATTCAAGTACTAACCAGGCCTGACCCTGCTTAGCTTCTGAGATCAGATGAGATCGGGCGTGTTCAGGGAGGGTATGGCCGTAGCTCAAGGAACACAGGAAGCTGCTTTATGCCGACCCAAATCATTGGTCCGTCTGGCAGACTGTCACTGTTCTCAGCTCTGAAGAGTTTCAGATCAGTGTCTTTCCCAGCCCTACCTGGAGATGCCAAGGATTGAATCTGGGACCTTCTCTGTGCAAAGCAGGTGCTCTGCCACTGAACTATGGTCCTTCCCTTAAAAACGGATTCTAGTCCTCATGGGTCTGAGTAAATGGCTGGTATAAACAGGAACATAGGAAGTTGCATTTTACTGAGTCCAACTACTGGTCCATCTAGCTTTGTATTGTTTACACCAGGGATAGAGAACCTGTGGCCCTCCAAATGATGTTGAACTACATCTCTGACTTCTGGATAGGACACAGCTGTGGGCAGCCCGAGGAAATTCCATCTACCTTGGTGCCTATCCATAAAGACAGTTCCCAGGGACCCTTTTTGTTGTGAGAGTTTTGGGGTGAGCTGTTTTTGGGTCCTGGGTGAGAGGCAGGGTGGATGCATGGAGTCTTGGATGAGAGCCAAGAGGCTGGGGGGAGGGGGTCAGAAGGAGAAAGAATTGATATTGGTTTATATTTAAGAGTAATTTGTATTTGTGTAATATTTGTATATGTAACATTGTGTATTTTTGTAACATTTGTAGTTTAAGTTACCTGTTGTTGTTGTTGTGTTAGTTTTCTGTGAGCCGCCTACAGATATATTATGAAGTGGCACAGAAATGGTTCTAACTAAAGAAAGAAATAAAATCTCCCATCACCCATGTCCATTGGCTATTCTGGCTGGGGCTGATGGGAGATGGAGTCTAACAGGTTTCCCAACTCAGGTCTATGCTGTCTGGCATTACCTCTTCAGAGCTTCCGTGAAATATATTTTCCATCCTTGGGCAGGATAATCCACTGGAGCCTCCTTTCCTGTCGGGAGGAGGACCAGAAATTCTGCTGCTCACGTCCAAAGGAGGATGCATTGTACAGTCTGTTCTTGGACTAAGGCTTACATTTTTGATCAAGGCAATTATAAATGTTTATAGGTTCCTGTACTGGCTACTACAAACAAATCTAGTAAGTACTAATGGATAAAATATGGAAACTAATGCTGAACTGTATTAAAGTCCCAAAGCACCATTTCCACTGTATGTCTGGTTCTAGAATTTTGTTGGTAACTAGAGTACTAGGCCATTAACCACATGTTCCTCTTTGTAGCCCAAGAATGTCCTTCAGGGAACGTCCCTCTTCTATCAACAGATCTCCACATTTCTCTCTGAAACTTACCTCTCGGATGTTGTCTGGTGGAAGATGCAACTGGACCGTCATCTGCGGAATCAGTCGTACCCCTTCCTTCCTGAGATTCCCGCTGTCCGCCTTAGCCACATTGCAACCATTAACTCAGATTCCACGGTAACGTATCCACACTTCTGTGTTTCTGGGCTTTGCCCCTGTTTACTGATGCCGACAACTAGGGATGGGCGAATCTGTCCGTTTTGATTTCTCTCGTTTTCTCATATTTCCAGTCTTAAATTCAGTTCTCCACATTGTCACATCAGTGTGCAATTTGTTTGGGGAAAAAAGTCCTCATGAAAATTCAGCCGTATTATAATGTGAATTTCTCCGAATAATCGTATGCTTGGATGTGTACTAGATGAAATTCACACTACAATGCTGTTGAAAGAAAGGCCTTGGTTCAAACCCTGGAAACCCAATAGAGCTGCTGCCGATCAGTGTGCACAATACTGTTCTACTTGTGTTGTTGTTGTTGTTATTATTATTATTATTATTATTATTATTATTATTATTATTATTATTATTATTATTATTATTATTATTATATATGCTGCCCTTCTTCCCAGCAGGAGCCCGGGGTGGCAAACAGAAGCGCTAAAAACACTTTAACGCTTTAACATAAAAACAGACCTTAAAATACATTAAAACAAAGCAACGTTAAAAACATTTTTAAAAAGCTTTAAAAACATCTTTTAAAAAAGGGTTAAAAACATTATTAAAAAAACCAAAACGTATTAACAAGCAATTCTAACACAGACGCAGACTGGGATAGGATAAAGTGGTGTTTTATGTTTTATTGTACGTTGCCTTGATATTTTATGCTACGGGGGTAGAAATATTCTTTCATTAATTAAGAAATAAACCTCTTCAATAATCTGAGAGCAGAGTTTCAGTTCAAAGAGAATCATATAAAGATTGTGCCAACTATCCCTTTTGCTACAAATGTGTGTGTTGGGAATCCATGCCCTTTTCCCATTTATATTTGTATAAAAGAGTTGGCAGGGGGAAAGGGGTGTTAATGAATTTAGGACACACACATGTAAAAAGATAAAAGCATGTAAACCATGTGACGTAAACAGTTACCCCAAGAAAGATGGAAAGGGAAGTTGTGTTCATGACACGTCTGTGAAAAGTTTTAGTTTTCCTCATGTGGACCAATGACCCATGTTGCTTCAGTGCCTGAAGCAGCAAATCCAAATGACACCCCTCATTGGTAATAGCTTGTCATATGCTGAGTAGACCTATTGACATCAATAATTGCCACCCTGGGCTCCTGCTGGACGAAAGAGTGGGATATAAATCAAATAATAAATAAATAAATAAATAAATAAATGAAGACTTAAGTCCATTCGGTTGGATCCAGCAATGTTGCCCCATTAACACAACAGAACTTCCTTTCTCCCTTGTGTTCCCACGTACTCCCTGTATCGCCCCAAATCTATTCTGGCAGTTTCCCTAGCCCTCTGGCAGATTTGGGGTGTGTGGGAGGTGGTGTATGAGGAGAGGGAGAGGAAGTCCCATTGTGCAGGCGGAAGTTCTTGTGCTACCAGGACAACTTTGTTGGAAACAATCTGTTGATTTCAGTGGGTGTACCAGTGGTGGCTGGTGGTTCCATGTCAGTGGGGCAGTGGAATCCAATCCAGATTTTAGTCCACACTTTCACGTTGCTGTCCAGCGTGGTAAGCACCTTGGACAGGGCTTTAAAAATTCAAACTAAAACCCGGAGTGGATTCCACTGCCCCACTGACATGGAGCCACCAGCCGTCACTGGGGTGTACTCTGAGCATGGCTTCATTAGATACAGCCCAATATATTTGACCATTTCCTGCCCTGTAATGGTCTACCAAAACCTGCCACCTGAGGCAGGCCAACCACAGTGCCAATCCTGCTTGTCAAAATCTGTAAAAGATCGATGAGTTTAAAAAGCCGTTTGGGTGAGCCATTGGGGCTGTTAGGGGTGACAGCAAACAGCCTTTTTAATCCCTGATTCACACCTCTGGATCTGGTTCTTCAGATGTCGTTCCCATCAAAATCCATAGGAATTCCGAGCGCAACATGCTGGATTTCTTCTTGCCGGTGCTTATTTGCCAAAAGTGTCAATTAGAGGAAATTGTGGCATTGAATTTAGCTTGGTCTCCCTATCACCGGGCTGGCTGGCACAGAAACGGCCAAGGAAATGATGTGTCAGTGACTAATGCGTCTGCTGCCCCATCTCCTCTTCTGATTTCCATCCTTGGCGTTCACTATGCTGTCTTTCTTTTCAGTCCCTGCCTTTGAAGAAACAAGATAATTCACAAACGACAGCTCTCCCTTTGTGCATTTCAGGCACTGGAGAAAGCTTTTGCAGTGCCAGCTGGGTTTTATTGGCAGACGGTAGAGACAGATGAAAAATATTTCCCCAGCAGCAGTGACATCGGGGAGAGCAGTGAGATGGATACTGAGGTACAAAAGAAGCAACTCCCCCCCCACCTCCCCAAAATACACAACCCCCGCAACTGGTCTCTCGCTTCCAGAATTAAGCAGAGAGTTTTGGAAAATGCCAAAATCAGGTCAAAGGTTTGCCTCTGTCTGACAAGGCGAAAGTTGTTTTCCTTGCGTTTGGTCCAGCACATCTTTCTCCTTGCTCCTTCACTGAGCCCAGGTCCTTTGTACTTTGGCGGAATAATTTTCTACCAGTGTCAGGTTGTTCAAAAGCAACGACAGTTCTGTATGGAACGGAGAGCTCTCTAAACCACGTGACCCTTGGAAGCTTGCTGTGAGGATCCCACCTGCTACCACCACCTGTCAGGTCCCTCCAGTCAGGATCCTGGTTTTTATTTGTTCTCTCACCGGCTCTAGCCCAGATCTCGCAAGATCCCACTGCTAGGCAGCACCACCAGCCACTCACTATTTCACAATATTGCTTTAGTCTCCTTCTGGCTTATTGTTACTTTGTGTCTGGGTGCACTTGCAGGCCACAACCCCCCTGTATCTTTGTGCCAATAAAGCATACAGCCTTGGGTTGCCCTGGATACTTGATGAGACACTATCTCCTCACCGCTGCCACCATTTGATACTGGTTCTCCACCTTGGTAATTACCCTGCCCACCATTCTGGTCTGTGAAAGCCCTAGCCAATGATCAGGCTTTTGGTAAACCAAGAATAATATTTATTTATAAACACCAGGAAATAATAAGATTACTTAAGGTATATTTAACAAGCGTATGGTTTCATATATTGTGTTACTCTTTATGTTTCTAGTCATATATAATCTGCCTCAATACCAGCCAAATATAATCCAACCCACAACCAACTCCAATCAGCCCAAACTCCACAACCAAACGAACACCCTCTCTCAACTGTCATCCTCTCATTTATACCTTTACACTCAAATGCTCAGCCAATCATCATACAGCATTCTCCAGCATTCTAGCCCATGTACTCCCCCCTCTCACTGAATCCACTTACCATGTATACTTTAATAAACCCGCACTTACCATATTTACAGTTATCAAAATACAGGGGCATCACACGTGCCCACTAGGTAGTGTAGCCCTCAAGCTGAAAAAGGTTGCCCAGCCCATCCTAAAGAGATAACCAGAAATACGTTATTTTTGATGATTCCTGCCTGTACCTTGATATTTTCTTCAGAGGCCAAATGAAGTGAAGGGAGTGGTGACTAGGGAGGCGGCCTTCTCAGTGATGGCACCATGGCTGTGGAATGTCCTCCCCAGAGAGGGTCACCTGGCAGCTTCTAGTCATTTTGGTGCCAGGCGAAGATTGTTTTATACTACCAGGCCAGGTGCTTGTCCAGGGTCTTGACCTTACCTTAGTCTCCAGTCATTTCTGGAGCCATGGCCTTCCAGTCTCCATCTTGCTTGGACCATCACTTGTTCTCAGCGGTGGACATCACAGGTAGCTTCCTATGTTGTTATACCCACAGACAATTTCCAGAGTTTCCTTACAATTGTGTGATAGCCTCTGAAGCATGTAGGCCACGAATGGGGAAAGCTGTGGCTCTCCAGATTTTGTTGGGATACAGCCCTCATCATCACTGCCCATTGGACATGCTGGCTGAGGCTGATGGGAGTTGGAATCCAGCAACATCTGAACGGCCATGGGTCCCCCATTCCTGATGCAGGCAAATCTGGGGTTGAAGAGAGTTTAGAGCAGTGTTCTTCAACCTTGGCCCCCCCGATGATGTTGGACTACAACTCCCATCAACCATAGCAAGCTTAGCCAATGGCCAAGGATGATGGGAGTTGTAGTCCACATCCGGGGACCCAAGGTTGACAAACAGTGGTTTAGAACTGCCTTGCGGTAAGTGTTCATGCAAACAAGCACTAGTAAAATCACCTATTGACTGCATAAACAGGTACTAAAGGCAAATACATCCTTGCAAATGGTTTGCAAATTCCAGCTTTAATTTTTTTAAAATCAGTCAGGATCAACATCCTTTATGTAATAGAGGATTGATGGAAGGATGGTTGTGTTATCAGTCAGTTGAAGACGAGGGCCTATATATGGGGCACTGTAATTAGTTCGATAGCGTAGATGGGTTTTCTTCTAGTGAAAGAAGCCTTTTTATTACTTAAGCAGATTTATAACCATGTTTATTATAATGGAGTAAATCTCAAGATGCCTTTATAGGGAAGGAGCATTTGCTAACACTCATTTCAAGTGCCCGATGATGATGAATTCATTGGGTGTTCATTGGTGTAACAACAAAGCTGGTTCTTGGAGGTAATTCAAAATGAATAATTAGAGGAAGAATGCAGAGCAGTTCCTCTAGCTAATCCAGCTGCTAGACAGTAGTTATTTTCCAGGAACAAAACCTGTGTAGAAAACTTCTTGCCTGCTTCTGAATCGGTAAATCTGAAATCAGAGCACACACAAAAATGAACACAATTCAGAGTGAATCGCATTCCTAACTATGCCTTTAGCCACTGATACCTGCAACTGCACGATACTTTTAAAGCAATGGTGGCTTCCCCCAAAGAATCCTGGGTACAGTAGTTTGTGAAGGATGCTGAAGGTTATTAGGAGACCCCAATTCCCCTCACAGAGGTACAATTCCCAAAGTAGTTTAACATTCAGTCCCTCTTCCCAGGGAACTCTGGGAATTGCAGCTCTGTGGCTCATTGGTGGAGCAAACTGTGGCTCAGTGACGGAGCAAACTTTATACATATGGTAAGTCGTATATTCTATCCCTTACATCTCCAACAAAAAAGATCTTGGCATTCCAGCCCTGAGAAGGACCTCTGCCTGAGACCTTAGAGCTGGGGTAGCGAATATGGTGCCCTCCAGATGTTAGTGAACTACAGCTCCCATCAGCCGTAGGCAGCATGGTGACTGGTTAGGAATGGTGGAAGTTGTAGTCCAACAGCATCAGGAGGGTACCATGTTGGCGACCCCTACCTTAGGGAGCCTCTGCCAACAAGAGCAGACAGTCCCGTGTTGGATGGATCAACAGTCTGACTCAATACAAGGCCGCTTTATATGTCACAATTCATTGAACCTCAAGGGGGCACTGATGGGCCTCCAAGGCAATCTCTCATTCAGACACTGACAGATCTAGTACAGCTTAGGTTGGGAACACAGGAAACTGCCTCATTTGGAGTCATTCTAACTCAGTCCATCTAACTCAGTATTGTCTACTCCTGACTTCCCCAACCTGGTGCTGTCCTGATGTTTTGGAATATAACTTGTTATCATCCCTGACCGCTGGATGGGGCTCATCTATTTATTTATACAAATGCAGCTTAATGGTAAACCTTTAAGCAGTTTATGTAAAAAAAAATTAAAAATCCTAAAAACTAGATTGAAAAAAAACTATATATCACAACTAAGACCAAGCAGATGACAAAACACACAAAAATGAAAAATTAAGAGTCGGAGTTCCAGAAAGCTTGGGGAAACATATAGGGCTGCATCCAATGTTAGTCCTACTCAGAGTAGGCCCACTGAAATTAATGGGCATGACTAAGCTAGAGCCATTCATGTCAACTGGTCTACCCCGAGTTAAAGTTAGTTGGCTACAACCCATGTATTTTTAAGAAGTGTTTCAAGGTCATTATTGTCTCCCTCTCACAAATTATCTAAGTGAGGGCCATTCTAGAGGGTGGGTAGGAGCTGGCAGTCTGAAACGTCTGGAGAGCACAAGGTTGGTGGAGGCTGGTCTATACTGAACAGCAGTGGCTCCCCAGGATTTCGGAGAGGGGTCTTTCCTGGCCCTCCCTGGAGACGTCTGCAATGGAATCTGGGACCACCTGCATGCTGAACATGTGCTCCACCACTGAGCCACAGCCTTTCCTCCACCTTGATTTGGCCAGGTTGCTCCATCATGTATCTTCAGAACACACCGTGCTAAAGCAGTGTTTGCAATGTGTTTGGTGCATCAGGTTTTGCCTGACAAGTTGTTTGCTCATCTGAAGATCAAAAACAATCATCTCTCATTACCTGTTTCTCGGTTTCATCCATTTCAAAAGGGGTAGGTTAAATCTGGAAGGATTCTGTATGTGTGTAAAGTCTGAAAAATCACCCTTCGCTGTAAATTAAAAATGCACTGTCCCCCTAAGCCGTCTGTTTTCTTCCCTGCTTTGGGTTGCCTGCTCAGGTTGCCATGATGCTGCTGTTTGAAACCCTGCTCAGAAGCCCTGGGGCGGTGCATCATACGTTCCAGCTGATTCTAGCCTCTGGCTTGGATGTCTGCGGATTCCGCCTGCTCTACCCCCAATATGACATGTTGCTCTCTAGCACAGGTGAGAGGCGCAGAGTGCATGGGGGCTTTGGACTGCAATGCAACAACCGTAGATAGTTATTTACTCACTTTTGGATCCCTCCCATAAGCTTCAGGTGCTTTCCAACTGCAGTAAAATGGTAAACGGCACTAGGGAAGGAGAGATCTGGCAATTTCAGTTCTCTCATTTCTCATTTTTCCAATCTTACATTCAGTTCTTCACATTTCTGCAGCAATTTGTGATACATTTTTTTTAAATCCTCATGAAAATTCTCCAGCACTTTAGAGCAAATTTCTACTAATAAATATATTTTTGTAGGTAGCTTTGACTCATGTACAGTAGGGCCCTGCTTTACGGCGTTCCGCTTTAAGGCGCTCCGCTGATGCAGCGCCTTTCATTTTCAATTTTAAAGGGTTTTTTCCCCTTTTGCAACGTTTCGCGTCGTTTTCGCGTGACGCGGCCCATTAAAGTCAATGGGGTTCCACTTTACGGCGTTTTCCGCTTTACGGTGGGGGTCCGGAATGGAACCCTCTGTATAAGCGGGGCCCTGCTGTACACATTTTTGCAAGCCATTTCTCATCATATAATGCATTTTTGAATGTAATTTTCACTCATATTCATTTTTATGCACACTTTCCTCTAACATAAATATTTTTTTAAACATTGTTTGATTGGCAAACTGCATCACAAAATTCAGACAAGTGAAAATTTCAATGGCTGGCTTGTTTCAGTTCTCATATAGTTTCAGAAAGTGCACATTTGATAGATTCAGCTTGAAATGCAAACTGAAATTTCTCACGCATCCCTAAACAGCACCCAACTTTTTTTTAACATGAGAAACCTCCCGGAAAACAACAACAAAAGGGCATTTTCTAGCCTTAAAAAGCTTTACACCGTTTTCTAAAAATAAAAAACTCTAGAGAACAGCACCAACAGACTGTTGGCAACATATTATTTCATTCTCATGAACCCACTTTGAGAGCTGTTATGGTAGAAGCAGTATATAAATACTGCAAATAAACAAGATCGTCTGCTACATGTTTTGGAAAGCTGTTTCTTTGTTTGCTATACGTTTGGACACCTCTTAAGAGATTGTAACCAATTTTGCATGATGGTTCCTGGGATCAAGGAACAGGTTTTTGTCTCTTTAGATGCAGTTGGACACCATTTTGAATCAAGATGGCAGGCTGAACTTCAAAACTACACTGATTTTTCTATTTTTGTAGAATTCCTGAGCGACACTGTGTCTGAAGCTGCTAGTAAATAATATTCCATATCCTTGGATAATGGGGAGGGATATAAATCAAACAATAAATAAATATAAAACCAAGGTCTTCACTCTTGTTTTAGAGTGCTGCTTGCCACCAAGACACTGTCCACAGTTCTGTTTCTTCTGAGTTCCTCTCAGTTACTGCCTCTGACACCCTTTTTTGTTACAAACACCATTTCCTTTACAGCAGTGCTCCTCAGATGCTTCAAACACAGCTCCCCAATCCTTATTCTGAAGCCTCAGTCTGCTACACACTTACCAGGGAGTAAATCCTATTGAGCTCAGTGGGATTTGCTTCTGAAAAATCCTTGTGTAGGATTGCACTGTTAGTCTAGCTCAGCCTTCCACGTTGTCCCCCAAAATGTTTTGGACCACATCAGCCTAAGACAGCATGGCCAGGATAATGAGAGATATAGTACAACAGCAGCAGCAACAACAACTGCAGGATGTAAGTCTGGGGAAGGCTGACCTAGCTTCTGGGACCCCTTTCCCAGCCCTGCAAGGTGGGTACAGGTGTGGAGATTCCTGACCTTCATCCAGGCAACCAAGCAGATTGAAGAGGTGAGGAACTGGCACAAGAGTTGTCAAGAGAGGATAGTTCCACTGAGAAGAGCCAGAGGTCAGTGGCAGAGCAGCTGCTTGGGATGCAGAAGGCCCCAAGTTCAATCCCCTGCATTTTCCAAGTAAGGATAGGAAGAACTCCTGCTTGAAACCCTGGAGAGCGGCTGCCAGATGGACGAATGGTCTGACTCAGTCTAAGGCAGTTTCTTACGTTCCATTCTGTGTCTTCACCCCTCTTTTTTTTCTCTTCCCCAGTAACGCCACCTCCCTGCTATGCCCAAGAGAAAGCGCTCCCTGTGCTAGCGCTGAGCTTCAGAGGGCCCAAAGTGCGGAGCGCCCTGCAAGACATCATGGGACCCTCTGACCCACAGCTGGCCAGAGTGACCGACAGCTGCTCGGTCAATGCCATCTACTGCTCGACCCGATCTGATCCCCTTGCCTACCTACCTCACCTTGGCAGCCGAGTGCACAGGGAGCTGTGCTTCTGGTTCGGAGGGAGAGCGTGCCGCAAAGAGATCCTTCATAGCGGAATCCCAAATCCTGTCCGCAAATGTAACGAACCAAGGTGACAATCCTTCTAAGAGAAGTGGCTTGTGGGTAGCACTGAAAGAGAAGGTTTGTGGGGGGGAATTGATAAAATTTAACTCCTTCTACGTTAAATTTTACCTTTGTAGTCCCTTTAGTACCAATCCCTCTATATATGTATATATGTGTATGTATACATATATACATACATACATACATACATATATATATTGTATTTTATGTATTTTAATTGTGTTTTTGTAGTTTAATTTATTTTACTGTTGTTGTGATTTTACTGTTTACAATTTTATTATGCACATGTTTGATTTTATTTTTGTAAGCCACCCTGAGTGCCCTATTATAGGGTAGAAGGGCGGGATAGAAATATTTTAAATAAATAAATAAAAAACCGGAGGAAGAGAGATGGGGGAAGAGAAAAACTAGTAATTTCCAGGTGTTGTTCTGCTTTACTTGGAAAAGTGGCAGCAATATCTTTCTTTCTGTTGTATATGCTTTAAGCGGGGTTCCTGCATTGAGCAGGGGGTTGGACTCGATGGCCTTATAGGGCCCTTCCAATTCTGCTATTCTGTGATGCTTGCTTGCTTGCCTGCTTGCCTGCTTGTGTTTTAGTCTTGCTGGCCTGTGATTCATCCCTACACAAGGCCCTGGAATGGCAATGTGTCTAGGGATGGACAGATCTGTCAATTTCCGTTTCACTCAGTTTCTCATTTTTCAGCTCTTAGATTCAGTTTGCCACATTTTCACATTAGTTTGTAATTTTTTTTAAGAATGCGTTTACATGTGTTTTTTTGAGTGCATCTATCCTAATGCATACATTTTTTTCTAGCCATTTCCCAAATATAACGAATTTTTTGTTAAGTTATTTTCCCAGTCCTATATATTTCAGTGCACACTTTCCCCTATTATACCTTTTTGGGGACACATTTTTTAATTGGATAACTGCATAGCAACATTCAGAGAAGTGCAAATCTTGAAGGATAGCCTTGTTTCAGTTCACGTATTGTTCCAGGAAGTGCCAATTAGGTAGGGCCCTGTTAAAATGCAAACTGAATCTAATCTCTCCCCCGTCCCTAATTGTGTCGTGATGTAATGTCATTCTAATGGGGTGAGCAGGGGGTGGGGTGGTGGTGGAAGTGGTGGCTGCAAAGCCACCAATAGAATCACTGTTGCTTCTGGTGGCAGCAGCAAAGCTACTTTTTTTAAAGAAGAAAAGTTCCGCTGCCAATTCCTCTTTTCCCAGAAAACCAGTGGGGTAGTGAATCCACTCTGGGTATCCATCTGAAATTTCAAGGACCTGTCCAAGGTGCTGAAACATTAGGTTCAGAATCTTGCACAGCTCCCTGAAGGTTCAGACTGAAACCTGGAGCGGATTCCACTGCCCTACTGACATGGAGCCACAAGCCACCACAGACTGAAGAGCCACTTCATCCCAGCTAGGGATGGAAAGATCTGTCACTTTGGTTTCTCCCAGTTTCTAATTTTTCCAATCTTAAATTCAGCTCGTATTTCTGCAGCAATTTGCTTTTTTAAAAAAAATCGCCAGCATTTTAGTGTTCATTTCTCCAAACGTACACATTTTTGCAAGCAGTTTTAACGAATATACACATTTTTGCAAGCAGTTTCCCCTAATATAATGCACGTTTGTATGTTGTTTTCACTAATGTATGCATTGTTATGCACACTTTCCCCTAATACAGATATTTTTGTGCACATCATTTGGCTGGAGAACCCCACCACAAAATTCAGAGAAGTGCGATTTTAAAGCATAATTGTGGTTTGGTTTGTGAATTTGGTTTGAAAAAGGTGAATTAGGTCGTTTCTCATTCAGAGGCAAAGGCCTGCCCCAACCAAGTGGAAAGGAGAGGGGATCTGATTTTTTTAAAAAATCTGTAGTTTTCACATTATTACAGTACAGCAGTACAATTCCTTTTTCCTTCCCTTCTGCCCTCATGCCCCCCCTTCTTTTTGCTTACAACGTTTTCATTTTTGATGTTCAGCTTTTCGGCGTGCTATGCAGTGTTCATGTTCCTATGCTCTCATAAGGGTTAAGATAAATTATGGGCCCCAGATTAACAACTGTTAGGCTGAAGAAGGTTCCATCCCTGTGCCTTCTGCTTCCTCTACTCCTGGGTTTTACACAGTGAAGAGTTCCAACATGAGAGCGCTGAACTTGCACCTGCCAATTTCCTTCTTGCAGCCTCTTCCTCCTCAGTTGCTTTCGTCTCAGCCGGACTCACACTTTACCATATTTTGGAACCTGCCTTGATAGAAAAGTGACATCCAGGGATAGGCTGCAGAGAGAAAAGGAGGGTTCAGTACTTCACACCCCTGTCAAAAAGCAGAACTTTCTGCCATGGCTTCCCTTCCTTCTATTCAGTTTGCATTTCAAGCCGAAGCTGTCAAATTTGCACTTTCTGAAACGCTACATGAACCGAAAGACAGCTATCCGTTGAAATTCACACTTATCTGAATTTTGCAATGTAGCCCTCCAACCAGGGTTTAAAAAGCTGCATATACAAGGGAAAAGTTCGCATAAAAATGAAAACCACGTACAAAAATGCATTTTGTCCGAAGAAGCTGCTTGCAGAAATGTGCGCATTAGTCAAAATGCGCACCAAATATAAGTTTATTAGCAGAAATTTACACTGGAGCGCTGAAGAATTTTCATGAGCTTTTTTTTAAAAAAAATCTAATGCTGCAAATTGCTTCAGGAATGCGGAGAGCTGGATTTACGATCGGTAGATGAGAAACAGAGAGAACCGGAATGGACAGATTTTTCCATCCCGGCTTCCTTGACTGTGTGTGCTCCATTCTGCCTGTAGACCAGTTGCCAAAACAGACACAGAGATGCACATGCTCCAGAAAAGCAAATTGGGGAAAGGGGTGAAAATGGGTGACAGTAACCAGAAAACACCCTGCTGCTCTCTACAAACCAGAACACTATGTGGTCAAACTACAGCCATGGAGTCACTTAAGAGTCACAATATGTTTACAAGCATCGGTGTAGTGGTGCTCAGTCCAGAAGGCAATTCCCAGGTGATGCTGGGACACGACTGGATTTCAGACCACACCTGCCCCGTATGTCGGTCTTTCTCATTTACACCCCTCCCCCTTGGATTTCCTAGGCCCTCACTCCACAACGCAGATGCTGACCAAGAACCGAGCAACTTGCAGGACGCTGCATCCTTGAGGCCTCCGGCGACTCTCGTCTCCACCACCAAAGGTTGTCCTCGCAAAGCAAATATTCCGCCAGAAACAGAGTCCCCTTTCCTTACAGCGCTCTCCTTTCATGCTCCTGCCACTTCTTTGCAGGAGGGAGTGCATGTTAGGACAAAAGAGAAGAGGTGGAAAGGGCCCCGCTTCATGAGATGCGCTGATTTCTTTTTATGTATCAGCTCGAGCATGCCACTGGGTACTTTGGCAAGCGTGCGTGTGTTTGTTGGAGAGTGCGGCAGCAAGCTGTTCCCAACAGTGCGCATCAGATTTCCCCGTCTCTCATATTACTGTGGCCTCAGATGATTAATTTGTAATGTGGGCCATATCCTCCTTTTCCCACTGTGGTTTCTTCAAACCCAAGATTGTCTTCTGATTCCTGAAGGGAAAGAAGCAGGTCTTCTCCGGGTGGAGGCCTCCTTGCAGGAACAGACAAAAGCCCTCAGCATTTTTTCCTCTCCTTGTGCGGAAGCCCGTCTGGAAAAGCTGTGGGCCAAACTCAGTGCAACGCTGCTTGCTTGATTGCAATCAACATACACATTTAATAGCCACGGGGACGGGGTGTGTGTGCGGTGGAATCACTGAAGATGGAGAGTGCATAACCGTCCGTCCCCCCGCCAGGCTCCTAACAAAAAGTCCCCCTCCCCAAGCTGCTAGTTGCATCAGGAAGAAAGCCTCCATTTTCTTAGTTTAGTTAGATGCTAAGGTGTTGTACCGCAGCCTTGCTTAAGTGTCCACAGCATTTTTGTAAAGGAGGATAAGGGCAGGACAAGTTGGCTCCCCCTGTGGTCACCTCCCCTACGCTCTGCCTCCATTTAGCTTTCTTGCTGCTCCATCAGGACTAGCGATCATCAGCCGCTACTCTGCCAATGGAGGTTTCCCTCCTGATGCAAACAGTACCTCGGGGACCAATTTTTGTCCGGACCACAGCAGGGTGGAAAGGGTTAAGCTTTCCCTCCCCAGCCTCCGGTGGTTCTCTGCCTCCCCCCACCCCTGGTTGCTGTTTACATTCTGTTAAAAGAATCTGAACACATTTAACACCACATCTGGTTTGACCCCCTTTTAACCCTTTCCATTGTGTGCAATGCAGGGGTGCTGCAGTTCTCCCTTACCAATTCATTAAGCAAAGCTTCACTGAACTGTATAAAATCTGCTTTTATTTCAGTCCGGTCAATATCCTTATGTAGAGGTTATTTATTTTGAAAGGATCTGAAGGTGTTGATCGCTCTGTTTGTATGAATCCTCTCCCCTCTAAGATTTGGCGGGTTCCTCTATAACGATCCTGAATGATTAGAATCCTCTTATAGCCTAAATTAAAGATAAAATCAAAGGAATAATATTGAGCTGCCTCCCTCTGCCCCCCATGTATTGCAACCGCTGTGATCCTGGATACTCCTGAAGATGTTTTAAAGAAAATAGGATTAAAGCGATTAGATATAGGATACATTTTTCAGCTCTGCCCTAGTACAGTTTGAAGGCCACTGCCAAATTAGCTTGCTAAGGATCAAGCTTAATGTAACACAGTTAGCACTGTTGACCCTCTGACCTCTCTGGCTAGAGTCGTCTGCAGTGACAGTTCAGAATGACTGAGCCCTGATGCCTCCACAGAGTTCCTGCTTTGGTTACGAGTTTTCTCCGATTCCGTAATGAAGCAAGAGCGATCAAAATTAAGGAGGAGGGTAATACTCTTGCACCCAGTATATTGCCTAGCCATCTCCTTGGGATTAATTGCTCGTAAAAAGGTCTCTGCATTGGTATGAAGAGCCACTTGGAGCCAAGCTGATGACCTCCTGATTCTTTTCCCCATTACCCAGGAGACATTATTTTGGTGGCGTCACCTCCTGTGCCTCCTCACAGCTATGGCATTGTGATTTCTACCTGCACTCGGAGGGGGTTTGCACTACAGGGGACCAAGCAGCTACAGTTGTCCCCCAAGCAAGCTCGCAAGCTTGGTGTGCCAGCAAGCCAGGTAGGACTGGCGTCGGGGATTGGTATCGTTGGGCACCTGCTGAGGCCCATATCCGTGTAAGGGGGAGGGGGCAATTGCTAATCCCTAGCCTTCCGGCCCTGCTTGCTGTTGCAGCCTGTTCACCTGCCCTCTCCAAGTGGGCAAGCAGAGAGAAGTGCAAGGCGAAGACGTCAACGCACCCTGTCCTTAGTCTCTCTCCAGAGGGGCAGTGACAACTGCCCAGAGGGAAAAAGAAGCCAGCGGGCAGCAGCAAGAGATGAACAAGATGATGCCTATCAATATGGTCGACACTGACATCAGTAGTCAGTGTGGTGTGAGAGCCAGTGTGGTGTAGTGCTTAGGGTGTCGGACTAGGACCCAGGAAACCAGGGACCAAATCCCCACTAAGGCCGTGAAGTTCACTGGGTGACCTGGGGGCCAGTCACTGTCTCTCAGTCTAACCTACCTCACAGGGCTGTTGTGGGGATAAAGTGGGGACGACCCTCAGGTACAACACCTTGAGCTCCTCGGAGGAAAGGTGGGATATAAATATGACAGTGACGATGATGCAGCCTTTCTGCCATGCTCCTGCGTGCATCCTCATTTCGGTGGCAAGTAGCGTGACATCCAGTTACCGCCTTCCTAAAGTAGATGCAAAAAATAGGGGGTTCCTTTAAGGAACGTTACTGGAGGGCCACACCTCCCATCAGCCCCGTCAGCATGGCCAATGGGCAGGGATGATGGAAACGGGAATTGAACAACATCTGGAGGGTCCCCCATCCCTGCTCTTAAGGAGTGGGAAACAGCATTCCTACATGATGCTATTTTCTCTGCTATATAAAGCTCCCATAAGATACATAATCGGTTGCCTGTGACGCTGCAACACCGGCCGTACAGTGCACTCACGTACACACAACCTATGCTTTGGCTAATGAAAAGACAGGGATGTAGGAAGCTGCCTTATATTGAGTCAGACCCTTGGTCCATGTAGCATAGTACTGTCTGCACTGACTGGCAGCATCTCCGTAGGGTTTCAGACAGAGAGGCTGTCCCAGCCCTACCTGGAGATGCCAGGGATTGAACCTGGGACTTAGAATCATGGAGTTGGAAGGGGCCTATGAAGCCATCGAGTCCGACCTCATGCTCAACGCAAGAATCCAAATTGAAGCAGGCTTCCTGCATGCAAAGCAGATGCTCTGCCCCGAGCCACGGCCCCTCCCCAAAACATGCACATTTATTTATATGATCATTTATACCCTGCCCTTCCAGGGCTTATGCGCTACTCAGAGCAGCTAACAAGATTTGAAATCCCCTATGCAACACAATAATGTTCTAAAAATGCACCATAAAAACGGTGAGCCACTACAATGTAATGACAACAGAGATGGGTGCAGCAGACAGAAAAAGAACAATGAAGAATTAAATATCCAGAGAAGCCTGCCTATGCAAAAAGATTTTTGCCTTCCAATGAAACGCCATTTATGTTGCCCTTCTTTCAGAAAAGTTGATGGGGGCCCCTGACAAGCTAGCTTCCCCACACACACACACACACATCTATGGCTTTTCCATACTTGTGAGATGCTCCACAACTGACCTGCGTCTTCCAGGTAGTAGCACTTGAGCTTTTTTAGTCAGCCAGCTCCTAAAATATTTCTTGAGGTTGAAGGCAATGATTCAACGCAGTGATTCATCACAGCGTTTACGTTCCTTTGACAGGAAGCTGCCGCTTGATGATGCGAGGCTGTATTACCCATCCAAGTGTTCATCTTGTTGCCTTTTCATCCCACGGGAAACTTTAAATGTCTGCAAGCTTGTCATCAACAATATAGGATCTCCTTGGAAAAATAAGATCCTTCCCGTGCCAATTTCATGGGTGATGTGGGTTTGAAAAGGCTTGCAATCCCAAACAGTTTCTTAAGGGCTTTTCTTTACATTGGGATGGGGAACCTGTGTGGCCCCTCCAGATGGAAGAGCAAGAGGTCCTCTTCATCCCTGATCCTAGGCCACGCTTGCTGGTGCTGATGGAGTTTTAACAACTTCAGGAGGGCCACAGGGGCTACACTAAACTTTCTGGGCAACTTTGCCATTTAACGCCCTGAAGGGATTTCGAGGGAACGCGGGGTGGTTGTAGGAAACCAGTCACATAGTCTGCTACTTGCAGTCTGAAGTGGAACAATCCCAGAACAGTTTTTCACTAGTTTTCATAGACTGGGCCTAATATTTGTGTGGCCCCCGGCATAGTATCGTAAGATATTGTGGCGTTGCGATGGCAAAGTCACCTCAACCTCTGCAGTGATTGACTGATGCAGCAAGCCTTCAAATTAGCCCATTAATGATCAGTGTTCAGTTTAAGGTTTACATTAGAGAGAAATTTTGAGTCCATTTCCAGGAGGCTGCAATTCTGCTGATTTTTTTTTTTTCGCGTGGGAAGATTTTGCTCAGATGGCCAGCACCTGAATGTACAAAGTGCCCACTGGAACATTCTGGTGCTCAGAGCTTTTCGTAAATTGGTTGTCTTGAAAACTTCGGAGCTGAGCCATTTAGATTTGAAAATTGCTGTCTTGTGTCATTACAGGTAACTGTATTTTGCCCTAGCAAGACTGCACATATGCCAGATAGGAGTTTCTCGGAGGGTCACCTTCCCATCCAAGCACGCGTGCATTGTCTAGCTTTGTTGCTGAGAAAGGAAAACGCCAGCCATCATGTTCCTGCTCTGTTGAAAGGTAAAAGGTTTTATTTATTTATTTATTAAATTTATATCCCACTCTTCCTCCCAAAGGACCCCAGGTCAGCAACCATAACAGATTAATCTAACAGCAACAAAAAGAAAAGCATTCCAAAAGTAGTTAAAAACATTCTAAAACACAGTTACAGTTTATAAACATTCTTCCATATAGTGACCAGAGGTGGAAAACTGAGGTCATTCTCGCAGTCCTGCAGGGTACACTAGGGATGTTGGAGAATTCTGAAAAAAACATAAATGAGAGCGGAAATTGCCAATGTTCCCTTGTTCATCCCATGTCCAGAACAGGAATCAGTCCAGCAAATATGATTGGTATTTGCTGTTGTTGCTTTCAGTCCACTGGTTATTGGTTATACTGCCTTCAAGTCCATCCAGACTTATGGCAACCCTATGAATAGGGTTTTCATGGTAAGCAGTATTCAGAGGGAGTTTACCATTGCCTTCCTCTGAGGCTGAGAGGCAGCGACTGGCCCAAGGTCACCCAGTGAGCTTCATGGCTGGATGGGGATTCGAACCCTGGTCTCCCAGGTCGTAGTCCAACACCTTAACCACTACACCACACTAATGATACATAATTACTTACAGGTTTTCCCCACTGACATTGTGTTTCCTTTTCATTGAAATTAATGGGGTGGAATAATGTAATGACAACATAATTTATGTAATTTACTGTGAATAGTAGTTGTTGGTGGAAAATGAACTACAGTGGAACAG
This sequence comes from Rhineura floridana, assembly GCF_030035675.1. Taxonomy (NCBI): domain Eukaryota; kingdom Metazoa; phylum Chordata; class Lepidosauria; order Squamata; family Rhineuridae; genus Rhineura; species Rhineura floridana. The sequence goes on along the minus strand of NC_084496.1, from coordinate 7,441,684 downwards.
AAACAGTGCTGCATGCAATGAATAAGGGTGGAATGGAAAACGAGGCCTTCTTACATCTCTTAAATCTTACAGAAGCCCACAAAATGAGATACACAGCCATTTCTTATGTGGGAGGAGGGAGCTTGAAAGTCTCGACGGCTTCTGTTTATTCTGTACTCATAGGTTTCTCTCTTGGGTTCTGAGCCTAGAAAGTGTGCGGGAGGAAATGGAATCCATAGCCATAGCAAGGCCAGTCCTACTGTCAGGCAGAGTGCGGCGGCTGCCTCAGGCAGCTGATTTTGGGTGACACAAAAAGGCATTATTTAATGTATTGTGGTTTTATTTACAGCTAAGTTGACTGGCCTTGTACTCTGTATCTTGACTTTTGGAATGTGATGGGACAGGATATTATTTGTTGCTCTGCCTCTGGTAACTTTTTATTTATTTATTTGGAATAAAATAAACACGTTTTTGTTTAGGCAAACCCTCTCAGACATGTCAATTTAAAATGCAATTTTAACGTGGAATTTTATTCTGTGTATTTGCCTCAAAATAGCTGGCTTTATTTACATTTTGATACATACTGTGACTTTCTCCCCCTTTTCAGTGTTTGAGTGCATTGGTATTTTTACATGAACATTTTATGAGACATTATAAAACATTCTTTCAAAAATACCAATAAATTTGTCTTATACAACCTGCCTTGTTGATTAAGCAGAGTGGCACAGAGTGGTAAGCAGCGGCAACGCAGCCAAAGCTCTGCTCACGGCCGCAGTTCGATTCCAACAGAAGGAGGAAGTTGAATCTCCCGTAAAAGGGGTCGAGGTCCACTGAGCCTTCCATCCATCCGTGGTCGGTAAAATGAGTACCTGGCATATGCTGGGGAGTAAAGAAAGGCCGGGGAAGGAACTGGCAATCCCACCCCATATAAATGGTCTGCCTAGTAAACGTCGCAAGACGTCACCCTAAGAGTCGGAAACGACTCACACTATAAGTGTGGGGACACCTTTACTTTAAATCTTACATGTTTACTTTAAGTCACTTTGAGAACGTAGCAAGCTGCCTTATACCAAGTCAGGCCAGTGGTCCATCTAGCTCAGGATTATCTACACTGACTGGCAACAGCTCTCCAGGGTTTCAGGCAGGGAGTCTCTCCCAACCCTACCCTGAGATGCCAGGGATCGAACCCGGACCTTTGTGCATGCAAGGCAGATGCTCTGCCACTGAGCTACATCCCTTCCCCGTAGACATATAATGAGAAGTGGGATATAAATCCCTTAAGTAAATAATAGATAAAATGCTTATCTATCCTGCTTCATAGCCACAAGAAGCTTCCAAAGAGGCTAAGATTTGCACAGTACAATTACTGTTCAAGAGTAGTATCAGGAAGTGAAGTAAGACAGTGCCCCTATGGTGACCAGAGTGTGCAGGAAGCATTTCCCACCCTCAGCTTTGGTCTTTCCTGGCGTCATTTCAGACACCGCCTACTAGATAGCACACGGATCTTGCTGGAGGGTTGCTGGCAGTTGCCAGCTGCTCGAGAGTAGCTTTTACTGGAGGGCTTCCTAGGCAAGGACGTGGGGCTGGGCAGCTGGAACTAGCTCAGCCTTTGTGGGCAGTTGCAACCAGGCCATTAATTTCATGTATGTATGCATGCATTTAATTTATATCCAGCCCTTCCTCCCAAAGGAAGAAACAGCAAGTGATAAAAGACTTGAACAAGTGATAAAATGCCTAAACACATCTTTAAAAGCATATCTTAAAAAGTCTCCAACCAAAACCCTCTGACTCCTTACTCCCAAGCGCCCATTGCCTGCTTTTTCTCAGTCACTGGTGTGTGTTTTTTATCACCTGCAAATCTCAATGTTTCAAATTTCAGAAATTTTGAGATTATGGGGAATTTTGGAAATTTGCCAAATCAACTTGTTTCAGCCTGTGTCCGGTTAAATCATGCTTGGTGTAGACCCACCGAAAATGCAGAAGGTGTGGGGGGAAGGGGAAAAGCAGCAGGAGATGCAATGTGCCTGCATTTAATTATTTTATTTTATTTTATTTGTTTGAAGAATCAGTGGCAGAGAGGTGGGGATGGGAGAGAAATTCCATTCCATTCACATTAAAAGCTGGACCTCCCAAATCCACATTTTCTGAAATAATATATTAACCAAATTTTGCCATCCTGGGCTCCTTCTGGGAGGGGCAGGATATAAATGTTAATAAATGAATAATTTTGCAACATAGTTCTTCAGGCAAGAAATGTGTACCAAAAAAGGGTATACTAGGTAAAGCGTGCATATACTGTAAATCCATATATTCATGAAAACAGCATACAAATATGCATTGCGTAAGGGGAAACTGCTTTGCAAAACTGTGTATATTAGCAACATTGCCTTCAAAAATGTGTACATTAGAAGAAATTCACACTAAAATACTGAAGAATGAGGACTTTTGATTTTTTTTTTTTAAGCAAACTGATGTGGATTTGTAGAGAACTGGCTGGGAAAATGAGAAACCAAAACTGGTATATTTGCTGATCCATAACTCTGAGCATGTCATAGTTGAATACAAGTTCCAGAGCTTGGAAAAGTTACTTTTTTTTGAACTACAACTCCCATCAGCCCAATCCAGTGGCCATGCTGGCTGGGGCTGATGGGAGTTGTAGTTCAAAAAAAGTAACTTCCAAGCTCTGAATACAACCCTTCCGCTCTAACATTAACAAACCATCATCTTATGAGTATAATTAAACTTTAATTCAGATCCATCACATAATATGGAAAAAGCAAGATTTACCCCTGGTCCATGCAGCTGCATGTATGTATACTTTCATTATTTTAAATATATATACGCAAACTCATTGGAGCCATCCTTGGTCTGAAAAGCATCACATGAGGACCAGCCTTCTGAGAGGCAGGTTGCTGAACCCCTTTCTACCAAAAGTAATGGCCCAGCCTCCACCTCTGTGGTTTGCCAGCAGCAGAAGTTTGTTGTGGCTTTTGAAGGTGCATGCGGCAAGAGTTTTTTGTGTTGCGATGTACTGTGGGGTTTCTGAAAGGGCAACTGGAAATATGACCCAGGAACATCACATATAGTGGCATTTCTACCACATTGTGCCACATCCCTTGAATGCTTTATTTACTATTTGCTTCTGTTTTATTTGTTTGATCCTAGGGCTAATGAAAGGACTGGAAGAGAAAAGTTTCTTGGAGGAAGTTCAGAGCAGTTTGCACTCTGAGGCTGAACCAGAACCCAGTCTGTGTTTTCACGTGGTTCCTTATTCCGACCGCTTGCTGCAGGACCTGGGTGCGTTGCAGCAGAGTATAAACGTAGACCCTGCCTATTAAGTATTACAATTCTGAAGACGGAGAGGGAGCTGGTGGCTAAGAAGCTGAGTGGCGAACTGGGAAAGTTCCTAGTTTAAATTTCCTCTCTGCTATGAACTCACTTGTGATCTTAGGCAAGCCACTAAGCCAGGTGGGGAGAATCTTTGGTCCTCCAGATGTTGCCAAACTACAACTCCTGTCAGCCCCAGCAAGCCTGGCCAATGGCCAGAGATGGGTGTTGTAGTTTGGCAACATCTCGAGGGCCAAAGGTTCCCCGCACTTGCACTAAACTTTTAGCTTCAGTGGCCCATCTGTAAAAAAAGAGATGATGGTGATGATTTAGCACATTTTATTGAAGTGCCTACATTTTTCTAAGCACTGTACGGGTATTAAAATATAAGGCAATCCCTGCCTGCAGGCTTGCTATCTAGCAGACTTAATGCAAAATGAATGGAGAGGAAAGGGGAAAGCAAGCACAGGAGCGGGTTCACCTTCACTGCATGGTACACAGGACCAGACTGGTCTCCCCCTTGCTGTGATTTTTTTTTCTGGAGGTGGCGGGTTGCAGCCTTCCACTGGCCCTTGGTCTTCTGTCCAGTGGTAGAGGCCAGAAGGTTCCTCCCTTCAGCTCTGCAGTCCCAGGGCAAAAGGGTAGTGCATCTCTGAGAGGGTGGCTATAAGGATTACTGAGTTAATGACTGGTCTCAGATGCTGTGACACTATGGTTTGTTAAGCTCAACCATGATCCTGCATTATTTCTGAACTTGAGCCTGCCCGCAAGCTGTAGCTTCTTAGCACTCCAGAAACCTGGATGCGACTCCACCATTTGAAAACTGGCCTGCAGACCACCGTTTCTGTGGCTTCCTGTTATGTCTGAATTCATGATGGACAAACCATAGTTAGGGCCATTGGTCTGCCTTTCAAGGCTGCTGTATGACAGATGCAGACGTATGAAGCAGAGCTCTGAGCAGAGGAGAAACAGAAGTGGTTTCCTTGTTGTGTGTCTGGAAGCTCAAACAATGGTGTGGATTCTAAACTGTGGTTTACACACTACATTTAAACCCAAACGCCACATTCGCCCATCATGATAAACCATAAGCCTTGGCTTCCCATGATTGCCAGCCAGCCTTAAGCCATGGTTTGCTGTTGGCTTAGCAATCTTGGTTTGTTACGTCAGAATAAAGCACAATCCCAGGTTTAGATGCAATGCTAAGCTTTCCCCTTCATGGTTTGCTCACCTGCTCACACAAAAGGAGGAGTGAAGCGGGAACATTCAGGCTGTGTGCACATAAGCTCATAATATGGTTTTAATTATGGGCTATGGATTTCAAGACAAGAATTTCAAGGCACTTGCCTTGTAATAAAAACTAGCACTGCAGCCAGCCATAAGGAAAACCACCCAAGGCTTTATTGAATAGAAGTGTTTTATTTTATTTTGGCATCTAAAAGAAGAAGCAAAGTGGGTGCCAAGCAAATATGTTTGGGGAGGGTTTTCCCTAGCTGGGTCACTGCAGCAGAGAAGACTCTCTGTCCCTGTTAGCCTAACCTTCAGCGTTTGGGAGCACCTGGTGCAGATCCTCAGATGAAAACTACAGCAGAGGAGCTGAAGGCTTCCTCTGGAGTAAATGGTTTCTCTCCCTCCCCCTCCCGACTTTCCTTTTGCAGGTGGCAATTTTAGTGCTGTGCCAGATCCCTCTAACATTCCCATAGATGTTTTACGCAGCAGGAGATACGCTTCTGATCCCGATATGGAACAAGTTGTCCTGTTGACCTTCACTGGAAAGGAAGCCATGAAGACCGCTGGTGCTGTCCTTCACCAAATCCTTGCGCTTGGCTCTAGGAAGCAGCAGGCTCCAGGTCAGCTTAGAGCCTGCCTAGATATGTCTCGGTCAGGAGTGGGGAACCAACTCCCGTCAGCCCTAGCCGGCATGGCTAATGGCCAGGGACGATGGGAGTGGTAGTTCAGCAACATCTAGAAGGCCAAAGGTTCTCCGCGCCTGTTCTGTGTGATGCAGAAGCACTAACATAGCCTTGATGCAGAAACCCGAAGTTATCATGATTAGGGACGGGGGAGAATTTGGATTCAGTTCACATTTAAAGGCGAGCCTACCTAATTCGCACTTTCCAGAACAATAAATGAATCAAAGCATACTTCGAAATTTACCCTCCTTTGAATTTTGCAACGCATTTCTCCAGCCAAGTAGCCAAATATGCATATACTAGAGGGCTCCTACTGGGAGGCAGGGTGGGATATTAATCAAAGAAACAAATAAATGAACAAATAATAAAAATGTGCCTGTCAATGCATATCTTAATCAAAATGACTTGACCAAAAAATGCATTATATCAGGGGGAATTGTTTTGCAAAAATGTGTATCTTAGTCAAAACCCTGAAACTGACATATTTCCCTAATTGTGATGTGTGCCAAACAATTGTCTGATTATGCCAAACTCTGTCTGAGTCTGCCACTGTTTTGTGCCTGGCTCTGCCAGGCTCTGCGTTGGGCCTCTTTCACTTTCAGCCATCTCAGGTGGGCCATGGGGGGAGACAGTCTGAGAACGCCCGACCTTGACCGAACTGCATGGTGTTCTTGAGTTGAGTCACAGTGACATTTAATGTCATGCTGATGTCAAGGTAAGGATGACATTTCTCATAAAGACAACATCCTTCCTTGCAAAGTATGGTGGCATAATGCTTTCAATGCCACATAAATGTATAAAAGCCCCGTAAATTACTGGCCTCTTCAAGTCAATCCCAGTATGCAAACAAAAATATGAGTAAGTTCCTTGTGGGTGCCAGGCTGATGACAGAATCTAGTTTATAATTAATCTCCCTAATTATTGAAGCATTATTAGGGATGGGCTAAAGTCTTTAATCCTGTATGCTTCTGTGTAAGAGCACTTAGCTCTGATAGAGCATCCCTCAAGACTCTGAAGAGGTCCATTTTATCAGCCATCTCTGAAACAGACTGTTGCTCTCCCCTCGACTGTGTCCTAAGAAACCTGCTTTCCTCTTTTAGTCATAAACAGACCAATGTCTTTGCTTTTCAGCATTTTGTTACGTTGGGCCCCAGACTCCAACGGGTAAAAAAATCTCAGGAGTCTCCATGTGTACCTTGAGTTTGGTTTCCTTAGACTGAAGGTCTCCAGAGAGACAGTGGTGCCTTTGTGATATATAGTTTTTATTTACACATATCCAGTGTGCAAGCTGAGCAGAAGATGGAAGGCTCACAGCGTTAACATTCCAACGGGTCTTGCTTTCCCATTAGGTTTCTTGGGGGCTCCCCATTGCCATAGCTCCGGATTCAGAACAAAGAGCGAGTCTTTCTGACTCCACACTGTTCCCAGCCAGATTGTCCTTTGCTGTCTTCTACACCCAGACCCACACCTTGATCCTGACTTGCTGATAGGGAAGGCGGAAAAATTTGATTCAGTTCACATATAAAGAGGAACCAGCCAAGCTCGCACTTTCTGAAACGATACATGAACCCAACCACGGCCATCCTTCGAAATTCAGACTTCTGCAAACTTTGCGATGCATTCCTCCGTCCAAATAAATGTGAACAGAAATACATATATATGGGCAGGTGTGGGGAGCCCTTGGCTCTGTAGTTTGTCAAGGGTGATGGGAATTATCTCAGTGAGGATCCTTCCTCTTTTAGCATGTAGTTCCCAGGATTCTTTGGGGGGGGGAAGCCGTGTGCTTTAAATGTATGGTGTGGATCCACCCTGTGATTGGATACCAGGGGTTGACTGTTCCTCAAGGGGGCAAAACAGTAATTCATGGTGGCTACGTCTCTCTTGGCAGTCTCGGAAGACTTTGACCCGCGATTTGAGCTTCTCGCTCTCAAGTGGTTGCCCCTCCTCACTCGGACACAGGCTAAGGAAATAACACCCTTTGAGGTGGGAGATAAGTCCTGGCAAATGAGTCTTGATGCCCTCATGTCCAGCCCTGCACTCATATACGTGTTGCGAAGGATTGGTGCCTTTGTGGGACTTGCTGAGATCCTGAAAACGCAGCCCAACAGCAAAGTGATCTCTAATGCTGGTGATCTTCAGAGAGTGATGTCGCCGACCCCAGAGATGGCCTTCAGGCAGGCAGTGCTCCTCTTCACTGAGAAAGAGTTTGTAGGCGGTGGGTAGAATATTTTCTTTCTTTCATTTACCAAAAAAAACTGCCCTGGGCCGTGGCGGGGTTAAAATATTTTGGTGCCGGAGGTGGAAAACCCAATGTCACCTCTTTGGGCCAATTAACACAAGACCCTGCGCTCTTGCGCCACTCCTATTTGTTGCAGCGGGGCTCACAGCAGAAAACATCCTGGTGGAGGTGGACTTGTGGGCTACCTTTTTAATCTGCCATCTCACGTTGCCTCCTCATCAAGCTGCCTTTCCCCTGGACAGACTTGCTAAGTAATTTTGCTTCTGGGTCTGGTACAGCATGCTAAAAGAGGAAGGATCCTGTGCTAAGACCCTGAGTGAACCAAGCATTGTGCATCGGACAGTATACTGTATCGGAATCTGCCGTATAGCAAGTCAAGGCTATTTAGGTCCTCTTGCTCAGTGTGGTCAGTACTGACTGACAATGGCCTTTCAGGCTTTCAGACAGGAGACATTCCCAGTGCTACCTGGAGACACGGGATTGACCCAGGGACCTTCTGCATTCGCAGGCTGTTGGCAGAGGCATTTGGCTCCCTCTTCTTACTCATAAAAAAATCTGTCTCTGTCACTTTGCAGATCCCAAACGCCGTTCTGCCCTGAAGTACTTGCCACCTCCTGGAAGGCTTCCGCAGCTCAAAGGTAAGACCTGACCTTGCATCAACTTCTTCAACACAACACACAAATTCATTTTTGGAAGTCACTGCCAGGAAGACAGAGTGCCGGGACCAAGAAACAGCTGCCCCTCCCCAAAAGGCGATAAGACGGGGCAGTTTTGTAAAACCTTTTGCCCACCCCTGGAGCCCCCATTTTCAAGCCAAAACAGTTCTGGGAGGAGCTTCAGCTCAACTCTCACAACGATGTTTGGTGCTGCTCATGATGGGGGAGAAATTTGATTCAGCTTGCATATAAAGGTGAACTTACCTAATTCTCATTTTCCAAAACCAAAACACAGCCATCCTTTAAAATTCACAGTTCTCATAATTTTGAAATGCAATTCTCCGTAATGTGTACAAAAATGCATATACTAGTGTAATGTGTGCATACAAATGCATACATTTCCAAAAATAACGTAAAAATGCATGAAATCAGGGGAAATCGTTTTGCAAAAATGTGTATATTAGGCAAAATTGCGCATTAGGCAACATTTGTCTGTATATTAGGAGAAATTCACTGATGAAATTTCATGAGAACAAAACTTTGCAAAAACTAATGTGGAAATGAGGAGAACTGAACTTAAAATAGGAAAAATGAGCAAGTAAGAATGACATATTAGCCCTTGCCACTGTCAAACTCCGTTACCCAAGAACCCTTGTCTGTTGCTCTTGTATGCTAATACCCTTTCACTTTCCATGTACAGCAGGAGGGACTCCTACAAGCCACGTGGAATCCCTCTTCCACTCCATGCAAGTAGGTAAGGAAGCCAAGGCTGAAAAGCCCCCCTTTGCTTTCTGGGGGAAGTGTGGATTTGTCAAATGCTGCACAAAGAGGGCTGCATGGTAATATATGCCAGTGGACCTGATCAGGCCGGAGAAGAGGAATATGCACCCCACCTGCTTTTCTCCTTCATCCTGCAATTTACTTCTTCAGTTGCTCTGTTTATTTTCAATTAAGCACACTTAACCATAGCAGTGATCACGCTCTTGCTGTTGCCTTGTTAAATCTTTTTACCTACCAGATGCCACAGTGAGAGGAAGAGGCATTGCTCTTTGTTATTTGGCTTCAGTCATTATCACCTTGGCTTCCACTGGATATGTGACATCATCATGAAGACAATGCAGAGTGACGACATGTTTCCCTCACTCTGCATTGACCAGAAGCAGTGCGGAGCTTAAGAACATAAGATCCATTTCAATCGGGTTTCAGGCCTGGTTTTGGCACTGAGATGGCCTTGGTCGCCCTGTTTGATGACCTATGTCGGGAGAGAGACAGAGGGAGTGTAACTCTGTTGATTCTCCTCGATCTCTCAGCGGCTTTTGATACCATCGACCATGGTATCCTTCTGGAGAGGCTCGCGGAGTTGGGAGTTGGAGGCACTGCTTGGCAGTGGTTCCGCTCCTACTTGGCGGGTCGTCTCCAGAAGGTAGTGCTTGGGGAACACTGCTCGACACCGTGGGTTCTCCAATATGGGGTCCCGCAGGGTTCGGTTTTGTCTCCAATGCTTTTTAACATCTACATGAAGCCGTTAGGCGCGGTCATCAGGAGCTTTGGAGTGCGTTGTCATCAGTACGCTGATGACACGCAACTCTACTCCTTTTCATCTTCTTCAGGTGAGGCTGTTGATGTGCTGAACCGTTGCCTGGCCGCGACAATGGACTGGATGAGAACTAACAAACTGAGGCTCAATCCTGACAGGACCGAGATGCTGTTGGTGGATGGTTTCTCTGATCGGATGGTGGATATATATCCTGTTCTGGATGGGGTTACACTCCCCCTAAAGGAGCAGGTTCGTAGTTTGGGAGTCGTTTTAGACTCTTCCCTCTCACTTGAGGCTCATGTAGCCTCGGTGGCACGGAATGTGTTCTACCAACTTCGGTTGGTAGCCCAACTACGTCCCTATTTGAGTAAGGAGGACCTCACATCAGTCGTACATGCTCTGGTAACCTCGCGTTTGGACTACTGCAACGGGCTGTACGTAGGGCTACCTTTGAAGACAGTTTGGAAGCTTCAGCTAGTGCAAAATGCGGCGGCCAGATTGATAACAAAGACCAAGCGGTCCGAGCATATAACACCTGTTCTGGCTCGCCTGCACTGGCTTCCAATATGCTTCCGGGCCAGATTCAAAGTGTTGGTATTAACCTATAAAGCCTTATATGGCGCGGGACCACGATACCTGTTGGATCGCCTCTCCTGATATGAACCCGCCCGTACACTATGGTCTACTACAAAGGCCCTCCTCCGGGTTCCGACTCTTAGGGAGGCCCGGAGGGTGGCAACAAGATCTAGGGCCTTCTCAGTGGTGGCCCCCGAACTGTGGAATAGTCTCCCCGAGGAGGTGCGCTTGGCACCGACATTATTATCTTTCCGGCGCCAAGTTAAAACCTTCCTCTTCTCCGAGGCATTTTAATTTAAGTTAATTTAATTTTAATTTTAAATGTGTTGTAATCTGATTTTAGATTTTGTACTTTTTATATGCTCTGTTGTATTACTGTGTAATTTTATTGTATTTTTTGTTGTTCACCGCCCAGAGAGCTATTGCTAGTCGGGCGGTATATAAGTTTAATAAATAATAATAATAAGAAGAAGAGCCTGCAGGATCAGGCCAGTGGCTTAATTACCTCTGTTACCAAAACTATGAACAGGTGGCAAAAGGAGATGAAAAAGTTGGGGAGGAGGTCTTTCATGAAAGCTCCCTCCAAAAAGCCCCCTTGTGAGCTGACGAAGTTTGCTTGCAGACTGTTACTTCACCCCTAAAAAGTTTGTACAGACTTGAGAAGATCACTGAAAGCAATTCAGGACCCTCAAAGAAAGGAACTTGGAAACTTAGAGGAGCATGTTTCGGAGAAACACCGACAAATGACATCATTTTCCAGCATGGAGTATTCTCACTAGTATGAATGAATGTTATGAACAGATCGTATGCTGCCTACAAGAAATCTAAAAAAAAAAAGTTTCTGAAGGGAATCGTGAAATATTAAATTCCACATCTATTGAGGTCTATGACTCACATTTTCTAGAAAGACTGCAAAGGCTTCCCCCAAAATGCAGTGGGTTTTATTTAAAGAAAAAGCCATGGCCATGAATCAGGGCTAAGAGCTAGATTTGGAAAGCACAAAACTGGGGGGTGGGGGAATCTTGTTTCCTGTTGAGGGCCCCATTCCCTGAGGGATAACCTGTCAGGGGCCACATGGCATGGTGGTTGCAAGATTTCTTTTATCTATGGTGGAACGTTCAGTTATGTGACCTGCTACCCAAAGTTAACACATAGCAGGCCCTCTCAGAAGTTCAGGCAGACCCAGACCGCTGATGATTTTTAAGGCCCTTAGCCATCATAAAAATAAGTAATGACACAACACAAAAACAAAATAAGGCAAGAGAGAGAGAGAGGTTTGTTTAGATAATCAGCTGGTCTGAGGACATGTTCATCGTGGTCTAATCTTGTGCCATCAGAACAGATATATTTTTAATAATATTTATAAACATTTCTCACTCTTTCATGTGACAAAATCTATATCTGTTAATAAAAAAATCATGCCTTTGACCAAATCACGTATCTTATTTGCTTAAATGTTCAGCTCTAAGCTGAAAAACAAGTTGCAAAACTTAACAAATGCCCCAAATTTAACAAGCATCTAAAGGCGAGGCCCTCTTGGTGAGAGCCAGCTCATCATTCTACTTGTAAAATGTAGTGCAACATCTTTAAGGTCTTCTGTCGCTCTCTTGTACAGGAACGCAAATCTTCTGCACGGTGCTGCTGATCAAACCCGGCCCATGGGCCCGTAACCTAGCAAGGCTCCTCCGAAACCTAGACCGTGAGAAATTCAGCCTGGTTGGAATGAAACATGTAACCCTCGCCCCAGAAGATGTCGAAGCGCTCCTTTCATCTGAAGCTAAGCAGGTTTGTTGGCCCTAAGAGTGGAGAGAAACTTCAGAACACGAGAGCTGGGTGAAGTGGTTCTGTATGTCATCTACATTTGGAACCCAGCTTTAACACCCCCCTAAAGCATGGGTCCTCCTTCTCGTTTTTACCATTTGTTACAGTCTTTTTCCTTCTCTCTCCCTCCCCCTCTCTCTTTCTGTTTTCTTCAGTCTTCCTCTCCCTTCTTCCAATTTGGGCACTTCCAGACTTTCATGTCACTTTGAGCCCTTATGTATGCTGAGAAAGTGACTCGCAATCTCTAAATACTACACATTACACTTGATCGTAGCCAAAAGGTCGAGAAGCAATCTCTAAATAGGTAAAATGAGTACCCGGCATATGCTGGGGGGTAAAGAAAGGCCGGGGACGGAACTGGCAATCCCACCCCATATATACGGTCTGCCTAGTAAACGTTGCAAGATGTCACCCTAGGAGTCAGAAGCGACTTGCACTACAAGTGTGGGGACACCTTTACCTTTTTTAGTTTTTTTTATCATTGTCCAGAGCGATTGGCTATGAATCATGGGGAGGCAGGTTATCACAGGCATTTGACAAAGACCTTTTATAGGCATTTTTATAGGACCTTTTATAGGACCTTTAGTGTGGCAGCACCTACCCTGTGGAATTCCCTCCCTTTGAATATTAGGCAGGCACCATCTCTGCTATCTTTTCGGCTCCTCTTGAAGACTTTCCTCTTTCAACAAGGCTTTTAGGTTGAGACCTATCCCAGTCTGCGTCTGTGTTAGAATTGCTTAATATGTTTTTTAATAATGTTTTTACCCCTTTTTTAAAGTTTTTTTAAAAAAATGTTTTTAACACTGTTTTGTTTTAATGTATTTTAAGATTGGTTTTTATGATGTCTTAAAGTGTTTTTAGCGCTTTGTTTGCCACCCTGGGCTCCTGCTGGGAGGAAGGGTGGGATACAAATTAAATAATAATAACAATAACAACAACAACAACAACAACAACAACAATAACAATAATAATAATAGTGTGGCAGAGCATCTGCTTCGCATGTAGAAGGTCCTAGCCTCAATCCCCAACATCTCCAGCTAGGGCTGGGGGAGACCCCCTCTCTGAATCCCTGGGGAGCTGCTGCCAGTCAGTGTAGACAGCCCTGAGCTAGATGGGGCAATGCGTCTGACTAGGTATAAGGCAACCTCCAAGGTTTGCGATGGACCAAAGCTCAGTGGTAGATCACCTGCTTTGCACGCAGAAGGTCTAAGGTTCAATTCCTGGCATCTCCCAAGTTGGGCTGGGAATGTCCCCTGCTTGAAACCCTGGCATCTTCAGTGGAAAAGAAGGACCAGGGAGTAGGTGACAATGTGAGGAATCACCAGGGGTGCAGGTTAGAGCATCTTGGCTGTGAAGGGTTCCCAGTACAGGAGTGACTCCCCACCCGCTAGCCACGGGCTCTTCCCTTAGGGAGTGTGGTCACATCCACACCATTCACTTAAAGCCCTTTAACCATCATGGTTTCCCCCACCCCAAGATCCTGGGAACTGTAGTTTATTGAGGATGCTGAGAGTTGTTAGAAGACTCCTTGCAGAGCTACAGTTCCCAGTGTTCTTTGGGAGAAGCTACAACTGTTAAAGTGGTATAAGAGTGTGCTTGAAATGTACACCATGGATGTCACCTCTGCCTCAGCACCAATAAGTCTTCTTTAGCTCTGGTTTATTCTGACTCTTGCCTCACCCTATAGATCCTGTATGATCCCCAGTAGAGGCTGGCCTGCTAGGGCAAATGGGGCAATGCCCCACCGACCTCAGTCTTGATCCCTCCAAGCCCACCTGCCTTATTACTTACAACCAGTCCAGAGATGGCTCTGGCTCTCTGCTACCTCCTCCTTAGCGTTGGTGTTGCCCTTGTAGAACTCAGCAGGAGGGTGGGGACAAAGCTAGAATGAGTTGGCTCTGCCTGTTATTGGCTCAGGCTCCACCTACCAATGGGTTCCTTCCCTTCTGCCCCACCAGTCTCAAAGTGCACCAGCCATCGCTGGTGACCAGGGATTTGAGGAGCGTTATCATGTCCCCACCTACCCTGAACACGCCCGATCTTGTCTGATCTCAGAAGCTAAGCAGGATCAGGCCTGGATAGTGCTTGGATGGGAGACCGCCTGGGAATACCGGGTGCTTTAGGCTTAGAGGAAGGCAGTGGTAAACCAGCTCTGAATACCTCGTACCATGAAAACCCTATTAATATATCCAAAAGATTAATAGGGTTGCCATAAGTTGTAATCGACATGAAGGCATATAACAACAAAATCATGTCCCCACCTCACCCCTTCAATCCCCTTTTCTCCAGACAAAACATACCCACTGCTACCTAGTCAATGATGGCTGATACTCCCAAATCTAGTGATATAAACAAGCCTCACGTTCTGGCTCTACCTGCTGATTTCTGTCCTTTGACTCTGCCCTCCGTGTCCAGACATTTCTCCTACCACAACCAAACTAAAACTCAACTCCCCTTGCTCACCCACAAGCAGCCCCAAACCTTCGCCAATCAGCCACCATGTCAAGCGACCCTCTTTTTCCATAGGCCATGAATCTAAAGGTTTCAATCAATTTGTGAAGTTCAAATGCTTCATAAATGATTCATCATCATCATCATCATCACACATTCTTGTAACACCATATCTCTAATTTAGTGGTTTGGGACTAACAGAGAGTCATACTTAAAGATTAATGATACATAAAGATGAAAGACTGCACAGGAAGACACCAGAGCCTTCCTTGGCTTGAGTGGAGTGGTATTCTAACATGTACAACATTATAAAAACAGCACTGTGAAACGGATGCTGCCATTCTTGCAAGGCTGAACTGGTTTGATGGCTGCAGCTTATTGTATTATTTTAAGGACAGATTTTGCACCCCACGTTTCTTTCATAAGAGCATGGAGCATACAGAGGAAGATATCCACCCACTGAGCTTATGAGTGCAAAAACTCAGGATGGATAGATACAGGGCTAGGTATCTAGCTGTCGCACATATGATTGACTCCAACGGTGATGTTTATGGGAGATGGGCTTTCACTTGCTATGACCATGACATGACTTTGATTGACCCAACAGTTCTTCTTTCTCCCTAACTGAATAGAAAAAGCTTCTCCTTTTTTCTAAGCCTCCTTTCTTTCCGGCCATCCTGCTACCATAGCCTGGTGTGCTTAAACAGGGCTAGCTATTGCACAGAAACGGGGCTAGCTATTTCACATTTTCTTAGCGCAACAAACTGGGCTAGCTATTGTGCATTTGATGAGCGCAACAGAAACTGGGCTAGCTATTGCGCATTCGATTACACAACAAACTGGGCTAGCTCTTGCGCATTTGATGAGTGCAACAGAAACTGGGCTAGCTATTGTGCATTTGATGAGCGCAATAGAAACTGGGCTAGCTATTGCACATTCGATTACACAACAAACTGGGCTAGCTATTGCACATTTCATTTGCGACAGTCCCTATTTCTGTCCAGAATACAAAGCTTCTATAAGACCTTGTTTCCTTTTCTGACCAGGACCCTGTTGTCTTAGAGGCTCACTCGGGCTACCTCGCTTCAGGCTCCTCTTTGGTGCTCTGCCTTCAAAGAGAGAATGCAGTGAAGAAGCTTCTGGACTTACTTGGTCCTGAAGACCCCAAGCACGCTCGAGCAGTAAATCAGTTCTTTTGGAGAGCTCAGTATGGGCACAGCTTAGCCCGGAATGGGTTTTACGGTGAGTAAGGCTGGGGGAGAAATTCAGTTGACTTTGCATGTAAGGTTGAATCAGATTTGCACTTTCCAGGAAAAATATGGGATCCGAAACATACTTCAAAATTATAGCCATGCTCCAAAATTTGCAGTTATCTGAATTTTACGGTGGAGATCACCAAACAATGTTTCTAAAAGTGCATACATTATGGAGAAAGTATGCATAAAAATAAATATATTCATGACAATCATGTACAAAGATGCATTATATTAGGGGAGATTGCAGGAAAGTGTACATTGGTCAAAAAGTGCATACAAAATGTGTTTATTAGGAGAAATTCACAATAAAATGTGATGAATTTTCATGAGGATTTTTAAAAAAATAACACGAAGCCCTGTGAATTGCTGCAGTAAAGTGGAGAACTGGATTTAAGACTGGAAAAATGAGACATGGAGGGAACCAACATGATACAGATCCTTCCATTGCTAGAGTCTATCCGTTGAAGAATGCTCAGAAGGTTCCCACTTGAAATAAGTAGAACACCCCTAGTTTTTCCAGCAGTGAAAGAAAGATTCTAGCTATTGAGATGCTATTTCATACCAGCCCAAATTGGAACCCTCTGAAAAGCTGACTTGGTGCTGGACATGTAAAAATTCATTTCCAAGCTTTGAGCATAGCTTAGCTATATTTCCCAAAACAGCCTCCAAAGCAGCACCTTCAAATAGCCAAACTAGCTGGGAGGCAGATGCAGTTTCTGGACACTCCAAATAAAGTATCTCTCACGGTCTGCTATCTGGACTGTGTTATCTCATGTTTACAGAACAAAATGAGTGTTGACTGTCTGCCCAGAAACTGAGGGGGGAGCAGAGAGGAGAGAAAAACTTTTTCCAGTTTGCTCTTTTTAAGACTTGGCTATATGAGGAGGTTGCATACCTGGACGTATAATATTATATACATTAATGCACAAATTTTAAGGACTCTTAGAGGGGAAAAGTTACATTAAATATATGAATATATGGGGACAGCCCATAATGTTGTTGTTGCTACATTTATATCCCACCTTTCCTCCAAAGACCTCCAGGTAACATACATAGTTCTCTTCCTCATTTTATCCTTACAACAATCCTGTGATGTAGATTAGGCTGTGGGAATAGAGGGAAACGTAGGTTCTTTACTTTCAGTGGGTCTGCTCTAAGCAGGACTTAGTTGAATGCAACTAGCATGTTCAAATATTCCTGTAAGATCCTGATTATGATGATACTATCCCTGCACACAGAAAGCTAGCACATCAGAGAGAAGATTGGGCTAGCCTTTTCTCCCTGACATGCTGGCTTTCCACAGGCAGGGAGATTTCTGTGCGGGAGAGCATTCAAATATGTCAGCTTCCTTACCTGCATTCTGAAGCAGCGCATGGTCAGCAAGACTCTGACGCACTTATGCCCAAATGTGTCAATCAGACCCTGGGGAAAGTGGGGGGCACATGAAGAGCATGTCATTTACCAGGTACCAAGTGAGTTTCATTCTGGCACTCCTGGAGCAAACAAATATTTATACAGAACGATCTGAGATAGGGTTATTATATTGGAACGAGGCACTGAAATGATTTCATTTCCTGATAACTCCGTGGGCTTCAGCAGCAATTCCCCGCCGCCACCCAGGTGAGATGTGTCAGCACGCAGATAGCATCTGCAGCCGCTTTGCCCAATACCCCTTTCTGAATTTTCTAACCCGTTATTACTTGGCTGCAAAGAAGAAGAAGACAGTGACATTGTGTTTGCGCGGAAAACAAGCTTGAGCCACAATAGAGTGGAGTCAAAACAACAAGGAGACAAAGAGACTGTTCTTGGCGTAATAGGTTGAAATGTTTGCTGTTACAGTGTATAACAGCTGCCCTTTAAAGCAATTTCTCCAGGAATCTGCGTGCCATCAATCATCCCGAGAGAGGAGCAGGAGCAGAGACAATGTTTAATTCATAGCCCGATAGAATCATCTCTTTGTATTTATCTCTCTCAAGGCTCCTCATCGTATTGTGTTGCTGTTTGGGACATTGAGCTGTTTTTTCCAGAAGGGTTGTGTGGTGCTGAGAGCCCATCTTTCGATGCAAAAGAGGTAGGACTCCTGTCCTTGCTGATGTTTTATGCACGATGGATGGATCTCCGGCATATCTGAGTTCTGGGCTTATCTTTGTTTGTCTTTCTTCATCCGTTTCCCCAGCCCTATCTAAGATGCCTTCCCAAAGACATCTAGGCCAAAGTTATAATCTTCTTCACCCTTTGCCAACCTGGAACACTCCAGTTGTTTCGGACCACAACTCCCATCAGCCCCATTCAGGGCTGATGGAAGTTGTGGTCCAAAACATCTGGAGAGCCCCGGGGTGGCGAAGGCTGATCCATTGCAATGGACTCTATAGGGGGATTCAGACAGACCCTCTCATGCACTGAAAGCCTGCATGGTTTGCTTTGGTGTTTTGTAGGGGTGTGCCAGCTAGGGATGGAGGAGGAATTTGATTCAGTTTGTATGTCAAGCCAAATATGTCAAGTTCGCACTTTCCGAAACAATATGACAACCCAAATACAGCAAGCAAACCATGTTCGCAAAGATGCATCTGTTAGAGGAAAATGAATACAGGAGGGAAAATAACGTACCAAAAATGCATTCTGTGATGAGAAGTGGCTTTGCAAAAATGTGTATATGAGTCAGAACTGCCTACAAAAATGCATTTGTTAGGAGAAATTTGCACTAAAATGCTGGGAAATGTCCATGAGGACTTTAAAAAAAAAAATCTCTGCAAATTGCGGCAGAAATGTGGAGAACTGAATTTAAGACTAGAAAAATGAGAAATGGAAAGAACTGAAATGGACAGAGCTTTCCATCCACCAGCTAGCTCTGCCCCCTGACAATGTGCCACACATGCTGGCCGGCCACATATCGATGCATTCAGTGACCACTTGAAGTTCTTTACGTGGATAGGTATGCACAAAAGCCTCTTCTGTGTATGGGGGAATACTGAGAGGCCCCAAATTCCCCCTCATGTGGAAAAGCTGCACATGGCAGTTGAATGCCCTGAGGCAGGGTGTGTGGCCAGCTTGCATTGGGTGGCAGCTCAACCCCCACATTCCCATTTCACATCTCTCCTGTGAACCTCCCCTATGTAATAGGCTTCTAGCAAGGTGCTGAAGATCAGGGAATCTACATCATTAGTGAACCGTGCTATAGGACTCATGCATTTGCTGTATAGATTCTTTGGCTCTTAGCAAAAAGCCAAGCAATCACAGAAATAATGGGATATGGCCAGGGGCGTGGTCTTTCAGGGTCTTAGCAGGGGGGTCTTAAACCCCTTACTTTTGGGGAAGCCAGGGTCCCTATCTCTCCAGCATCCTATGAGCATGAAAGGGGAATGTGGTGGCCACTAAGAGGAGTCTTCTAACATGCTACCTTGTCCTCTCCTGCTGACTGGAGCCAATCAGTGAAAGGAGGTGTCAAATGGTGACAGTGACAGAGAAGCAGAAAGCAGTATTCAAGCCTGGCTGGATTATTCTATCATTTTGGAAGGCTGTATAATATTAGAAGGGGGCATGGCTGTGACGATCATGAAGGGACCCTGCACTTCCGAATTTGCCACTCCGCTACTGGGTATAACGTTTAGGTTGTGTACAAAAAGAGCTGTTTAGAGATTTGGAAGTGATGTTTACCATTCATTTCTCTCCCCCTCCATAGACCCTCATCAAACCATTTCTTAGGCTTTTCATAGTGCTTTGATCTGTATCTTTACTTGGAAAAACCCAAGTGAGCCCAGAAGCACGACTGGCGCTGCTGCCATCCGGGTACCTTTTGGTGAAATCACCAGAAATGCCCATTCGCTTGTTGTCATAATGAGTCACGTTACTTCCCTTTGATGCTTAGATCAGTTCTGCGATTTTTTTTTCTATTTGTCTTTTTGAAATGTGAAAAATCGATGCATGTTGTTCAAGATGTGCTCATGTGGCCTTAGAAAAAGCAAAAAAGTGCAAGGTTGGCTTTAGGAGTTAAATGGAATTTTTATTATAATCTGCGATAGCAAAAAGTAGAATGAACTTTAGTTTTTCACCATAAAGGAACTGTTTATTTGTTGTTGTTTTTTAAAAGCCACGCACACACCAGAAACTTGCAGGATTTAATTGTACTCCAAAATGCATATCTTACCAACTAGCCTACCGATAGGCTTTCACAGCAGCTAAAAATGACAACAAAAAGATAATGCAAATACATTAAACCCATAATACAATAACATGGTTTTTTGAAGGCAGTTGTCCTGACAACCTTAAACAGCATTTAAAGCCATAAATATCTACAGTACTAGCCATTTTAAAAAGGTGGGGGACCCTCCTAAATATGAAGATTCCCATGGTTGCAGTTCCAGGAACCAGCTACATTGAACTCATCAACAGGGCTTACCTTTGAGCTGACATATTGCATTGTAAGTCACAGTCAAACAGGCAAAATAGTCCTCCGCAGGGAGGGATTTGAGAGGGAAGGGGCCACCACCAAGAAAGCCCTTCTCTTTGCCACTCCCGCTGCTGCAGACAGCAGCTTGTAACCAAAGCAGGACCTCATCTGAAGATCTTAACATCTGGGGATTCCCATCAATGGGCTGCGTGCATTCAGAAATGTTGGCTAGTCCAGAAGAAGGTGGACCAAGTTACTAACCGGGACTCACCAGGCTGGATATGTTTTGACAGTGTGGAAAGATCTCTGCTGGCTTCTAGTTTGCTTCCAGAGGTACTTCAAATCCATGGCTCAGCTTTTAACCCATGAAGCTCAAAAAAGGCTAGGAGCAGGCCATCTTCCTCCAGGCCAATATGCTCATTTCTTAAGACCCTTGCCTGTGGCCCTGATCCAGGTTCCCGACATTGAGAGGTCAGACAGGTGTTGACCAAGGATAAGGCTTTCTCTCCATTGGCACTTCCCAAGGATGCCCTGTCTCTACCTCCCTGTCTGTCACCTATCTTTCTGTTGCTTGGGCAGCATAAAAACTCTGTTCCTTTCTCAAACATTTAATGTGTTTTTTTTCTCAATTTCTATTACACTTTCTTTAACTGGACTGGATTTGAATGTGGTTTTAGTTGGATAGGATTGTAAGCCACTGTAATGCCTCGATAGTAGAAAGACAGGGTAGAAATGTTTTAAACAAATAAAAGTGGGAGGATTATGCATTGATCCTTCCAAATATTTATATCCATTGGGGATCAAGGAGAAATTCAGTTTGCTTTGCATTTCAGTGCAAACATACCTAATTGGCAGTGATGTCTGGTGGTTCCATGTCAGTGGGGCAGTGGAATCTGTTAAGGGTTTTAGTCCAAGCTTTCAAGGAGCAGTCCAAGGTGCTGGACAGCTCCTTGAAAATTTGGACTTAAACCCAGAGCGGATTTCACTGCCCCACTGACATGGAGCCACCAGGCACCACTGCTAATTTGCACTTCCTGAAACAATGCATGGTCCGAGCTTATGGGCTTCTCCTAGGCATTTGATTGGCCACTGTGAGAACAGGATGCTGGACTAGATGGGCCATGGGCCTGATCCAGCAGCCAGGCTCTTCTTATCTTCTTAAAATGTACCTATCCTTCAAAATCTGCACTTCTCTGAATTTTGCGATGTGGTTCTCCAGCCAAATACTACATACAAAAAGGCATATGTTTGGGGAAAGTGCATTAAAATGCATATATTAGTGAAAATAACATGCAAGAATGCATTGGAAATAGCCTGCCTTCAAGTCGATCCCGACTTATGGCGACCCTACGAATAGGGTATTCATGGTAAGCGGGATTCAGAGGGGGTTTACCATTGCCTTCCTGTGAGGTTGAGAGGGAGTGACTGGCCCACGGTCACCCAGTGAGCTTCATGGCTGTGCGGGGATTCCAACCCTGGTCTCCAGGCCGTAGCCCAGCAGTCTAACCACTACGCCACACTGGCTGTCGCAAGAATGCGTTACTGTAAGGAAAACCGCTTGCAAAAATGTGTATACTAAGCAAAGTTGCATACAAAAATGAGACTTAAGAGAATTTCCACTACAATACTGATGGATTTTTATGATTTTTTTTTTAAAAAAACAATCACAGACTGATATGGAAATGTGGAGAATTATAATGAGGACTGGAAAAATTAGAAATGGGGAAAATGCACTGATAGATTCATCCATCCTTAGTGTCCCATTTAATAGTTCCTGAAGAACACTTTGCTGTCCTCAACTGAGCTCTGGGCAGGTATTTCGGAAGGCCAGCAATGGGCTAAGCAATGCAGGATGAAATCCCAAAGAAATGAGGGATGACGAACTACCTCCCTGCTCCTCTGGCTTTTGTAGGCCAGCAGACTATGCATGGATTTTTAACAGCCTTGTGGACCAGCCTCTTTTTATTTCATTTCTTTCCCTTTTTTTACTGCCTGTTGAAATCATTCTTCTACGAGCTTAATCTGTCTCCTGGCAATGGTGCCCCATGCGATGTGTGTTGCTATCTTTCTCCCGTCTCCCCTGCAGATTTGCACTGATACATGTGGCCCCGTGGCCTGCCTTGAGATCAACAAACGGTGCAGGCTTGTCAAAAGGGAAGGGAGAAGGCAGCTTGATTTCCCTGGCCTTGAGCAGCCACAGACTCTAGGTAAGGACATATGCAACTCTCTCCTCTTCAGAGGAGCCTAAAATGGCCATTGATTAATTGTGCAGCAAAACCAAGAAAAAGAAGGGAAAAAAACACCAGGCAGTCCAGAATTGGTATTGACATCCAGAGAAAGAGAGAATTGCTGGTTGGAGGAAGGGGTGCCGTTCAGGCATTAACTACTTGAATGCCGAGACCATTGCAGAATCCATCAAAATGTGTGGGATCCCCCCCATTTACTTGAAAATACAGGCCAAGTCCTCCATGGTTGCTTGAGGGATTCCTGATCATGGCATTCAAGTGGTTTAAAAAACATCCTAAGCTCCCAGGAGCTGCTCCTTGCATTGACTCACCTGCAAGCCCAACACTGTTTTGGTCTTATAATGAACACAGGCCACTCTGAGTACCGCAGTGCTCTGTCAAAGTGTCCATCTATTTCCATGGGGTGGGTTGAAGCTCATGGGGCAGATCTGCCTGCCTGACTCTGCCCCCGCTTATTGCCAGTTCATACATGTAGCACGGAGGTTGCGAACATTTTCAGGCCCATGGATTTGAGCGAGTGCTATGAGAGCCACCCTCTCTTCTCACTCCTGGCCTCCCTGCCTCCATATAACAGAGTCTGAAAGAGAGAGAACACACACTTTTATTATTTATTTATTAGATTTATATCCCATCCTTCCTCCCAGTAGGAGCCCAGGGCGGCAAAATCCCTTATAAAAGGGATTGGTATAAAAGTCGGATCCAGTAGAATTAATCTGAGCCTCAAATAGCACATAGAGCTGAATGAGGAAATGGGAAAGAGTGTCACTCTTCCAACTTCCTCCTTCAGCTCTATGTACTTTTCAATGGAGAAAAAAGGAAGCCACTCTTATTTCCTTATAATCAAGGGGGCGGTGTGGGTGTTCAGAGGCTTCGTAGTTGCCAGGGGAAGACTATAGTGCCCAAAGGTGCCACATTGGTGACCCGTGATGTAGCGGAATCAAGTGGCAGAGCTTTTCCTGAATCCACTTCGGTCAATGGGTAGAGGGGGCTGCACGTTTGAATGCTGCCCTCATGGCCAAAAAAATGTCTCTGAACATAGAAAAGTAATATGTCAGGGAAAAGAGCTCAGTTTAGCCTTCTTGCTGAAAGCTGTTATTCAGTGTGCAAGGATGCCTGCACCCCCAGCACATGCAATATTGTTCCCCTCCACCCCTGCCCACCAGCCAGAAGTGGTACAACCCAGGAAAACCTTTACCATTTAATTATTTACTACTTGAGCCCCTCATTTGTTCGTTTGTTTCCCGATTAACTACACTGAATGTGTAAAGAAATCTCTACTCTCCTATTTGAGCGCATATGCAATTGCATATATTATCCATACTTTGTCCCGGAACTTTGTCTCTTCCCCTCCTCTTGACTGTATGTAATAAACAGAATGGTAGTGACCCAGAAACCGGCAAATCCTTTGCAGAATAGGATTGTTCAGGAAAAACGTAGACATGATGGTGCTGTTTGCTAGGCAATAGAGTGTGTTTTTCTGCTCTGAATCAGGCATGGACACAAGAGGGGGCTATTGCACACCCGAGGATGGTGTGCTGTGGGATTTGTTAAATCTACTCTCTCACGTGTATTTACAAGCAGATTTAGCATGTAATGAAAACATTTCATATTGAATATTTCGTATTGATTTTTGGAATATCCATCCATCCATCTATCTATCTATACCAGATGGGTATACATCGCTCTTTCCCTGGGACAATAGTAAATCAGACGTTGCTCATTACCCAGGGAAACCCGCAGCCAAGGCTGGCTTTGGGCAAAATGCCCTTTGGTGAAGCTCCCTCCATCGTTGATGGGATATGGTGGTCGTAACCTGACAGCATTGCTTCAGGCAGTGGTGCTGCGGCATGAGCAGCTGAGGGTCCACCATTTTAATCTTTCTCCCACAATGGCCTTGCCATGGCCTTGCTCCCTGGGCATTGTGGGAAATTTTAACGGCAGTCCCACACCCAGTGGGGCTGTTGTGAGTGTGCATGCGCACATGCATGCAGACATTTTGCATGCAAGAAGGCATTGTGTTCCGTTCTGCCCTGTTTCCACCCCATGCAACACTGTTTCTATTCCGCTGCAGTTCCTCTTCCACAAAAAACTACATTCTTCATCTCGCTGCCTGCTGTGGTGAAATTACATAACATGTAAATTACATGGTTAATTGTGCAAGTTATGTTATTCTACCCCATTCATTTCAATGCAATGGAAACGCAATGCAAAGGGGGGGGGGAACGTAATCAATTGCACATCGTTTGTGGACCGAAAGCCACAACAGCAGCTAATACCAATTGCATTTGCTGGATTGATTTCCATTCTGCCTTTGGGAGAAATCAACGAACACTGGCAATTTGTGCTCTTTTTTCCTTTTTTGTCAGAATTCTCCAACATCCCTAGTGGAAAGTAGGCATTGATTAGGAAAGTAGGGACCAGGGCAGGTGTCAGTGCAACAGTGGACCCTGCACGGGGCTGCCGGAGGATCTCACGTGCTGAAGCCTGGCTGTCCCAAAGCAGAATGATGCCAATATAGGCCTGGCCTGGTTCTTTTTGTGAGGCCGGCTGCATTCCAGACAGAGGCCTTATTCTCAAAGTTCCTCAGAGCAGACTCACTGACATTAAAAGATCTAAGTTAGACATGTCCATTAGTTTGCAGTGGACCTACTCTGAGTAGGATTAGCATTGGATCCAACCCAAAATGGGTGGAAGTCTTCAAGTGATTTATTAGATCTTTAATAGCTTCCCTCCTTTCCCTTTCAGAGCGACCTCACCTGGCTGCGCTCTGCCAAACCACCTGCCTCATCCTTCCTGGGGCCATTCTTCAGGAGGCGAGCCGCCCGCCCTACCTGGACCTGCTGGAGCAACTGAGTAGCAAAGGTTTCCTGGTGACGGGGGCGAGGCTGGCCCTGATGAACCACCCGCAGGCCTTCTTCGTCTCTAAAGTCCTGAGTGCTACAGAGAGCGAGGCCACAGTCATGGTATGAGCAGTGGAGCCCCTGCCAGGTCATAGGAAGCTGCCTTACACCAAGGCACCATTGGCCCATCCAGCTCAGTATGGCCATTGTGAGAAGCAGGATGATGGAGTAGGGGGACCGTTGGTCTGGTCAGCTAGGCTCTTCTGATGTTCTTACAAGATAACTATTAGAAACGGCTGCTTAAAAGCAAAGATCACAGATCCTCCACAATTTTTTTTCTAGTCCAGTTAAAACCATCCGTCAGGGAAAGGGTTGTGTGCCATCTTGTCCCCCCTGTTTTGTTTTGGCTGTTTTTATTTTAGAGCATATTCCCCAGGAACACCTGTATATTGAGTCATTATAGCTACTGAAAAGGAAAAACAAAGAGTAATGAAATGCCCTACTGCCTGGTAAGGCTACTGAATGTTAAAATACCACAAAATGCTTGTGGGCGGATTGGGGGTTCAGATTCCTTCAGTTAATCATAACGGGGCAAACGTTCCCTTCAGCCTTAGCACGGAAGTTATTTTTAAGAGTGCTGTGTTTAATCAGCAGCAGCTGTTCAAGGTGCATCTCTGCACAGGAGAGCGATTACATTGTTCACCGAGCAATTAGATGCAGCCCTGGTTTTGTAACCCGGGGACACCAGCCATGCCTCAGCCCAAAAGGTGGAAGCCCAAAGGTGCAGGGGGTGAGTGTCTTACATCAACAGGGCAGCTGTAGCAGGAGACAGACATTGTTCCCTGCTAAGATGGATTTCTGTACACCATGGGGGAGGAGCTGTTAGGCTTCTGGCCAGACCGATCATGTCTGAGCCCGAGGGAGGCTTCCCAGCATCTCCTCTCCTCTTCCCCAAGAGATCCTTGTAGGCAGCGGAGACGTGCGGCTCCAATGTCAGTAGGGCTCCAGGTTTTAGTCTGACCTTTCAAAGACCTGTCCAAGGTGCTGAACCTGTTTTGGGAATAGGTTTCAACACCTTGGGCAGCTCCTTGAAAGTTCGGACTAATACCCGGGGCGGATTCACTGCCCCACTGACATCGGAGCCACAGGTCTCCACTGCTCACCAATGGCACAAGTTCTCCTGCTGTTGTAGCATCTGCGGCCCCGTCCCATCGCGTGGCACTGGCTTTCCTCTTGGGCTGTGAGGGTGTCGGTGAGCAACAATCAGTCCAAAAGTGACGTCCTTTCCAACCCCTCCCTGGAGCACTCTGGATGAGAAAAACAGGGAGGCTGCTGGAAAACGGTGTGTAAATAATGGCTGCCATGTTTGGATGCAGCGAGTTTTTCACCATGACCATAGAGATGGGAAAGAAATTCTGGTTTACATTTGAAGGCGAGTCTGCCTAATCCACACTTTGCAAAACAATGTCCAGACTGAAACGCAGACCTCCATCGAAATTCATTCTCCAGGCAAATGTTCTGTCCTGAAATGCATATACCAAGGTAAAGTATACATAAAAATGCATCTAGTAGTAAAAATAGCACGCAAAAAGGCATGCCTAGAGTGTCCGTTAACTCGGACAGATAGGCGACTCAAAAATAAAATTTAGTATTATAATTTATTATACTCGGGGGAAATCGCTTTGTAAATACGCCTGCATTAGGCAAAATTGCATACAAAAATGTGCATTAGGAGAAATTCTCACTAAAACGCCGACAAAATTTCATGAGGATTTCCTTTACGTATTTCTTTAATCGTAGAAACCCCTAAGTGGCTTACAAAAAAGAACGTGAAACATTAAAATGATACGTAAAAACGGGTATAAAAATCATTTCTAAATCTTTTTTTAAAAAAAACAATTGACACAGCAATAGACTAAAAAGAAATTAAAAGACACCAACATCTGAGTGTCCAGGTAGGCTTGCCTAAAAAAAGAAGAAGGAGATTTTAAGCAGGCGCCGAAAAGAAATTAAAAAACAAATCTCAGATTGCTGCAGAAATGCGGAGAACCGAACTTAAGACTGGGCGAGTGGGAAACGCAGAGAAACCGCAATGGATATATTTGTCCATCCCCATGTGACAGACAATGGGTGGGATGTCAGATGCACATCTGGACTCCTGGCAAAGCGGGTCCGTCATGGGGGACTCACCTTCTCCTTTTCCTTTCAGTGTTCTCAGCTGCTGAAGGGCGCTTGCCTGGTCATTGCGGCCCAGCGAGATAATGCCGTGGTTTGTTTTGACACCCTGCTGAACAGGTAAACAAGGACATCACTCTCTCATGGACTCGCCCTCTTCCTCGCTCGTCTCCGTCCAGTTTTGGAGCATACATATCACTTACCAGGCCAGAAAAAAGATCCAGTGTGTTGGCCCAGTACCCTGTCTCTGACAGGGATCAGCAGGATGCCCTGTAGAACTTCATAGACAAGGAAGGTTGCCACTTTTTCAGTTAGGTTCTGTAGCT
Organism: Rhineura floridana; assembly: GCF_030035675.1. Classification (NCBI taxonomy): domain Eukaryota; kingdom Metazoa; phylum Chordata; class Lepidosauria; order Squamata; family Rhineuridae; genus Rhineura; species Rhineura floridana. The sequence goes on along the minus strand of NC_084496.1, from coordinate 7,413,958 downwards.
GCGCCTTGTCACAGTGCTTTGTGCGTTATCCCTGCTAGACATGGCCAGGGCCGTTTTCAAAGTGCCCAGGCTTTCACCTCTGGGAGATGGGTAGCAGATGCAGCTAGCTCCAACTAGGGATGAGGAAGAAATTCCATTCAGTTGGCATTTTAATGTGAATCGAATTAATTTGCACTTCCCAAGCATTTGTGAACCCAAACACAGCAATCCTTCAAACTTCACACTTGTCTGAAGTTTGTGATGCAGTTTTCCAACCCCAAAAATGTATATTTTAAGGGGAAGCGTGCCTAAAAATGCATACATTAGGGGAAATAACTAACAAAATTACATTATAGTCAGCAAAAGGACATATATACCCATGTTTACTGGGAGAAAGGTACACTAAATCCTGATGGATTTTCATGAGGACTTTAAAAAAACAAGAGTTCCGAACTGATGCAGCACAGTGGCAAAGGGGGATTAGAGATGAGAAATTAAGAGAAACCAACACGGAAAGATCCGTCCATCCCTCGTCCTGACTAGTGTGGGTGCTCTGCGTCCTTTGGCTGACTGTCCCCCTCTAGGAGCAAACAACAAGAAGCCCTCAGTCCATCCCTCTCTCCCTCACTACCTCCTGGTTACTAAAGCAGGGGTGGGGAAAACCTTTTCAGCCTGAGGGCCGCATTGCCTCATGCGCAACATCACGGGGGCCGCTTGTCTGTGATGGGCGGGGCCGGAGGCAAAAATGGGAGGAGCAATGGATGGGACTCTTGCCTTTGTACAGTGGGCTACGTTCCAGTCATGGAAAAGCTGGGCCTCTCTCCATTCAGGCACACCTTCCAGCCACTCCAGGAGGGTGCGGAGCAAAGCTGATTCCCATTTGTTGCTCCGCCCATTTTTGCCTCTGGCCCTGCCCACTGCCGGCATGCGGTCCCCAGAAGGCAGCACTCAGGCTGAAAAAGATTCCAGCCTAGAAGACTCTCAAACGGAGCACAATGATGAGAGGCAGCCTCAGGGCTAGGGCTGTGTACACACACCATACAGTTCCAGTACTTTCCAAGCACAGCACTTTCTCCAAAGAATCCTGGGAGCTGTAGCTTGTTGAGGGTGCTGGGGAGTGTATTTCTGGGAGGGGGAAACTACAGTTCCTGGGATTCTTTAGGGTGGGGGGAAAGCCATGTGGTTTAAATGTATAGTGTGTACGCAGCCTATATCTCCTGCTGGGCATATGGAGCCCACATCCTTAGCTACTGTGGCTCACCAACTTTTGACAGAGTGGATATTCCATTTGTGCCTAACTGCAAAGGAGCTGCAACCGTCTCTTCTGCACATCTTCTCCAATTCAGATTGATCTCAAGCTGTTTGCACTCTCTCGCCTCCTCCCCAATCTTCTCAATCACAATGCCAAAGGAGGGTACCCTTCATTATTTATAAATATTGAGCCACTTGGTGAGTCAGCACCATCAAAAGGCTCTTAGTTTTGAAGGCTGCACCTTTAGAGAAAAGCCAGTGTCTGGCGCCTAAGTGAAAGCCACTTTCAAGGACACACACACACACGGGGGTGGGGGGGCTGCATTGGAAGGCTTCCCCCACTGGTCGCATAGCTACAGGGAGATCAGCGACAGGAAAGCCTCTGTTTGAGAATCAGCCTGCTAAATCAATAAGCTTCCTAAGAGAAAACCACCACATTCAGCGTTTGCTGTGGGAAGGGGGGGGAGGAAAAAAGCCCCAACTCTACATCAAAGGCCAGAGTGCAGAGTCTAAGGGACAATGCAGAGGTGCCACAGCAGATCTGTGATCGATCAGATCTGCTGGACTTCTTTCTATGTACTCAAAATCAGGTTGGGGTGTGTGTGTGATGTTGATCAAAGCAACAGTGCTGTGTGTGTGTGTGTGTGTGTGTGTGTGTGTGTGTGTGTGTGTGTGTGTGTTTAATCCTCACTAGAGATGGAAGTCTCTGTCCATCTTGGTTCTCGTTTTTCTAATCTTAAATTTATTCTAATATAGGGCATTTTTGTATGTTATTTTCACGGATACATTCATTTTGCGCACGCTTTCCCCTGTCTGTGCATTTCTGCACACATTGCTTGGTTGCAGAGCTGCATCGCAAAGTGTGAATTTCAAAGGGCGGCTGTGTTTTGGTGCTCATATTGTTTCAGAAAGCGCGAGTTCAATAAATTCAGTTTCAGTGCGAACTGAATCGAATTTCTGCCCCAACTCTAATCTTCACGCACACGTTTTCCCTGAACTACACCTCTTCCCCCCCCATCCCCAGCAGAACGAACCTTCTAAAAAAGAGTTGCGCCCCATCCTCACCCACAGAAACTCAGGGCCTCTCCAGATGACCGTCTTATTGTGCATTCATGTTGACTTGTGCTTGTGATGCTATTGTGGCAGTTGTACGGGATCCCGCGTTCAACACTGTTTGCACCTGCAAACATTTTGGATTCATTTCCAATCGGGGCATGTCCCGTAAGCTCCTGCTGAGATCTTGCAACTTTTCATATCACCAGTGTTTCTGGCTCGGCTTGGGTTGTCCCGCTTTTGTGGTGCTATAGTGCAGAAGCATCCCTCTGGACGGCTATAACGCAGCAGGACAATAAATAATGCAGAATGATGTATGGACAGTCCAGTATAAATCCACCACCGATGCACAGTTGCTGCATTAATGGCATGTTTCAGTATACACCTGCCCCAAAACAAAAAAATATTAGTCTGGAACAGTCCTTAGAGTGCAACAGGATGGCTGCAAAGAGCCAAGGGTGCCCTTCTGGAATGCCGTTCCATAGCTCTGGGTCCTGGTTCTTCAATAATATCATAGAGCCTGCCTATGCTGTCATTAGGGGTGGAGGGGATGGGATGGACTCCCTTCAAGTCGATCCCGACTTATGGCGACCCTATGAAGAGGGTTTTCATGAGGCTGAGAGGCAGCGACTGGCCCAAGGACACCTAGTGAGCTTCATGGCTGTGTGGGGATTTGAACCCTGGTCTCCCAGGTCGTGGTCCAGAAAATGAAATTCAGGTCGCATTTCAAGGTGAACCTACCAAATCCACCTCGTCCAAAGTAATATGTGAACTGAAAAGCAGCCGTCCTTAGAAATTTGCACTTCTCTGAATGTGGCAATGAAGTTCTTCAGCCGAGAAATGTGCACAAAAATAGATACACCACGGCAAGGTGTGTCCAAAAATGCATCTATCAGTGAAAACAACATACAAAACTGCATCAAATTAGGGAGATTGCTTTGCAAAACAAAAAAGGCATGCGTTTGGCAAAACTGCATACAGATGTGTTTATTAAGAAAAATTCACACTAAGATGCTGATGAATTTTCATGAGGACTTTTTTTAAAAAAATCACACATTGCTGCAGAAATGTGAAGAACTGAATTCAAGATTGGGAAAATAAGAAATCAAGGGAAACGAAACTGACAGGCCCATTCATCCATCACTAGCTGCCACCCTTTTTGTGGGGAGATGGATGCACTGTGATCACCCAGCTTTTTCTTGTGTCCAGCCCTGTGAGTCCCGCCTGCGCTCGGATGTGCTGCATGCCAGGCACAGATGGACCACGCTGGTAACATCCCTAGCCCTGTATCAGTGACCTTCGGCTGGGGCTCCTAATATAATCCAGAGATACAGTAAAGCAATAAAATCAGCCACGCGTGTTCCAAATCCATGCATACTTTTTTAAAGCCACCTCTGCTGCATCAGATGCAGACACGCCGTGTCACCTGGGCTTTCTTTAAGGGACAGGTGCCTGTGTGCATGTATGTTTTAAGGCATAGCACACATTTCGTGTTTCTCAGTGGGTGGCTCCTTTTATTCATTCACACAGCAGAGCCACTTAAGCATGCTGGGCATTTCCCTAACCAAGGACACACAGCTGTAATGGTTGCACAAATAAGATCTGTTGAACAGGAAAAGGCAGCGGGGAGGGGGGTAACGTATGCAAAAGGCAGCTTGATTCGCACTAAAAACTAGGGCAGCAATATTTTATCAATTTGCAGTGCAATCCTATGCACGTTTTCTCAGCGCTAAGCCCCACGGTGTTTGATCAAGCTTACTCCCAGGCAAGTGTGCATAGAATTGCGTCTTGCATTCCTCCTCGCCTGCCATAGTCATTTTTGAACGCATTTTGGTAGATTTTTTGAGCTGAGAACTATACCACAGAATTCAAAGAAGTGCGAAACCCGAGGGATAATTACCTTCAGTTCAGTCTCGAATGAGTGCTTCCCTACCTGTCAGCACTGTTCCGATTAGGGTTAGACGTACACTGGATGTTGGAGCCATTTCTCTCTGTCTGTAGAGCTACAAAATCTGTGATGATTAAAATGAATTTATTCTTCATCTTACTAAGATCTCCTGCCTTTGCCACCTCCACCAGCAAAGTTCAAGGTGGCATAGATGGGATTGCCAGGCAGTCTCCCATCCAGGCGCTGACCAGCCCCAGCCCTGCTTAGCTTCAGCAAGGTGGAGGCATCCTCTGCCTTCAGGCTGGGCTTTCTTGGGCTCTTAAAATGTCAATGTACTGCCTTCAAGTCGATTCCGACAATGGTGACCCTATGACTGGGGTTTTCATGAGGCTGAGAGGCAGTGACTGGCCCAAGGTCACCCAGTGCGCTTCATGGCTATGTGGGGATTCGAACCCTGGTCTCCCAGGTCATAGTCCAACACCTTAGCCACAAAATCTCTCCCCCTCCCCCTTTCTCCCCTGCATTTCCAGAGACTCTCTTACATAACAGGGCATTACTGTGTGTTTGTTGTTACAACTTATGGCGACCCTGTGAATCAGCCACCTCCAATAGCATCGCTGTTGTGTATTGAAGGATTATATTTTTAAATTCTCAAATCCGTTTAGACAGAGCTGTTGTCAGAGCCTGGATTTAGAGGGGTAACGCAGTTCAGCAGCGGACACAATGAGCAGGAGAGCCGCTGGCAAAGTCCCGTCCCCCTCCCCAGAGCTAGGTCATTTCCAGGCTGTGACAGATTCTGCTGCAATGGGTAACACTTGCTTCTCCCCCTTGGTCTCCCTTCTCTCCTCACCCCCCCCCCCGTCCAGTGATCACTGCCAGAAACAAGCCGTGCTGGATTGCATGAAACATCTTCTGTATCCAAAGACAGAAAAACAGGCAAGTGCAACTCTCCCCTTGTTTCCCCCTGCTTAGCTATGCCTCTGAGTTGCATCTCCCACTTTTTCGCTTTCTGTTGTTAACTGCTACGGCCGTCCCCAAAGTTGCCAACTTCTTTCACTGCTCCTTCAGCTGCAGCTCGGTGCGCAGAAATTAAAAGTAGCCAAGGCTTTTCCCTTCCCTTACCTCCCTGCCAGGAAAAGCCTCACTTACTAAATTTTGGCATGCCACGCTGCTCTTCGAGGCGGACGAGCAGGACAAGTAAAAGAAGTTGGCGACCCTACTAGCACAACTCTCTTTTTCCTACCGCTCTTCAAATTGCTACTGAATGTTTATCACACAACAGTTTCCTGCTGGGCCCTATACAGAAGAGAGGGCTCAAAGGCAGAAACTGCCCTGCAAAGACATGCAGGTCACATCCACGCTATTATTATTATTATTATTATTATTATTAAATTTATTAGTCGCCCATCTGGCTGGTTATCCAGCCACTCTGGGCGATGTACAAAATAAAACGTACAAATACGTTAAACATTAAAAATCTGTTCAGGTGTGGATATGCCTCAAGGAAGGTGCAGAGAGATGAGATGCTTTTAGCTACACATTTAAACCACGTGTAAAGCATGTGACTTCCTCCAAAGAATCCTGGGAGCAGTAGCTTGTTAATAGTGCTGGGAATGGTAGATCTGTAAGGGATAAACCACAGTTCCCAGGATCCTTTGGGGGAAGCCATGTCCTTTAAATGCATGAGGTGGTATCCAACGCCCTCGTTCCATTACTGCAAGGATTGATGCTGGCATGACTGAACTTTCCACCCTCTCCTTTACTCTCCCCCCAACGTGCCCCCTGCCCAAATTTACTCTGGAGGGTTGGGGGGAGCCCCGGAACAGATGGGGCAGTGCTGGGGAGAAGAGAGTGGGTAAAGCACTTCGGACAGCTGCTTGATTGTTCGGACTGAAACCCAGACCGGATTCCGCTGTCCCACTGACATGGGAGCCCCCAGCTGTTCCCCTTTGTATACACTCACCCTTGTCCATTGTTCTGCTACCAACAGGCATTTCTGTCCACCCACCCCCATCCTGCCTCCTTCCCAGTGGAGAGACGTCCTTAAATCCTAGCATATATCACCAGAGGAAGGAAATGGCCTCCAGAATTGTTCCTAGGATTCTCGTCTGCCTGCATCAGAACAAATCTGTGAAATGCCAGCCAGGTCCTTTGAGTCAGGGCTTAGTGCAATATTAGGCACATCAGTGGGGTTAAATAGCGGGCTTTAAGATCTCAAATCCTTGCAGATAGAAATGGCTCATGGGGGCACAGCTGCAGCACTCTGCAGAGGATGGAGATCCATGCCAGGAAGCTTTTTTTTTCTTAAGAGCTCTGCACATTTATGCTTTCAGTGGGCCAGAGCCTGCATCTCGGGGTGCTTCTGCCGGTCCGTCCATCAAGGTCGGGGAGGTGTATGTCCAGTTGCATCTTCCAACCAAGAGGCAGCCTCTGTGTCATTAAGATGCCCCCAAACTCTGGAAGAAACAAAGGGCTGTCAGTGGAACAGCCGTCAACATACAGCAGGATTGTTCTGAAACAGAAAAGGAAATAACCAGGAAGGTTAAAAAGGAACAACAGCCCAGGAACAGCCTGTCGAATTGGGCTGCCTTGTTCAGAGCAGCAGGTTGGGGCTTCCGCCTGAGAGGATCCCCACCAATCAGAAGCCTTGCAGTGACTGAGCCACTCTTACCCAGGCTTCCTCTTCTTAGATACAGTCTCATGCAGTCCCCATCAGTTCTGGATATCCCGTTTATGCACTTGTTTCTTAGTAACTGACCGTGTGAATCTTTGCATGCAACCTCAGCTGCCCCATTGATGTGAAGCATTTACCGTCATCTCAGACTAGATTTTGGGAGTGGGGACATGCCTAATGAACAATTGCACCCATACCTGAATATTCTGATCGCAAATGTCTTTATTTTCTGAGTCGTCCCTATCCTCGGGATGCCCATCTGGTCCTAGCCCCTAGTCCAGCCTTTCCCAACCAGTGTGCCTCCAGATGTTGTTGGACCGCAACTCCCATCAGCCTCAGCCAGCATTGCCAATGGTCAGGAAGATGGGAGTTGTGGTCCCACAACATCTGGAGGCACGCTGGTTGGGGAAGGCTGCCCTAGTCATTCAGCCTCTGGGCTAGTCAGTTTCTTTCTTAAAGAAAGGTAGCCTCTTTTCCCCAAAGCTATAGGATGTTTGTCTTTGGAGTGAAATTGACTATACCAGAAGCTAGCTGTCAGAAAGAAATCTGTTGGGAATCCCCCATGAAAGGGCAGCCCCGCCCCCTTGAAAACCTGCTGGCAGAGCAGGTTCTTGTCTGGTTGCTATTTTTTGTCAGCAGACTTGGATGCCTTCCTGCAAAGCTAATCTACTTGCAAATGAATAGCCTGGTCTATCCGTTCAAGGAGCACATTCCTGGTAATGGCCGCCCACGCACGGTGGGGAACTATTGCAGAGAATGTTTCAATGAGCCCATCCATTCTAGCAAGGTTGCCATCATCATCATCATCATTGCACTAGCCCTGCTCCTCTGCCTCTGACAGCAGTCTGGACCTCCACCAGTAGGATCCAGCTGCTGTAAAAGGCATCAGAGCGGGGCCAGCACAAGAAGGGAAGATGATTAACCTTTCTTCCTAGCAGGGATGAAGGAGGCAGCAATTTCCTTCCTGTCCTGCATTCATTGCAATCGGCACTGTTTCCGTTCCACTACAGTTCAGCTTCTGCTAAAACCTACATTATTCACCTAGCTATCCGCAGTGGCTGAAACTGGCATAATTGATTGCATATTTCAATGCATTTCAATGGAAGGGAAACGTCTAACCATGCAGAAAAGAACCTAACTGTGTACGTACCATTTGCGGACTGAAAAACAACAACAGCAAATACCGCTCCTGTTCACTTACTGATTTTCGTTCCTGACCTCGGCTGAATATGCACATTGGAGTAATTCCCGCATCTATTTCCATTTCTGTTGGAATCCTCTGACAACTCTACTTCCTAGTGCCAAAACCCTCAAAAAAGGCCCTAAGAACAGAGCTGTGGCCCTCCAGAGGTTGCCGAACAGCAACTCCCATCCTTCCTGACCACTGGCTATCCTTGCTGGGGCCGACGGAACTGGAGTTCAGCCAGATCTGGAGGGCCAGAGGGGGTCTCCAGACTTGCCTTAGGAGGAACGCTGCTAGGCACAGAAGTTACCTCCTACGGGTCATACCATGGGGGGACACGAGGTGCGTAGATATGGCCTCATTTCCTGGGCTGAAGATAGAAAGTCCCTCTACTGGCCCTCACAACAGGCACCCGTTTCAACCAAACACTAAACAAGGAAGCCTCCAGATTAATCCCAGTTCTTTCTGTTTAGGATTCATTTCACATACTGTATGTTTTGCAGTGGAAGGAGCTCAGGGCAGTATAAATGGCAGGGGTGGGGAAACTTTTGCAGCCCGGGGGCCACATTCCTTCTGGGGAACCTTCCGAGGGCCACATGTCAGTGGTGGGCACGGCCAGAGGCAAAAGCAGGCAGGAGCGCAAGACGTCATTTTTCCTTTTGTATAGTAGTCTACTTTCTACGCACACAGCCCTCTGTCCTCCATCCAGACATTATCAGAGTCCGAGGGCGCAGTCCAGTCAGGCAGGGACGCTCGGGGACGGGGTGGATGGGGGGTGAAGCATGGCCAGTGAGGGATGTGGCCTGGCCCTGGGGAAAGTCCTGAGGGCCAGATATAGAGGCCTGCATTGCATTTGGCTCCTGGGCCTGTGGATCCTCCCCTCGGCACGTGTTTATCATGAAAACAAGCTTGTGGTGTAAATTAGTCTTGGTGCACTCAACCAGCCCAGCAGGCTTTGTGGCTGCTTTGAATTGTGGCCATCCGAGTCCAACAGACTAACCGCTCTTATGCCTTTCTTACCAGGCTGAGGAGCTTCTCTGTTGCCTCCTGGATTCCCTCACCTCTGACAGTATCCACCAGATTGAAATCCAGGATTCCTAGCCACGGTCCTCCTCCTCCTGCTTGTCTGCCTCAATCCTGCCCACTCTCTGTTTTTATCTTGGGGGAATGAAACCCTCATCAGTAAACAACACCACGTTTGCAAGAATAAAATATATTCTTTGTCACATGGCTCAGTTCCAGGGGCTTGAATATGTTGGTTGGTTTCATCTATTGCTGCCTTTTAGAGCCATCACAGTTTACAATAAAAACAGTAAAAACAAAGCAGTCGACAAATTACCTAATAAAAATAGTTACAGATAAAATCATATATTGGGGGGGGGGGAGAGAGTGAGCAAGAAAGTAATAACATGCCTATCACTTACATCCTGATTCATTCTCATTTATAATTGCATCTGTCACTTGATAGCCTGATCTTAAAAGCATTGCTGTCATCAGCCACCTTTGCCGTACATTCCTCTCAAACCAACTGGAAAGAAATTGGGATGGGGTTGCCAGCTGATCAGGATAATAGGCCCAGCCTGCTCCTATGCCTTCATTGGCAGCTAGATCATTGGCAGAAATCAGCAAGTGGAGTTTCCCACAGCATGGAGACAAGCACGCTCACCTGTTAATGTCTGCAGAACGAACTGCTGTTAAAGGCATGGGAGCAGAAGCCTGTTAAAAAGCTGGCAATTCAGCTTTTTAAGTCAAGGAGGGGGGGCTGTAAGAAGTAAAGAGATGAGGTTGAGAGAGGAATGCCAGCGAATTATACAAACAGTGGTGCCGTAATGGTGGCATCGAAAGGAGTTGCAGCCTTGAGTCACTCTGTACTGGTAGACTTTCCAGCTGGGTGGGTGGGAGGTCAGAATGGCCAGGCTTGCAAGAGAGGAGTGAAATGCAGGCAGTGGAGGCTGGTCCATTGGGAGCACTGCCCCATCAATCTCAGCCTGCCCTAAACCAGCCTGCATCTGTCTGCCTTATAACCAGCTTGGAGTGTCCCTGGCTTTGTTTCCCTTGTAGAACTCAGCAGAGAGGAGGAGGTTGGGGGCAAAACTGGAACGAGTTGGCTTGACCTGTTATTGCCTCTGGCGCCACCTGCTGTTGGGCTCCCTGCCTTCCGCCCCACTCATCCCCATGGACACCAGCCATCCCTGTCTGCAGGCGTCACTTTGGCATGGAGTGATACATTCCCACCTGTTGGGCTTCTGCCTGCCATGCAACTGGTGATAGCGTAGGAGCTTTGACAGGAAAAGCGAAAAGGTGTCTGTTACGTACCTTATCCCTTTGTCCTCTATGGGATATTTTCTGGAGCCAAGGTCAGGTGTTTTGCTTATTTATTTAAAGCACTTACATCCCTGCTATTTAGCAGAAAGACGGACCCTAAGCCTTATTATTGAAAATATATGACACAAAAAGAAAATGGGGAAAGTCTGATAGCAAAGGCTAGTCCTTTTCCTCCCCACAACGCACATTTCTAAGTGTTAAATGCCTTTGGGGCAGAGGGAGGAATATGAGGAGTGATGCATAAGTAACAGAGCCTCACCAAACAATTGTTTTTCCTTTAAAAACAAAATTAAAGGGGGCACCTGGATTTGAACCAGGGACCTCTTGATCTGCAGTCAAATGCTCTACCACTGAGCTATACCCCCACTGGCTGGATGAGCTTTCTCTGTAAAGCTTCTTACCGGCAGTGCTTCAGTTGGATGTTTTCCTATCCCTTTGTCACGTTTACTCAGTGCTGTTCTGCCTGCTCCTTGCCTGGAGTAACTATAATTATATGTCATTATCCTTAATTGTTTAATGGATGTGTTTTCCGGAGCAGTTCCAGCTCAGTGTTGTTACCTGCGCTTGTCCAAAGACTTTTAAGCAGTGACCTAGTCCCAGTAAGGGCTCAGCAGCGCATGCAATTCCCAGGGCAGCCTCTGAAAAGAGATGTTCTCACTCGTGAGGCTGCCCTCTGAGGACACCGCACTGTTGATTAAGAGGGCAGAGCTCGGCTCATGTGGCATCGGCCACATTCACACCAGACATTTATTCCACTATTATTCCACTTTCAAGAGTCATGGCGTCCCCAAAAGAATCCTGGGAAGTGTCATTTGGGAAGGGTGCCGAGAGTTGCGAGGTGACTCCTGTTCCCCTCACAGACCTACAATTGTCAGAGTTCTCTGGGAAGCGGAAATGACGGTTAAACCTAGCTCTGTCAGGAGAAGACAACTCTCAGCACCCTTCCCAAATGACACTTCCCAGGATTCTTTGGGGGAAGCCATGACTCTTGAAAGTGGAATAACGGTGGAATAAATGTCTGGTGTGAATGTGGCCCCCATCATCTCACCAAGCTCTTTCCAGGCCAACCTTTGTGAAAGCAAAAGTGCAGCCCCCGGCATCTCCAGGCCAGCCTGGGAAAGACTCCTGTCTAAGAGCTGCTGCCAGCCAGTGTGTAGACAATATTGAGCTAGATTGGTCTGACTCTTTATAAGACAGTTTCCTGTGCAGGGCTGGCTCCAGAAGGTGACAAGGCCGGGTGTTTGCCAAGGCCCCCACACCAGCAGAGGGTCCACAGCCCTATAGTGCTATGATTTCCACTGTGCACAAGAAGATCAGATGTGGCCTAAGAGAAGCCTGTTTGCATGCCCTGCCTCTTCCAGGAAGGCCCCCCCCCGGGGATGGTGGTGCTGTTCCCCTAAAGTCCTGGAACTAGCTCCATTCCTATGTACTTCCCAGCAACCTTTGCTCGCCCTGCTTGATCTCCCCTTCGCCATCAGAGATCTGCTTTCTTGGCAGGCTGGGTGAGCAGAGGAGGTCGACCACCAAGGTGGGACTGCTAAGCTCCTGCTGGTTGGCCAGGATGCTTGTGAAAGAGTGCTGGACTAGGTGGGCCTGGATCAGATCCATCCTGGCACCTGCTGGGTTCTTGAGTCTGAAGAGTCCCTTGGGTTCACCTGGGAGACAGAATGCCTCTGAGCACTGGAGATGGTGGCTCCAATGTCAGCGGGGCAGCAAATCCACCCCAGGCTTTAGTCCCAACTTTCAAGGAGTCTTCACTGCCTCTGAAATACATGACTCTGGGATCCTACTGGAAGGCTGGACACCTGTTGCTTATCCCAGCCATATAGCATAGGGGTGGGGAACCTGTAGCCTCCCAGATGTGTTGGACTCCATGGCCCATCAGCTCCAGCCAGCACAGCCAAGGGCCAAGGATGATGGGAGTTGTAGTCCACTTATGGGAGAAGAGCAGCATGGCCTCTGCGCAAGGATGACATGCCAAGTCCCAGTCCAGCAACATCAGGAGGGCATCCCATTGGCTCCCCCTGCTCTAGATGATGTTGGACTACAACTCCCATCAGCTCCAGCCAAAGTGGCCAGTAGGCAGGAATGATGGGAGCTGCAGTCCAATAGCTTCTGGAGGGTCACAGGTATAGCAATTACAGCCCTGGCTGGTCACTGCAACTGGTGGGCTGAGACCTTTTTAAAGGCCCGTCAAACATGCCCAGACGCCCCTGGAGCACAAGTGAGAGTCTGCAGGGTGCCATCTATTAAAGCTATTTGTTTTCCCCACAAAGGGATATTATTGATGCCTTCCTCTCCATGCAGTGACACAGTCTCTGACTTTGCCAGCACCCCTGGAGACTGGCTGTCTCCGAAAACGGCTTGCCAGGGGACAAAGAGCATCTCCTGGTGTTTGCATGCTCATCATGACCCACTCTCATCTTTTCTCGGCAATTTGCAAAGCCAGGCGCCCAGAAGCCTTCAGCTGGGGAATGTAGGCCTCAAATATCTGGCCGAGGTAATCTTCTATGAAGCTTGTCTGCCTGCACAGCCAGCCTCCCACAAAGGAGTTTAGTCACTAAGAAATTCATACAATCTATTCCTCCTATCAGGGCAGCTGTGGTGTGGAAAAAAGAGGATTGGGTGCATAACAGGTATGTTGCTGGTTGACTTGCCGTAGATGGATTTCTGATTGCTAATTGTTTAATGCTAACAACAAAAAGGGTTTTCTCCCCCTTCCTTTCCTAAATTAGGCTCCTATGATCTCTGACCTACACCAACACAGATGTAGATTTCCATTTGCTTGTTTTCCTCTTCCCTCCTCATCCGTTTTACCTTTTGTGTCATCTCTTTTTTTGTTGTAAGCAGACGGCCTGTGTATTGACTTGTAAACTGGTCTGTAGGCTTTTTCTTGCTAAAGAGTGGGGTATATATGCGTTCAATGAATGAATGTTCATTTCTACACTATCCTTCCTCCAAAGGGGAAACATTGTTGGTCCCCCTCCCCTCAACTTGCCCATTTCACCTTCACAACAACCCTGCGAGGTAGATCAGGCAGAGAGATGGGGGCTGTCCTAACGTCATCTAGGAAGCTTCATGGCCCAGCGTGGATTTGAACCTAGATCTCCGTGATCCTGGTCCAACGCTCAAGCCCTTACACCGCAAGGTGAAAGCCCACCTCAACAGAGAGGTGAGCTTTACAAGCTCTGAAATTCTTCTCTGGCTCTGATTAAAATCCAAGCTGGAGAAAAAAGATCCCACCATCCCTTCACCCATCTCTATCCAGTGCCGGTGCCAGGCTATTTAGCGCCCTAGGCAAGGCTAACTACTTGCACCCCCCCCCAAAATTGGTAACTTCAATTTTCAAAAACAGATGTCTTGTAGAAAAAAGTTTTGTGCTTTTCGAAACTGCTAAATTTATTTTAATTGCCGGTTTTTGTATGTTTTTATTATATGTATTTGTTTTTTACTTGTAAGCTGCCCTGAGTTCCAGCTTTGGAAAAAGGGTGGGGTAAAAATGATGATGATGATGATGATGATGATAATTTTAGTTGCATTTTCCCCAAGGGTTAAAAAAACTAATTTGTATAAAACTGTGCCCCTCAAAGGTCAGTACTGCACCCCTCTGAGGTCTGCGCCCTAGGCGGCTGCCTAGTTGGCCTAATGATAGCACCGGCCCTGTCTCTACCAACCCTCACCTTCTCCAGCAATACCCCAAATACACTCCCCCACAGGAAGGGGCTTTTTCTTCCTTGTTTCCTATCTTAGGTTCAGCTCTCCACGTTGCCATCTCAGTTTTCGATTCTTCTTCTTCTTGCAAAGTCCTCATGATCATGAAATCAGCTTTTAGTGCGAATTTCTCCTAATACACACATCCTTGTATGCAATTTTCCCCAAGCTACGTTTTTGCAAAGCAGTTTTGTATGCTGTTTTCACCAACAAACGCGTTTTCATGCATGCTTAAACCCTAGCATACGCATTTTTGTACTCACGGTCTCTCAGCCTAGCCTACCACACAAGGTTGTTGTGGGGATTAAATGAGGAGGGGGAGGACCATGTGTGCCGCCTTGAGCTCTTTGGTGGATATAAATGCAATTATTATTATTTATCATCATCATCAACAACAGCAACATCTTTGCTGGAGAACTGCAACATTCAGAGAAGTGGAGATTTCGAAGGATGGCCCTGTTTCGGTTCTGGCATTGTTCCAGAAAGAGTGGATTTGATAGATTTGTTACGAAACCGAGAACCGAACTGAATTTCTGTCCCAACCCTATTGATAGAGGAGGGGTCTCCCGTCTCACCCGCCAGGCCTCATTGCTTGCCTTGGCTGAACGAAAAAGGGCAGCTAAGGCCATACTTGGCCTGAGTTTCTCCTTGCTGTGAGAAATCGTTTGGGGGAGGGCAGAGAAGTTGCCTTGGAGAGAAGCTTTGCCGCCACTTTTCCCGTTGATAGCCATGCTGTTATCCGGAAAAGAATCTGAAAACAACTGCCATAAAAGGTATTGTTAGGAGGAAACCCAGCAAGGAACGTGTCTCTCTCTCTCTCTGGGAGGATTTTGGCGCAGAGGAAGTGGCAGACCTTGAGAGCATCCTGGATCTGGATGAGGGCAAAATGGAGAAGCCACAGATAGCCTCAAGGTCACGTTCCTTGAATGGGGAGAGAGAGAGAGAGAGAGAGAGGCTATTGTCAGCGGCAACGAGTGAGAACTGTGTGGCTGATGGGATCACGGCTAGCAATTTCCTGCCGCTGGTTTAGAAACACAGGAAGCTGCTTAATGCTGAGTCAGATCTTTGGTCCATCTAGCTCAGTATTGTCTACACTGACTGGCAGAGACTGTCCAGGATTTCAGGCAGCAATCTCTCTCAGATCTACCTGGAGATGCCGGAGATTGAACCTAGGACCTTCTGCATGCAAGGCGTGTGCTCTAATATTGAGATGTGGCCTGTCTGCTAAAAAATAAAGCAAGCTTCCACAGGAGTGTAGTCATCCAGGGTCTTAGACCCCTTATTTTTTGGGAAGCGATGCCCCAGCAGGGTCCCTATGTCTCCATCATCCTATGAGCCAATCAGAATGAAAGGGGAATGTGTTAGCCACTGAGAAGAGTCTTCTAACATGCTTCTTTGTCCTTTCCTGCTGAATGGAGCCCATCAGAGTGAAAGGAGATGAGTCAGCTACTGAGAAGACTCTTTTCAGTAGCTAACACACTCCCCTTTCATGCTGATTGGCTCCTAGGTACATAGGTTGTTGTGGGAGAAGGCATTAACAAAGATCTCATTCTCAATCCAGCAGCAAAAAAGGGGGGAGGGGTTGTGGCTGTGACTATCATGAAAGGACCCTGCCCTTCTGAATTTGCCACTACACTAGGGAGTTTCCAGTCCTCACTGTTCTGAATTAAACAGAAACATAGGAAGCTGCCTATGGTCCATCTAGCTCAATATTATCCGCACTGACTGGCAGCAGCTGTCTAGGGTTTCAGGTAAAGATCTTTCCAAACCCTACATAGAGATGCCAGTGACTGAACCTGGCACCTTCTGTATTCAAAGCATGTGCACTACCTCTGAGCTATGGCCTGTCTGTTAAAAATAAATTAAGCTTCTGGTCCTCATGGTTCTGAATAAAGGGCTGCATTAAACAAAAACCTAGGAAGCTGCCTTATACTGAGTCAGACCATTGGCTCAGTTGTCTACACTGACTGCCAGGAGTCTCTCCCAGCCCTACCTGGAGATGTTGAGGACTGAATCTGGGACCTTCTGTAAGCAACGCACTTGATCTGCCACTGAGCTATGGCCCTTCCTTGTAGCACTAGTGCTAGAACTGACCCACAAAAACAGGTTTACATCTTCCTGAGCTCCTGATTTTTCCTGCCATCCCCTCTTCGCGTTCCAAGCCAGAGGGACTAGCCAGCCTGAGCTGAGCAAAATTAATAAGGAGAGAGAGAGAGAGAGCCCAAAATGGGAGGTTGAGCTGATGGGGAGGAATTGTTCGCTTTGCACAGCTGGCCTTTACTTGCAAACAATTCATTTAGATTATGAAAGCAAAAAAATTGAGGACAAAACAAGCAAGATTGTTTGCTTCCCAAAGAAAGGAAAAGAAATGGAATTTAGAAGGGAAATTATGTAGCATAACGTCTGCACCCCTCCCCTCTCTTCATTGCCTTGCTTCCTCCTGAGTGGATGCCTCAGACTCATCAGGAGGGAGCATCAGTGGATATGAGAGTTGCCAACTGACCAGTGGTGGAAATCTGCAAGGATTTTGGCTTCGGCATCTGTGGCCAGGAATGCAAGGACAAATTCGGATGTTTTTCTGCTCCCTGATTCGGGTTCTGCTTCTGAACCTGCTCCAAGCTGCAGGTTTGCACCAAAGCTGTTGCCCCTGCACCCAGTTCAAGGTGGGCACTAATGCCTGTCCCCTCCCCCCAAAAAACCATGACAGTGATGCTGTAGTGTCAAATGAAGCAATGGCCATCTCTGTAAAGCAACATCCTTGCTTAAAGATGTCATTACTCTTGGAACAGCCCCCGTGTGGTCAGTCCTACCTACTTTGTTGTATTATTTATGCACATGGACCCTGCAGTGTAGGGCATCACTATACTGAAAGCGGCACCCATCCCAGGAACATAGGAAGGGGCCTTCTACCAAGATAGGCCATTGGTCCATCTGACTGGCAGCAGCTCTCCAAGGTTTCAGAGGGTGATCTCTCCCAGGGCTACCTGGAGATAGTCCAGGTTGAACCTGGGACCTTCTGGGTGCAAGGCAGAGGTTCTGCCACTGAGCTACAGCAGCTGGGCAGCGCCTGCATGTGAAAGGGACCTAAGACAAACAATGATGTGGGTAACTGAAAGAGATTAAGAAAAAGTGAGGGAAGGTCAGGAGATTACTGTGCCGCCCTTAAAGCCACGGTGCTTGGCTTCCACAAAGCACTCTCTGTCACCTTGAGCTCCCAAATGCTTTTGGCAGGGTTTGATGGGCCTGCAAAGATCTGAAGTGACAGTGGCTAGCGTGGAATGAGAACCGTGTCAGTCTGCTGCCTCCGGGCACGTCTTGTAAACCAGCTGGGTAAAGGTACAAATAGCTGCAGTTGTAGGTTAGGGGCACCCTCCGGAGCCTGCAGCATTGCAGAATGCCCAGCTTAGCATGCCAGGCTCAGAATACAAGCCAAGTCTGCAGTTGAGGCTGACACCCGTGTTTGTACTGGCTGGGCACCAAAAATCATGACTATCCTCTGGGAAATGACCAGCTTTTCAAGCTTCAGTGGCCCTGAAGGGAAAAAAAATCTCTCAGCCTGATTTGGTCTAACCCTGAAAGGAATCTCTTACCTTGATTTGAAGGAGCCAAAATGAATATTCGCCTACTTTCGACAATCGGTCAGACGGCTCAGGGTCACCATCTAAGTGGTGAGTGTGACATTTCAGATTCAGTGTTGCATTTTGAATGTGAAATTTGTATCTCAAAATTTGACAACCGAGCGCTTGAGACTTGCTGGCATCTCTGGCTTGCTTTTGATTTTGGCAGGCTTCACCCATGTACTCTCAAAAGCGATCAGCTGCCAGACGCTTTCAGATACTAATCAGCATGTTATCTCACAACAAATGCTGTCAGATTACATGGCTGATATGAAATACAGTCAAAAGCTATACACCATTGCGCCCCAACCATCGAATGCTTTGAAGTATGAAATACCATTGCATGTCAACTATCAGATATTATTAAATATCTGAATAAAATGAATAAAGATTTATTGAATTTATTGAATAAATATTCATTATCAAATACACATAATGAGAAGACATGATTCCCTAGAAAAGACAATAATGCTGGGGAAAACAGAAGGGAGTAGAAAAAGAGGAAGGCCAAACAAGAGATGGATTGATTCCATAAAGGAAGCCACAGACCTGAACTTACAAGATCTGAACAGCATGGCTCATGACAGATGCTTTTGGATGACACTGATCGTAATCGACTTGAAGGCACATAACAACAACAGCAATCAAATACAGGTATTGAATGGTCATACAAAATACAGATTAGAGTACATTCATTTTAGCCATAGGCATAACGTGACATTATCATCATCATTATTGTTTGCATTACACACTGAACCGACGAAAGTTTTTAAAAACCAATTATTTTCCCCCCACTGATTTCAGAAGGAGACATTTAAACATGCTTAACTCTCCCATTAACAACAATAAGGCATAGCTCTGTCTGGATCATCCTCTTGATTTTCTCGATGGAATGGATTTCACTCCCACAACTCTGGAATTTGCTCCCATGGGAGAGAGTGATGGCCACCAACCTGTTGTTGTTGTTATGTGCCTCCAAGTCGACCATGACTTATGGTGACCCCATGAATCAGCGACCTCCAGTAGCATCTGTCGTGAACCACCCTGTTCAGATCTTGCAAGTTCAGGTCTGTGGCTTCCTTTATGGAATCAATCCATCTCTTGTTTGGCCTTCCTCTTTTTCTACTTCCTTCTGTTTTTCCAAGCATTATTATCTTTTCTAATGAATCGTGTCTTCTCATGATGTGTCCAAAGTATGATAACCTCAGTTTCATCATTTTAGCATTTTTCGCAGTCCATGGTATCCGCAAAGCTCTTCTCCATCAGCACATTTCAAATGAGTTTATTTTTCTCTTATCTGCTTTTTTTACTGTCCAACTTTCACATCCATACATAGCCACCAACCATTTAAAAAAATGTAGACAAATTCATGGTGGACAAGGCTTCTGGTGGCTACTAGCCACGATGGCTATGCTGTCCCCTCCACATTTGGAGGTAGTATGGCTCTGAATACCAGTTGCTGGGAATCACAAGAGATGAAAGGGCTGTTGAGCTCAGGTCCTGCTTGTGGGCTTCCCTTTGGGGCATCTGGTTGGCCACTGTGAGAACAGGATCCTGGACTAGATGGGCCACTGGCCTGACCCAACAGGCTTTTCTTATGTTCTTGTGCTGGTACACGGAAATCCAATTTTCGAATGGTTAAATCCAAGTCACACAATTAAGGAAATGGACTAAGCAACGTTTAATTGATCCTCATACAATATTCAGCAAATACTTGAGTATTCAGGGAATACCAACATCTGACATAAACGTTCTTAGAAAAGTTTTTTTGGGGGGGAGGGATGGTGGTAAATTCATTTTATTTCTAGACCTGCCCTAATCCCTGTGACATCTATAGGTTTTGACAGGACTCCTCTGTTTTTAACAGCTACTTGGTACCTAGAATGAAACTTTCCCCATCCCAGTATCTCCTTGACAAGAAAAGCTTCATTTGCTAAATTTCTGGGGAGCAAACAACTCTTAAAAAGCACAGGAGCAGGGCTTGTAAAAACCTGGAGCTGAGCTTTAGATTTCTCCAGAGAGACTTTTCTAAGAAAATGTCTGTAAATTTTTCACCCTCTCATTCCTCTCCGCACCCCTGCGAAAGAGGTGAAATTTGCCAACTATTCGCCATCATTGGAGGGGTAGTGGCCCCCATCCCTCAAATGCCTCAGAACAGTGCTTGATCTGAGACATTGTGAAGGATGCAAAATGGCGGCATGGCGGCCAAAATGGTGGCTCCTGGCTCCACTTGAAGTAGCAGCAAAGGAACTGAGGGTGGGGTGGAACAGGTGGTGCCAATGCCCTCCTCCCCCATAGACAATTGGACAATTTCTCTTCTCACCAGAGAACGTTTCCCCTGCCTTTAGTTGCCCATAAAACAGTTGGAGAATTTCAGGAGGCCATTGTTGCTCATCTCAAGAGAGTTCAAAACCAGGCCCAAAGCAACTGACATAAAATTAACAAGAGATGTGCGGCAAGGATGGTGAGGGAAAGGCCCCTGGACATGCCCAGAGGCCTTCTTTCCTTGACTGCCCTTTCTCGGGTCCCTGGGCCGAGCCCTGGCATGTCGAACCAAGATCTTTGCTGTTGCTCCGTGCCTCACATGATGGCCTGCAGATGATCTTGGCCTCTTTCCCCCTCCCGTTCTGTGAGGAAAAAGGCGCTTTGGCAGCGCATCTTTCCTAGCCTTAGCAAGCCCCAGCAGCTGCAGTTGCCATGGCAACTGGCAGAGGCCTGCAGGGTGCCAGGGAGCCTTGCTCCACCGAATCTGTGGCAGACAGCTTCAACTCTGGAGCTGAGGGGGGGATGTAGTTTGCAGCGGGGGCAAGGAGGTACACAAACTCTACTACCACAGCAAGATAATGCATCTCTTGCTTCTCTCCTACAGCTAAGATGAACAGAGCCGGGCTCAGAATCCTTCCTTAACCCAGAGATTCCCAAACTTTTCCTGCCGGTGCGCTTCTAAATTTCCTCTCATGATCTCATGAAAGAAAAAGGCACCTATGTCATGTTCAGGAAAAAGGGGCTCCAAGGCAAACAAGAGGTCCCACACAACATTTCAGTGGAGGCAATTTTAAAAAAAAGTTTTCCCCCATATTGCAAAGGCTTGAAGCAAAGCCCCAACCATTTCTTTTTAAATCAGTAATGGAGTTGGGAGATTTTAAACCAGAGATCTCTTCAGACCTGTGTTTTATTAAGAACACAGAAAGAGCCCTGATAGATCGGGTTCTCACAGTGGCCAGCCAGGTACCCATGGGAAACCCGCAACCAGGACTTGAGCGCAAGAGCAATCGGCTTGTCCTGCCCAAAGCTGCTGAAGTCAGACACGAACGCTGAGGTGTAGTTTGCTTTAGTAGATTTAACAGAAAGTTTCAATTCAGAGCGCTTCATGAATGAGCTTACAGGTTACACAGAATTCCGCATCTTTACTAGGAGTAACTAGACGCGACTATACTGTGCTAAGACATCGAAGCAATTAGTCACGCCCCCTCACCATGCTTAAGTAAGGGTGGTGCATGAACCGAGTGTCGCTGTTGAGAACACGTGCGTGCACGAACACTCCTCCTCAGAGGGGCTGTGGGGGCCCATTGAATTTGGGGCTCACAGCAGTGCCTCCTTTGGTTTCCAGCAATTGGAGGCAGCACGTACAGTGCCGTGAAAAACTATTTGCCCCCTGTCTGATTTTCTGCATTAAAAAAAGATTTATTAAGAAAGTTAAGCAACACCCAATGCCCAAGTGTACATCAGAATGGTGGAGGAACAAGAAATTTAAAGTTTTGGGATGGCCTAGTCAAAGTCCAGCCCTAAACCCCATTGAGATGTTGTGGCAGGACCTGAAAGGCACAGTTCATGCTCAAAAACCTACAAATGTCACTGAGTTAAAGCAGTTTTGCATGGAAGAGTGGGCCAAAATTCCACCACAGAGCTGTGAGAGACTGATCAAGAACTACAGGAAGCGTTTGGTTGCAGTCATTGCTGCTAAAGGTGACGTAACCGGCTTTTGAGTCTAAGGGGGCAATTACTTTTTCACACGGGGGCATTGGGTGTTGCTTAACTTTCTTTAATAAATAAATGAAATAAGTATCAAAATTTTGTGTTATTTGTTCACTTGGGTTCCCTTTTCCCTAATATTAGATTTGGTTCAAGATCTGATAACATTCAGTGCCAAAAATATGCAACCATGCAGAAAATCATTCAGCGGGCAAATATTTTTTCACGGCACTGTAGCCATCACGGCTAGTAGCCATTGATAACCCTGTATTCTGGAATGTGTTCTTGGCACAATAATAGTGCATTTGTGGTGGATCGATTCTGCTTAATTAGTTGTTTTGCAATGCTTCCCCAAGGCTACCACATTATTGCTGCCTGGTGGAGCTGTACGCAACAGAAGCAGGACAAGCAACATCCCTCCCCAGAACACTGTTGATATGAAAAATTAGGGGATTTCAGCAGGAAGTTACAGGATTGGAAATGATGCAGTACGATCACCCCAAAACTTTCGCAGATGCAAATAATATTGAAAGTGGGATAGCATATGACCACCCCAATGTCATCATGGGCACAAATAATTGCCCTAATCAGAGGTGGCTGATGGCTTAAGCACCTTGGACAGCTCCTTGAAAGTTTGGATTCCACTGCCCTACTGACACTGGCTGTAATGGTCCTACAGAAGACTCCCTCTTCAGATTGCATTACTTCAAAATGTGTACAGTGTGGGTCACCTCACCTGAAAAAGGATATTGCAGAGGCGGAAGAGATTCAGAAAAGGGCAACCAACATGATCAAGTGGCTAGAGAAACTCCCCTATGAGGAAAGATTGCAACAACTTAAGGGGGTTTTGAGCATCAAAAGTGAGAAAAGGGTTAAGGATCTCCCTTCAACTGCAACCACTTTTATTTATGTATTTATTTAATTTTATTTATTAAACAAATGTAAAGGCCGCTTCCCATCAAAATAAAGCCATTGAAGTGGCGTACAAGATAAAAACAGGATGAAAGACACAAACACAAACCTTAAAAGCAATCAAATTAGTTCAACAAACTCTTAAAAATAATAAAAACCCATCCATACAAACTCAAAAAACAACAAAATAATTTCATCAGACATAAAATTGGTAAGTCCATAAATGACTAGTTTATACCCCAGGGAAAACATTCTTAAACAAAAATGTCTTTGTTAGGCACCTTAACATCGTCACCCTAGGTGCCTGTCTGATTTTGGCTGGTGATTGATTCCAGAGGGCTGGAGTTTATTGTGTGCTTTGCCCCAGAGGAAGCCAAATGACTGAAGAGTTTGCATGGAGTCTTTGACAGACTTCTCTTGACATTGCCGAAAGCGCACTTGCACATTTAGATGTCTAAATCGTCTATGTTTTAATCATCACACAAAACATTTATAGCAGTTCAAAATTTAGAACAAGCTAACACCCTGGTGCAATCTAATGCCTCACACAAAAAGGCATGTCTTCCACATGGTCCATTTAACAGCGAGGCTTGTAATTTCTGGTAGCTGCCTCTAGTAAATCATAAAAACCAGTTTGCCATTTGTGCGTGCCTTCTTTTAAAAATGTTGCTTGTGTGAATGGTTGAACTGCATTTCAGGTTTCTGCATTTTCCCTATGAGGGCCTCTACAATATAAGTAAGATTGTACTATCTCAGTGATGGGCTAGAGCTAGGGTTAAGGAGAGTTTTGGTTTGATTCACATTTTAATGCAAAGCTACCTAATTCACACTTGCCCCCAAAATACATGAGCTCTAATGCAGTTACCCTTCAAAATTTGGACTTCTTCAAATGTTGTGATTGGGGATGGGGGAGAAATTTGATTCAGTTCGGATTTAAAGCTGAAGGTATCAAATTCACAATTGTGAGAAT
Source organism: Rhineura floridana (assembly GCF_030035675.1). NCBI lineage: Eukaryota > Metazoa > Chordata > Lepidosauria > Squamata > Rhineuridae > Rhineura > Rhineura floridana. Next base: position 7,390,423 of record NC_084496.1, on the reverse strand, counting down.
CAAAGCACAGTCATCCTTCAAAATTCACACTTATCCTAATTATGCAATGCAGTGCTTCAACTAAAGCAATGTTTGCAAAAATGCATATATTCAAGGAAAGTGTGTGTAATTAACATATTAGTGTAAATAACATACACAAATGCATTATAAGGAGAAACTGCTTGCAAAAATGAAGAGTGAAAACTGCATACAAAAATGTATTTAGTAGGAGAAATTTGCACTACACTATGGACAATTTTCATGAGGATTTTTTTTAAAAACTGCAAATCGCTGCAGAAATGTGGAGAACCCGATTGGCAGAGCAATCCAAATAATTGGAAGCCATGAGAGGGGGGGCGGTGGAGGAGGAGCCAGTGGAAAGCTCATTGGCATCCACTCCCCGTTTGGGAGCCACACGCGGTGGCCGGAAAAGTAAAGGCTGGCTCCCGCAAATACCCCTACAGAGGAGTAAGTGCTCCCCATTGAGCACAATGGAAATTATTTTACTCTGCTGGCCAGTTTTACCTGGACTGGGACCCATGCAAGTGCTCTGAACATGAGAAAGATGGTGCATAAGTCCCCCATGGTTCCTCCCCCATGATGCCCCTGGAACACCCCATTTTTGAGCAGGGTCCCAGTAGCGCCACAGCTGAGCTGGGATGAGGGGTTTCTGCTGACAGAACCCGGTGCTGCTGGGAGCCTGCCAGCTCAGCTAGCAGTCTGCTACATCCAACTCCTCCCAGTCCGGGGCAAATACAAGTTGGATTGCACCTTTAAGATTGGAAAAATGAGAAACTGAGAGAACTGAAACTGACAGATCCTTTCACCCCTAGTTGTGATGCAGTTCTCCAACCAAAAAAATGTGTATGTTGGGAAAATATGCTTTAAAATGCATATATTTTCAAAACATACAAAAATGCATTATAATATGGAAAACTGTTTGCAAAGGAAAAACAGAAAAGGACTGATTTGTCTACCCCTAGCTGTGTGGCTCAGCAGTACAGCACATGTTTTGCATGCAGAAGGTCTCAGGGTCAACCTCTGGCATTCTCAGGTAGAGCTGCCAGTCAGTGCAGACAGTGCTGAGCTAGACAGACAAAGGGTCTGAATCAGTGTAGAAGGCAGCATCCTATGTTAACTCTACCCTAGTTTTTAAAAAACTTTTTGTTTTTCATTTTTCATATATAACGTTAAAAAAAAACCCCAATACATAGAATTCATATTTGGTTTGGTTTGTCTGGTATACACACCTACCATTTGTGTCATTATTCTTACTTTAACACTACATAGGGAGAATGTGAAGAGCAATGCATCGCTCCATCTCAGCCTATTATGTCTCTCCAGGAAAATTCTTGTGAAGCCAATGGCGAAGTCCCAGTTTCACCCGCTTGTGACCACAGAATGAATCCGTCCCGCTGTCCTGCAAAATCATCTTCCGTCTCGTTGCTTGCACTTGCTGTGTCAACCTTTCCATAAAGGGTTGCAGCCATATTCAAATGTGCCATTCTTACAACATCCCTCGCTCTTCAAGTTTCCGATTTCTTGCTATTACCAGTCCGGCTGCAGCTAACAGCGTTGATAACATCTCTTTATGTGGAACATCTGAATTTTGATCATCAAATATGGTTAACAACATACGTGTCGGGGAAGATGTCCATGGGGGCTCGTTATTTCACTACATGCCAGTTTTTGACGGAAGGGCCGTAGCTCAGTGGTAGCACATCTGTTTTGCATGCAGAAGATCTCTGGTACAGTCCCCAATGGCATCTCCAGGTAGGCCTATTTTCCTATCTATTTCCCAAACTCTACTCTCCTAGCACCCCTCACCACAGCCATTCCCAGTCTGGATACAAGCGATTCCTTCTGACTTTCTTCCTTGAAGATAAATGTGTCTGTGCACAGTATAAGTGCGAGACATATTGATGCTAGAGGCAGAATATCCAAATGCTTCCTCAGCTGACACACATGCACACACACACGCACACTAATTAACTCTCCATCTGTTTCTGGTCTATCTTATTGATCAGGCTTCCAAATAATTGACTGTTTATCGGTCAAACAAGGACAAGACCAAAATCAGTGTCTGCCTTCATCTTAGTGCCTGCAGTCAAAAGTCACCATGAAAGTCTTTTGGACTTTCAGGCTCCAGACTGCAGATTGGATGGGGGTTAATCTCCCTTTGCCATTTTATTAATGACGAGGCTTTTATTTTTACAATACTGCTGGGGTTTTTTTGTGTGTAGACTTGTATATTGTGTACATAGTAGGGATAGGCTTCGCTACCTAGTTCCGAGCCGCTTGTATCCCAATAGTCTGTAGTTCCATCCCAATCTTCCCTTATTTTGTTTCCGCTTGCCAATTCAATCCACTGTTTGGGGGGTTTTTTGGTCGCGAAAAAATGTGTAATTTTTAATGTAAATGCCTATGTAAATGATCATGGTGCTCCATGTTGTTTATTTTTTCCTATTTATCACACCTACACGTTGTTACAAATGCATCAACTTAGATAAAATTGTGAAGATAATTACATAAATTTGGGGAAAGAATTCAGAAAAAAATCTGTGCCTATGACAGCCGCAGCCTGCTGCAAGAAATCAGTGCCAGTTTGAAAAGATAGCAGACTGTTGAATGCAGTTGGAATCCGGTACTAAGTCCAATTTAGCGGATATTCTTCCCCATCCTTTGTACATACTTCCAATTTGTTATGCCTAGAGTGGATTCGTAGGGTTGCCATAAGTCATAATCGACTTGAAGGCACATAACACACACAGAGTGGGGAAATCTGTCAATTCTGGTTTCTCTTTTTTTCCATTCTTAAATTGACTTCCCCACCTTTGCCCTAATGAAAATTCATCAGCATTTTAGTGCAAATTTCTTCTAATATACACATATTTTTCGCAAAGCAGTCTCTCCTAATATAATGCATTTTTGTACATTACTTTCACTAGTGCATGCATTCAGTGGAGGCTGGTCCATTTGCATGCAGAAGGGCCCAGGCTGTGTCCACATCAGGATGCTGTCTGGCAAACAGGTCATTCAGATCTGAATAGTGGCAGCTGGTCCATTAGGACAAGTGGGGCAGTGCCCTACCAACCTCAATCTGCCCTCAGCCAGCCTCCACCTGCCTGCCTTCTTTCTTACAGCCAAACCAGGGGACGGCCCTAGCAGTTTTAATCTCAGTTTTGCCCATTGTAGAACTTGGCAAGGATGGAGGCAAAACTAGGATGAGTTGGCTCCGCCTATCATTGGCTCTGGATCCACCTACCATTGGGCTCCCTGCCTTCCTCCCCACCTGTCTCACTGGCAACAAGCGACCACTGCTTGCATTTCTACACACACAGTACGCTAGTATATGCATTTTTGTACACATTGCTTGGTTGGAGAACTGCATTTCAAAATTGGTAGGAGTGGCAATTTCGAAGGAGAGCTGTGTTTCAGTTCACATCTTCTTTTGGGAACTGCAAATTAGGTAAGTTTGCCTTTAAATGCAAACCAAATCGAATTAGCATCCCTAGCTATGGTGTAGGAATAATATAAAATGAATGACCTGTCCACCTGCCTAATAAAGGACACGGAGCACCATCCAAACAGAAATTCTCCTCTGCAAGCCCTACAGAAATAAACAGAAGCCATGTAAGCAGACATGGCACCAGCACCCGGCATGGTTGGTCAAATGTCAGTGCCTACTGGCTCCAGCAGGGCCCACCTGTGCTGGTATCAGAGGAGCTCCAGGTGGCTGGGACTACTCAATATTTTCATTTCCCACAATGCCCCCAACATCATCTTATGCTATGCGGTGGAGGCTGGTGGGTCCGATGTCAGTGGGGCAGTGAATATGCTCTGGGTTTTAGTGCGAACTTTCAAGGAGCTAGGTCCCAGGCTATGGTCTGAAGGCACATAAGGCCAGCACCCTGCTGAAGCTAAGTAGCATCTGGTGCGGTCAGTGCCTGTACGGGAGACCATGTGGGAAACATATGTGAGCCTCCTTGGGTTTCAGTCATGAAAAGAAAGGCAGGGTAGAAATGTGATAAATAATAAATAAATAAAGGAGCTGTCCAAGGTGGTGAAACCTATTTTCAAAATAGATTCAGCACCTTGGACAAATTGTTGAAAGTTTGGACTAAAACCTGGAGCAGATTCACTGCTCACGACATTGCAGCCAGCAGTCTCCGCTGACTTTAGGGCATTATGGGAAATTTAAGTGGCAGGTAGACCCAGCCACCCAGTGCTGCTTAGCAGAGGTGGGGAAACTGTGGCCCTCCACTCTTTGTTGAACTCCAGCACCCATCAGCCCCAGCAAGCAGTGTCAATGGCCAGGGACAGAAAGCCACAGATTTTCCTACCCCTGACTTACAGCACCAGGACAGATTTTTTAAGGGGGGAGGCAAGGCAGGTGTTAGCAGTGGGCCCTGCCAAGATGCTGAGGTCCCAGCAGCTGCCCAAGAATGCCAGATACTGCCACCAGCTCCAATTCTTTTCTGGGCTATTTGCAAGCCATCACCATGATTGCAATAGTAGCAGCCATGATCACACAAATCATCCCTGCTGTGCTGTATATCAGAAGTGGGGAACCTCTGGCCCATGGGAGAAATTTGCTCTGGGACAGGCCGCAGTTTAGCCCATGAGGCCATTTCCCCCAAACCATGCCCACCTCCCCCACACTTGATGTGATGTCAGGTGTTGGACAGGCAGAGATGAGCCTGGATTGGCTTTGCACCCGAGTTCCCTCTGGGGAATTTGATCAGGCAGCTGATCCTTGCAGGGAGCTGGCTGGAAGTTCCCACCCATCAGCTGATCGCCTGAGGATCAGTGGTACTTCAAAGCACTGTGCGGGGGCTTTGCAAGCCCTGTGAAGTCCTGATGAGCATTATCGGATGTCATAGTGATGTCAGGTGATTGACACATGGCCGGCCCCACCAACAAAGGGTAAAGGAGATAAGAATCTGGCCCTCTGGCCAGATTAGGTTCCCCTCCCCTGCTGTATATAAGATTCAAAATGGAAGTTTTGATTCTCACAAACATTGTCTCCACGTGAGCAGAGCAAAATCCCCAAGGTGGCTCCTGCATGGTGCAAGGCACTTATGTAGGTAGAAAGAGAAGAGAGCCAGTCTGATGTAGTGGTTAGACACTGGGACATGGGAGAGCAGGGTTCAAATCCCTTCTTGGCAGGGGTGTAGTTGTGCGGGGTCTCAGGAGGTCTTAGTCCCATTACTTTTTTAGGAACAGGGTCCTAGCAGGGTCCCTATGTCTCCAGCATCCTACAAGCCAATCAGGATGAAAGGGGAGTGTGTTAGCCACTGAGAAGAGTCTTCTAACATGCTTCCTTGTCCTTTCCTGCTGATTGGAGCCAATCTGAGTAAAAGGAGGTGAGTCAAACACTGAGAAGACTCTTCTCAGTGCTACCACTCTCTTCTGTCATGCTAATTAGTTCCTAGGTATTAACAAGGATCTCATTCTCAATCCCACAGCAAAACAAAGCGGGGAGGGGGCATGGCTATGATTAACATGAAGGGACCCTGCACTTCTGAATTTGCCACTATACTACTGCCATGAAGGTCATTAGGTGACCTTGGGCCAGTCAATGTCTCTCACCTTAACCTGCCTCACAGGGTTGTTGTGAGGATAAAATGGGGGAGGGGAAGAACCATGTTTGTACGCCATCTTGAGCTCCTTGGAGGAAAGGTGGCATATAAATGTAATGATAATATAATAATAAATAAAAGTAATAATAACAACAACAACAATTTATATAAGTTTATGAATAAATAATAAATGTATAATAGTAATAATATTTTCTCACCAGGTGACCCAACCTATTTACAAATAAATAAATAAGCAAATATGAATAAGTAAGTATGAATGAATGGATGATCTCTGTATGTCTGTGTTTGGTGGAGGCACCATAAATATGAGCCTGGCCCCAGTGTTTGATGTCAGAGATGATGAAATGGCCAGCAGGCAGTGGCAAAGGGTAGCCAACCGCCAGATGCAGCAGTGACCGAGAGGCCTGCTGATTACGCCGCATGAAAAGGCCACCATTATCGCACCCTGTCAGAGCTGCAGAGGGCTCAAGAAAGAGATGGGAGCAGAGCCCTCAGCCCCGAATGAGATGAGGTCAGAGGAAAATGAAGAGCCACTGGCGTGGGTGGTGTGGCATGTGTGAGAGAAAACAAAGGCCCCCTCAAAGGAGCGAGACGCACAGCAGACCCAGCTAATGCTTTAATCTGAACCCTGCCTCGTACACTGCTGTGGCTCTACTTTGGGAGAGATTTCCTCCACCTTTGTGGATTTCAATGGAGCACTAATTGGGCTCTCTGCAAGAGGCAGCTGACTCTGTTGCACCTGCTGTTGCCCACCTCCCCTGGCTGACAGCACCGGACGCTCTGTCGTCGTCTCCTTTTGCTCTTCCAGTCTCCCAAGGAGGCTTTAATGAAATCTGCCCTTAATTAAATCCATGCTCATGTGCATAATTACCCGGAAATTGAAATTAGCCTGCTGATGTGGCTGGAATACTCTCTGTGTCCCATCTTTCAACCCTGGTGTGTATGCATGCATGCATGCGTGTATGTGTGTGTGTGTTTGAGAGAGAGAGAGAGAGAGACTGTGTTGGATTCAGCCATATGAAAGGGCAACACTGGGAAGAGATTTTCCCACAATACACCTGGGAATGCCTGCACAATTGAGAAAGACCTCAGATGAGAGCTAATGTAACTGCCTGGCTAAAAGACTGAGCTGTGATTAGAGATGGGCAAATCTCTCAGATTCTCATTTTTCCAATCTTAAACTCAGTTTTCCACACTTCCACATCAGCCTGCATTTTTTTGTTTTTTTTAATAAAGGTCCTCATGAAAATCCATCAGCATTTTTGTGCAAATTTCTCCTAATTTACCAATTATTGTATGCAATGTTTGCAAAGCAATTTCCCTTAATATAATGCGTTTAATATGTTATTTTCACTAATATATGCATTTATATGGTCATGTTACGCTAGTATATGCATTTTTGTACACATTACTTGGCTGGCGAACTGCATTGTGAAATGCAGAGAAATGCAAATTTCAGAGGATGGCTGTTTTTCAGTTTGTGTATTGTTTGGGGAAATGCAGATGTGGTAGGTTCACCTTTAAATTAAGGTTAATTTAATGTTTTTTCTGTTTTTATTGTGTATGATTTTCTTGTGAGTAGCCCTGAGTGCTCTGTTTTAGGGTAGAAGGGTGTGATATTTATTATTATAATAATAATAATAATAATAATAATAATAATAATAATAATAATAATAATAATAATAATAGTAGTAGTAGTAGTAGTAGTAGTAGTGTGGCAGTAGTGGCAGACTGCCTAGAAAGATGCCATCTTAGTTGTGCCACAATGCTCTTGAGCACCCAACACACCTTTGCTCTAAAGCATTGTGGGATAGGAAAATGGCCACTCCTAGTCAGGCACATCAGAGCATTGTGGGAAATTGAAAATGGCCACTTCCCAGACTCAGTGACCTGGCGTGAGAGGCCCAGGGCCCTGAGGGCAGGCATCAGCTGGGCAGGGCTGGGGACTCAGCCATTGCCCAAGGGTGCTGGGTGCTGATTCTCACCCAACCCCAATTCAAGTCTCAACTCGGCCCGCAGAGGCCACAACCCCAAAGGGGAGGGTACGTGAGCCATTGTTCTCTCACCCTCAGCCCCACACCTGCTATATGTGCTATATTTTATTTATTTATTATTGGATTTATATCCCGCCCTTCCTCCCAGCAGGATACTAGGGGGAGGATACTAGTACTGACCCACTGGGCAAATGGATGTAAACATATACATTAGGAATGGGAAACCTCAAGCCTTGGGGCTGGATGTGGCCCTCCAGGCCTTTTTATCTGGCCCTTGGAATTCTCCCCAGATCACACACATTTCCGAGCTGTACCCTGATTTGCACTTTCTTGTGAGTTTCTGCCTGCCTGGAATGTGTCCTGGAAGCCTGGTGATATTTCTTGCCTGCATCACATACCTCGGATAACCATGAATTCCGAAGGATGGCTGGCTGCCGGTTCTCATATTGTTTCGGAAAGTGCGAATTTGGTAGATTCGGCTTTAAATGCGAACTGAATCTAATTTCTCTCCCAATCCCTAGACACACATTTGTAGTGGTCTCCAATAATCATGCTTGGCCCCTGAATTCAAGTGCTGCCTCTCCCCTTAACTCCAGATCCACAAAGGCTCCAAGCCGCCCGTTGCTGCCGGCAAACCTCCGTGTTTGTTCGGGCTGGTGGCCTCTCCGCGCCGTGTTCGCTCACAGTGCCGCCCAAGGTCTCTGGCATTCTCGGTGCTCCTGATAGAATCGGCACAGCTGTCGCAGGACTAGGCACAGATCAAGGAAAGCACGGCATGCATATTGATGATGCGCCATGTCGGGAATCGGCGGGCACACTCTCCTGCTGTGCCTGTGCTGCTGAGTCTCCCAGGATCCAGCCTTTACAGAGTGCATATCAAAGCGCCCTCTCTGTGCATGCTGTCTGAAGTGCTTAGTTCTGGAATGGATGCCACACAGCCCAGCCCCTAGGCATGCTCAAAGCTCCGTGGAAGTCAATGTCCTTACCCAGAAACCAGTCCCCTCATTCCAGCTCTGTGAGCAGGCAGGTTGAAACCACACTGATGGGCGCAGGAGACTTGCTTTAGACCACGCCCAGCTATTTCAGGTAGCTCAGCAATGTGTGCCTGATTCCTGGCAGGTCTCCACAAGAAGGTTTCCGGCAGATGTTTTTAGCCGGGCCTTCTAAGATCCAAAAGATGGGGGTCTACCAAGGAGCTTTATTTATTTATTTATTGTACTTATATACCACCCCATAGCCGAAGGTCTCTGGGCGGTTTACAGTAACTAAAAACATTAAAACAAATATACAAATTTAAAAACACATCTTTTAAAAACCATTTAAAACACAATTTAAAAATTTAAATCACTTTAAAACACATGCTCAAATGCCTGAGAGGAGAGGAGCTTTAGCTCCAGAGTTCAAAAAGAAAGGGCTTCCCATGTTCAACTGGTTGGCCGCTATCGCATGCTGGGCTGGGTAGGCCTTGGGTATGATCCAAGGTATGGGTATGATTGGGTGTTGGTTATGGGGAAGGGCCGTAACTCAATGGCAGAGCCTCTCCTTTGCATGCAGAAGGTCCCAGGTTCAATCTCCAGCATCTCCAGGTAGGGCTGGGAATGCCCCCCCCCGTCAGTGTAGACAGTACTGAGCTGGATGTAGTGAAGGTCTGGCTCAATACAAGGCAGCTTCCTATGCTCCCAGGAGACTCTTTTTCTGCAACAAAAGTGCAGTACTTCACAGGGTTGTTGTGAGGATAAAATTGGGAGGGGGGAAACCATGTTTGTACTCCACCTTGAGCCCCTTAGAGGAAAGGTGGGATATAAATGTAATAATAATTCAGAAGTGCAAGGTCCCTTCATGATAGTCACACCACACCCCATCACAGCCATGCCCCCTTTTCCACTTTCCCTTGTCTTCCTTGCTCTCCCTGTCATCTTGCGAGTCCACACTCCACTGTAATAAACGTCCCTAGGAGCATGAAAGGATGGTTGTGTTAGCTACTGAGAAGAGTCCCCTCCGTCGCTGACTTACTGTAATTGGCTCCAATCAGCATAAAAGGACAGTGGCTCACACACTCCTTTTTCATGCTGATTGGCTCATTTATAGGGATCTGCCTGGGACCTTGCTCCCCAAAAAGTAACAGATCTACGACCCATCGTGACCCCGGATCACTACACCCCTGCTAAGCTGAATATAGTCCATCAGCCACGTGGCTTAATGCTACAACCACCACCGCTCCACATTCTTGCAATCCCAGGCAGGAAAGCAGGACGTTTACTTTGTTACCATGGTGGACTGCTGTCTGCTTGGTAGGTCACAAGCTGCGCGGGTCTGGGCAAAGGTACAACATTCCTTCTTCCCCCACTGGCAGGCTCAGCATGGGCAAACGACACGCTTTCATTTAACTCAAATGCAATTATCTCCCGGTGAAGATGCCTATCTGTTTCTGCGAGTGGAAAGAATTCAGGAGATCTGTTTCACTGACATTCGGGGAGAGGAAGGGATAGAAACTGGTAGGAAATATCCAAGCAATAGAACCACTTCCATATTTAGTCAGGGGCTTCTTAAGGCAAGCTAGGCCCTTCTTTTCAAACAGGGCTAGGGAACCTGTGGCCCTCCAGATGTTGCTGGACACCATCTCCCATCCGCCCCAGCAGGCATGACTGATGGTCAGGGATGATGGGAGTTGTAGTTCATCAACATCTGGAGCGCCACAGGTTCCTTAGCCCTGTTTGAAAAGAAGGGCCTAGCTTGTTAAACTAAAGGGGAACTTAGATTCCTCTCTGGGGCTGCCTTTCTGCCAGACAAGGATCCACAAGGCCTAAGGACATCCTTATCTACACCACTCCTGACCTTGTCGGCTTCAAGACTGCCAGCATGGAGATTGATGGTATCACAAGCTGCATACACACCATACATTTAAAGTCCCCAGGATTCTTTGGGCGAAACCATGGGCTTTATATGTGTGGTGTGTACAAGACTAGGGTTCTCGATTGTGGAATCCATTGGGGTTCCACAACCCACTCTAGAGTCTGGGCAGAGTGGAAGTGGAATCTGTTTCTGGATCCTACCAAAACGTTCGAGTAGAATCAGTTAGTTCCGCTCATTCCTCCTGGGGGAGTGTCAGTGGCTGAAATATATATGCCATCTTTCCAAACCCAGAAAAAAAAAATCTGGGGCCCCTTTTTTCTAATTGCCCAAATCCTAGATAAGAATTGGCATTAGTCTTAGGAAATATAACCACAAAGGATGGGTCACCCTTGTCAATTTTGGTTTCTCTAAATTCCTCATTTTTCCAATCTGAGGTTAAGTCAGCTGCATAGCAATCTGTGTTTTTTAAAAACTCCTCATGAAAATTAAACGGAGTTTTAGTAAGAATTTCTCCTAATATCCACATTTTTGCATTTCCCCTAATAATATGCTTTTCTGCATGTTCTTTTCAGTAACAGATAAGTTTTTAAGCTCACAACCGTAGTATATACAGTTTTGTATACTTCTTGGCTGGAGAACGGTGCTGCAAAATTCAGAGAAGCGTGAATTTCAAAGGATGGTTGTGATTCAGCAAGCAGCCTGGTTTGGAAAATGCGAATTGGGTAGATTCACCTTCAGCTGTGAATGGAATCAAATTAACTACCCCCTTCTCTCTTATGCCCTCCTCCCACACCACCGTATTTTCCCACCAAAGAGCAGTGAAAGACTCATACGTGCATAAAGGTAGACAGATACATGTTTTTACCCCCGTTTTATTTTATAGCAATTGTCCGCAATATAGAATTAATTAAATAACATTTAAAAACCTCCTTTGCACAAGTCAAGAGAAGTCCAGAATATTTACAAACATTTGTTCTGCTCTTTTGCATGTGTGTGATGGTGATTGTTTCTTTGCTCCATTTTTATTCTGTTTTTCTCTTTCTGCTCCAGGAAGGAGTGGAAGAAGTGGCCCATGCAGGTTGGGGTGGGTGGGTGAATGTACCCCCACACTGGCACGTGCCCTTGGTGATGTGGATTGGCAACGGCCCCTCCCTCTCCTTGTCGGAGTACACTACAAGAACGGTGTATACACGTCCAACCAGTTCACAATGCTAAGTCACAAACACAACCAACGCAATGCAGTGAAGCTTCCCCAAAAGGTGCGATTTTTTTCAAAACAACACAATGGGCTTAAGGAACCTGGAAAAGGACTATCACCCAGGAAACATCCTACCACACAGCAAGGTGAGCCGGTGAAGTTTGGACATCGTTACGGCCCCATCTGCACTATACATTTAAAGTAGTATGGGTGGAAGGGTGGGATATAAATTTAATAAACAAAATAATAAATAAATAGTATCATACCACTTTATAAACAATCATGGTTCTTGTGATGTTCAGCTTTACATGAGTCGTTATAATCAGTGAAAGCGGTAATGTTTTGGAATGGATTTGTATTAGAATAAATATGGTATGGAGACAAGGGGAATGTTGAGGAATGCTGTGTGCTGATTGGCTGAGTGAAAGGGGAATGGTGTGTTCATCTCTGTGTCTGAGAGTTGTCAGATAGGGCAGAGATCTTGAGGGAGAGAGGATTACATTTTGAGGGAAGTGGTTAGATGGGTAGGGTAGGTAGGTATGTATTCTTATTCACTGAGGAGATTTTGACAACTGCAACATAAGTTAAACTAGCGAACATCATCTTGTAATCACACACTTTCAGAACCTAAATACTGAATAAACTTGTTTATATTTATTAAATCTGTTAACCAAATAAAATCCATTTGTTGATTTGATTTGAGGTTCTTGGCCTCATTACCACGTAGAACAAGTCTTACTGTAGCTGGTGACAAAGCTACCACAGTAGGTTGGCATAAAGTAAATAAGGGCGGATGCAATTATTTATGGTGGCAGCGAAATACCCAGGAGAGATAAACTGTTACTGGTATCAGAAGAACAAACCATAGCTGGGATCTTCAGAGGCTATAAAGTATCCAGTGGGGTTGAGGCTTACGGTTGCCAGGGCAGTTTCTAAGCAAAGGCTGGGGGGGGGAGAGAAAACAAGGTCCCTAGAAACAGCTTTGCTTTACTCATATTGTGTGGTAGAAGTATATCTACCTCCACAAGGTAGAGTGTGGGCAGGGGAGATATAACAGCTTCCCCCAAATAATCCAGGGAACTATTGTTTGATAAGGGTGCTGAGAGTTGTTAGGAGACCCCTGTTCTCCTCAGAGTTACAATTCCCAGAATGGTGTAACAATCACTCCCTATTCCCAGGGAATTCTGGGTACTGTAGCTCTGTGAAGGGAATAGGGGTCTCCTAACAATTCTCAGCACTCTTAAACTATTTCCCAGGATTCTTTGGGGGAAGTCATCACTGTTTAAAGTGGGATGATACTGCTTTAAATGTATAGTGTAGATGGGGCCTACGAGTGGCACTGTGAGAAGCAGATGAGGCACAGTCCACCCATGGAATTCTTACCTTTGTTGGGTTGTCCCTACTGTTAGGCAGAATGAGACGGCCATCTCAGGCGACAGATGCTCAGGGGTGTGGAGCAGACAGAGTTGTGCATGCCACACAATCAACCCTGCATTCCCAAAAGTTGTGAATCAAATTTCTCCCCCACCCCTAGTGGCGGCAGGAGCAGAGTTCAACCAGTAAACCATAGTTAAGTCTGACTATGGTTTAAAATGATGTACAAACCAATCCAATATTTCTCTGGGATATGGTCCCTTCCTTATGGAGAACAACAGCTGAATGCAAGCCCCCCCCCCAATTTAATATATTTCTTTTGGGAAAGAATATCCACTTTCTCCAGAAAGGAGGGAGCCTTACCACACAATCGCAAATTTGGAAAAGCTTCACTGTCTCAATGCTACTACAGGAAATTACCATTATTTTTAATGTTTTCAAAAAGTAGTATTTTCCATAACATACCCATCTTTCGCAGGAGGTTCTTTTTTTGTTTGCTTTTAAAAAAATTATTTGTTACTCTTTTTATGTTGTTGAATTTTAAATTAAAAAAAGCTATCCTCCTCAACAGTGAACAGAAACTGAGGTAATGTATGTTTAACATGGGGGGGGCACCTTTTACATTGGGGGGGGAGGAACGAGTCCAAAAGTGGACACCCAACAGAACGGAAAAAGACAACAAAGAATGAGGATAATGCAAAACATGTCACACTCTTGCGTGCCCAACAGCCCCCGTCCATCCCAAAGAGCCCCACCCTTCCCCTTCAATTTCCCCCCTCAAAACAATTGAAAAATAATTAAAAAAAAACAAAAACCAAAACAAGGTCTATATGGTGTTCTTAATCCCTATCTACATTATTGCACAAAAGATCAAGGACAACTGGAACCTAAGGCAAAAAGGAGACGTTGCAGCTAATATCTAAAAGTCTGTGCAATGCCTATTTCTAAAAAAAGTCTAGCCTTGGCTGCCGCCCCACACACAGAAACAAGATGGCAGGGGTGACGCCAAGAGAAAAGGGAGGGAAACAGCTGAGCCCACCCCAGATGTCTCTGATGTGGAGTGTCAACACACACGGATTAAAAAGCGGGGACCACGAACCCGGGGAAGAGATAAGCAGAGGGTCTGTCAGCTCCTGCCAAAAAAGGTTACGATCATTTGGTCATGACCCCGACATGGAGAGCTTTTGCCTGAAGAAGGGCAATAGAAAAGGCAGTTAAGTGGTGTCCCTCATGTTCTTCCCCTTAACCTCGTCAGTCCAGCTAAGAGGATGGTGCAATGGTCAGATTATGCTCGGTCACATCAGGCTGCCGCGGATCCAGAGCTTGCAGACAAACTGGGGTTGATGCGTTTGGCAAGGATGTGCATGGTGGGCCGGCGCAAGCTGTCGACGGCGCTGACTACACGGAAAGTGCACCCTTGCCTTTTTACCCCCAAGCGTGCAAGCACACACGCATGAACAATCTGGTAAAAACCAGCTGCCGGGCAATACCCCCTCGGGGTGGGAAGGGCATGGGAGGGGTGGCAGGCAGCCACTTTTTGAGTTTTTTGTAAACCACGTGTTGTTTCAGAAATAGCATTTTAGCCCTTTGTGCAGAAAGAACAGAGCCCTGGGGAGGTTGACTTGTGTGCACACACGCACACACACACACGCAGAGGGTGCCTGCAGTCTGGTTTGGAGGAGGAGGGTGTGGCTGACAACGACAGACTGTGTTGGGTTTCTCCGCCCAGGACCGTTCTCTCCGAAGTCGGGGATGGAAAGTGCGGGGAGCAGATGGGAACAGGGAAGAAGACGGAGACAACTTGGCTTCACAAGAGAGATGCCAAAAGGCCTTGCTTTCCTCCAGCATTAAAGCACCCCCCCAAAAGAACAGCACCAATGGGACCACTACAGAGATGCTCAGGAGAAGGGCCTCCCCACAGCTCAGTGGGGTTCAAGTCAACAGCAAAGGGAGGTAAGAGTTGGTCTAAGCCCTTGGTGGAAAGAGAGCGTCTCGTCGATAGGAGCCCCTTTGTGGAAAGGTTAAAAATCCTCACTCTCGGCCTCCAAACCCTGGCTGAATGTTGAGATGGCCTTCGAGGCAGAGCCACCACCCTGTGACTTGCCACAGGGATCATACCCCATGGGCTCCGGGCGCATGACCTGGACTGGTCTTCTTTCTGGACTGATTCTTCTCCCCCCAGCCCTTTGGTTTATCGGTTGTCGGAACCTTAACCATAGGCAACAGCATTTCGGTGGAGTCTGTGCTTCTGTCATACTAGGATGGCTAAAAATGCACCCACTCCACCCCACCCATGAATATAGTCACTTGGTCACAAGGGTACCAGTGTCAAAGTCAGCACAGAGAGAAGGGTTACATGAAATGAGCTCTTGGTGTCATTGGAGTGTCTCCGTTAGGCAGAGTATTGCTCTGCGATCCTCCCAGATGGGCTCTGGTCCTGGTTCCTGTAACATCCCTGCATTCCAAGCAGTTCTAGAGGACTAGAATCTGGAGCTGTACCTCTAAGCCAGGCTTTATTGAGGACACCCAGGCTCTCTCTCCCCTCCCTACAAAAGCTAGGCCTGGTCAGGAAACCATGCAAGAGTCTGGCAGGCCTCAGTTCAAGTAGTTTTTTTGATAATAAAGGTGTTGTAATAAAGCAGGTGTGGGGACCTGTGACCCTCCAGATGTTGCTGGACTATAGCTCCCAACATCCCTGGTCACTAGCCATCCTGGCTGGGGTTGGTGGGAGCTGTAGTTCAACAACATCTGGAATAAAGCCACCCTCTGCTCAGTCCACTTCTGCAATTTCCTGGGTCCCTGAAGACTCTTACAGTTCCCTGGAGGGCTACCATATGTACCCTGAAGCCTTCTGTCCCATGGCTCCTTACTGGACTGGTGTTCAGGAACACTAGAGGTGGCCGACCTGTGGGCCTTAGAGGTGCATGCAAATCTTGGCCAAATTTCATGTGGGTGGCAAGGGGGGGCACAGGAAGGAGGGGACAGAAAGAGAGAGTAAAGAGGAGTTGCAGAATGAGAAAGGTTGTGCAGCGCACGAGAGAAAGGGGGGTGGTTGAATGAGAGAGAAAAGGGATGAGTGAATGAGAGAGAAAAGGGATGAGTGAATGAGAGAGAAAGGGGTGGCAGAATGAGAGAAAGGGATGAGTGAATGAGAGAGAAAGGGGCGGCAGACTAAAAGCAGTGGCAGAATGAGAGAGAAAGGGGTGGCAGAATAAGAGAGAAAGAGGTGGCAGAATGAGAGAGAAAGAGGGTAGCAGAATGAGAGAGAAAGAGGGTAGCAGAATGAGAGAGAAAGGGGTGGCTGAATGAGAGAGAAAAGGGAATAAAAGCGGTGGCAGAATGAGAGAGAAAGAGGTGGCAGAATAAGAGAGAAAGAGGTGGCAGAATGAGAGAGAAAAGGGATGAGTGAATGAGAGAGAAAGGGGTGGCAGAATGAGAGAGAAAAGGGATGAGTGAATGAGAGAGAAAGGGGTGGCAGAATGAGAGAGAAAGGGGTGGCAGAATAAGAGAGAAAGGGGTGGCAGAATAAGGGAGAAAGGTGGCAGAATGAGAGAGAAAGAGGGTAGCAGAATGCAAGAGAAAGGGGTGGCAGAATAAGGGAGAAAGAGGTGGCAGAATGAGAGAGAAAGAGGGTAGCAGAATGCGAGAGAAAGGGGTGGCAGAATGAGAGAGAAAGAGGGTAGCAAAATGAGAGAGAAAGGGGTGGCTGAACGAGAGAGAAAAGGGATGAGTGAATGAGAGAGAAAGGGGTGGCAGAATAAAAGAGGTGGTAGAATGAGAGAGAAAGAGGTGGCAGAATGAGAGAGGGAGGGGTAGCCATATTCACCTTTGCCTCTGGGCCTGTCCACTTTTGACTCCTGCCCTGCCCCCCCTACCACCATGTGCCCCCCCCTGACAGTTCACCCCTGAAGGAATGCAACTCTTGCCTGGGGAAAAAAAGTTGCCCACCCCTGAAGTAGAGAGCCCAGGCTTGGCGGTGGACTCCCAGAGGGCCACAGGAATAAGCTTCTGCTCCCACAGAATGTTACCCTCCTCCCGCACACACACCTCTCACAGTGCGCACACCGACAGGTGACCAAAGGCTGGCAGTGATCTCATCCAAAAGGGCTTCCCCTTTGCCCTCTCCATTGCTTAGGCCCCAGCGCCCAGCCTGATCACTAGGCTCTAGGAGGAACAGCAAGCAACAGCTTTCCTGAGGGGCGATGGCCACATGGCAAACCCTTTAGCGTCGACCTGGCAACCACACTTTACAGACAGACACACGCACACATGACACAGGAAACGCTTGCTACATCAGTGCCACCAACGGCTTCCTTGGCCTCCCCGTGAGATCTCTGCGTTCCCCAAATCGCCCTGACCCTGCCTTCTGCTCAGGCCGCAGGGTTAGCGCCGGTCCAAAATTAAACCACTCTCCCTATCCACTTCCTCAGGATCTATTCACCATATATGTGTTGGCTCAAGCTGAATGCCACGGCTAAGCCAGTTGGGCTCCCTCTTTCCCCCGTTGGGGGCGCCTCGGAGGCCCTGTCGAAAAGAGGAGATGGGATCCAGGACAAGGGGTGCAAGTGCCCGTTGGACAGACATCCCCCCCCAGACTCTGCCGCTTTCGTGCGCTGAGCTCATCATCCTCTTGCATGGCAGCTTCCTTCGGCTTCCTCCGCTGGCGGCAGAGCACAGGGGCACTGTCAGCCGCTTGATGCTGAGCAAGGGGGCTCTGTAAGACCCTACCCCCCCATGACCTAAAGAACCAGTCCCGGCCTCTTTGCTTAGCCTCAAGCAGGCCCACGAAGAAATGGCCTGCCAGATCCATGGGGCTTCTCTGCCCCACTTCTATTCCTCCAACCCACCCCCACCCCATCCATCATCATCATCATTATTTCTTGGCAAGGATTCCCACTCAGAACCCATCTGAAAGCCAGTCCCGACGGGCAAAGAAGAGAGCCACTAGCTGGCTGGGTCTCCTCCTCCCTTGAGAAACAGTGGCACAAATCCCCCAATAGTTCATCATGGGTGCTTCCTCCTCTCCAGTCACCAACCCACTGGTCCCTTCATCCAGCTCTTGGCTCCTAGTCTTCTCGTGAGCGAGGAAGGCCTTTTCTCCTATCATGGCCTTCGCCACGTCAACAGACTACTGTTTGCATCCTTAGGATCACCAAGTAAAATTAGAATCATCTTTTTTTTCTTTCTGCTTCCCTGCCCCACAACCCACCCCTGTTTGTTTGTTTGCTTCAAAAGACATGGATCCCGTTCCTTTTGGGGGATAAAAAGGATTTCTTTTTGTTTCGCACGTGGCCTGTCCCAGAGCAGGAGAGGACATTGCCGTGCTGACATCTGAACTGCAGGCTGGGAGGCACTGAGGGGCCTGCCGTCCTCTGATCAGACGCAGATCTCGATGGCTGTGGCCAGGACCATCTGGCCCTTGCCTTTGTCCGGCCGCCCGTCAGTTCTGTTGCCTCCCACCGGGGAAGGGAGGCCGGATTCTGAGGCGGAGTGCCGAGAGATGCTGCCTTCTGTCAGGATGGTCCTCTTGAGTGGGGTCGGGGTGCAGGCGCTGGGCGTCTCGTGGCGGTGAGGGCCAGCAGAGAGTTTGTCTCCGGTGTGCTTGCGGGAGCGGTAGGAGGGCCGGCGGCGCACCTCCGACATCAGGTCATACTTGATGAAGAAGAAGACCTCTTTGACAGGGCAGCGCTTTTCAGGGTCAAGTGCCAGCAAGCGCTGGAACATGCGCAGTGCGTTGTCTGTGAAACGGCGCCACTGGGAGGGCAGCCCCGCCAGGCGCCCCTTTTGCCACCTGACAAACTCCTCAAAGAAGGTGTCCGAAGCCGAGGCCGCCTCCCAGGGGAAGTTGCCCGTCAGCACGCAGAAGATGAGGACCCCAAAAGCCCAAACGTCAATACTGGTGTCCACGGTAAAGCCCTCGGCCCGGCCAGCCTGGCAGACCTCGGGCGCCGTGTACGGGATGGTCCCGCTGATGCGCTTCACCCGGCACCCCACCTTGCGCGTCATTCCAAAGTCAGCCAGCTTGACGCGCCGGCAGTCACGGTCAAAGAGGAGCACGTTCTCTGGCTTGATGTCCCGGTGCACTAAATTTTTGCTGTGCATGTAATCCAACGCCAGACCCAGCTGTTGCACGCAGCGCTTCACCATGTCCTCTGGAAGACCTACCTGCAGGCACAGATAGATACCATCAGCTAGGAAATAGCAGCTTCAGACTCCGGGGCCAAATGCGGCCTCCTGAAAACACTCAGTCAAAACTCTCCTAATAGGTTTCAGCACCTTGGACAGCCAGCTTCTTGAAAGTTTGGACTAAAACCCAGAGCGGATTCTACTGCCTCACTGACATGGGAGTAACCAGTTGCTGCAGCTACCCATCCAGTAGCCAAGCAGAGACAAGTGAAGTCTGCTGAAGAACTGGTGGATTCCTACTGTTATTACTATATTGTTGTTGTTGTTATTAGTAGTAGTACAGTAGGGCCCCACCTTACGGCGCTTCGCTTTACGGTGATTCGCTAATACAGCGGTCTCAATTAGAGGCAATTAGACTAAAGCCCCACTCATACGGCGCTTGTTCTGCTTTCACGGCAGCTTTCGGGCATCACACGCCATTCTATTCAATGGGTTCCGCTTTACAGCGGTTGAATGGGGCCCTACTGTAGTAGCATTACTATATTATTGTTACGACAATATTATAACAATTATTATTGCTATTACTGTTACTACCACCCAAAGGTCTCCAAGCAAATTTCAACACTGCAAAAAACTCACAAATTAATATATTATACCATCACAACGACAACCCCCGTAACAGCCACAGGAAGGTTTGGCAGCACGTTAATAACAAACATTGCTTTTTGCAAAACGAAACAAGCATTAGAATCACGTAGAAAACCAGAATAGATTAAAACCCAGAAAGGCGCATCTATAGTATCTCTCTCTAAGGGCAGATCTAATGCAACCCACCCCTTGCTGGCGAGTATTTTAGGGAATGCCCGTATCTCCTGTAACTGGGACCCTTCCTTTGCCTGCAGAAGGAAGACTGAGAGACTTAAACAGCCAAAGGGCCAGTGAAATTGAGGCCTAGTTACCTGTGGCGGGATGATGTCAAAGAGGTCCCCGCCTGGCGCATATTCCTGGGCGAACACATAACAGTCTTCAGTCTCAAACACCACATCAAAGACCTTGATGATAAAGGGGCTCGAGGAGAGCGTATTGGTGATGCTGAACTCCCTCAGGAAGTTCTTCAGCTTGGTCTTGTTCTTGTTGACAAACTTCAGTGCCATCTTGGTGCCTGTGCACAGGGAGGGAAACGCAAAAGGAAGCAGAATGCAAAGAACGTCACTTCACTTTGACTTAAGGAAGCACAACAAAAAGGTTTCAGAGGTCGCCACCCTGATGGAACGATGGTGACAATCGGAGAGGAAATTTTGATGGGGCTGAAGCGATGGGGCATAGCTATTCCAAGCTATGGAGTTTGCCATTCAGTCCTGGTGAGATGTTTGATCTACATTAGGACAGAACAAGCGAGCCAGTGTAGCGTAGCATCAAATTAGGACCTGGGAGACCAGGGTTCAAAACCCCACTCAGCCATAAAGCTCATCGAGTGACCTTGGGCCAATCTCTCAGCCCAACCTACTTCACAGGGTTGCTGTGAGGATAAAAATGGGGATTAACAGAGGAATGCATGCCACTTTGAGCTCCTTGGAGTAAAGGCAAGCTAGAAATGTAATAATAAAATAAACATAAAGGTGCACTGTAATTCCACGCTGTAAGAGAAGTGCTCCTGCTTTGGGGTTAAAGGGAGGTGTTTGTGTTTTAGGAGAGAGAAAGGGATAAAAGACACCTGTTTCCCAACCTCCTGCCCCCAAGGCCTTCCTCAGCTGTGCTACATCGAGCTAGACCAGGAACAATGCTTGGAAAGAATTAGTTCAACTGAATTAGACAACCTTTATTAGGTCGCCTAATAAAGAAAGTTAGAAAGCAAAATGGGGCAGCAATGTTCTAAGGCTTCTCAGGCAGATATGGAGATGCTGCCATTGCTAAGGAAGCTCAGTCACTTAATCGCTGTTGCTAAGCAATCAGAAGGCAGGAATGTGAGGCATTCCATGTATCTTCCCTGCTGAAGAGATTCGCTCTCTTCCAACAATAGCAGCTTGCAGTGAGAAGTAAAGGGACAAAGCAAATGATGCCCTGTGTGGTGGCACAAATTAAACAGGTTAAGCCTTTTCTAATATGGAAATACACTAATGGGGAAAGCTTCACCTGGTGACATTCTGTCTGTCAGAGATCTTATTTTTTTTGTGTGGCCCCTGATTTACTTTTGGGCCCTATACTTTAGCACAGCAGCTTGTAACCTTCTCAATGCTGAATGTTTTTTGTTGTTGTTGCCGAGGATGAACTTTTTATGAACTAAAGAAGTTCCTCTGGATGAACTAGAACTGAAGTAGTTCATTTTGTAAAAGGAGAAACTTGAATTGGAACTTGGGGTTTTTTTGGACAGGATGGACTTGAACTAATGTGGGGAAACTATCCTACTGTACAAAGGTAAAAATTAGATTCATTGTCCTGCAGGTTTTTGCCTCTGGCGCTGCCCACCACTGGTATGTGGCCCCCAGAAGGTTGCCCAGAAAGGAATGTGGCCCTCAGGCTGCCTTAAATGTAACATACACGAGGAGGCAATTGCTTGGAAAGCCAGGTGTAAAGACTCAGAAGATCCATGGAGTACCTAAGAAAGCTGTCAGGGACTTCTGCCCCTCTACATGTTGATAAATTACAACTCCCATCATCCCTAGCTGTTGGCCATGCATGCTGGGGTTGATGGAAGGTGAAAGATTCCCTACACATTGATCTAAGGCATGGGCATTATACGTTTTTCTCTTGCCTAGACTCCACCAACAGGGTTCCCCGCTGAGCTCACCTGTGCTCTTGTGGGAGACGAGGTCCACCTTGCCGTAAGTCCCCTTTCCCAGCTCACGGATGAGGTCATAGTGTTTGTTGATGTCCGTGCCAGACAGCGTGCGGATGGCCAGTGACTGCATGTCCTCCGTGATGAGAGGCACTCCACAGCAGGCCAGTTTGCGTGCCGGTTCCTGCTCAATAGAGCCCGCACTCATTGTCACACTGAAAGAGAGAAAAAGCAAGCCATTTGTCAACTTGTCACGTTTTCCAATAACCCACCTCTGCAGTGCCGGAGTCGAGCCTGTTGAACAAATTCAAAATCTAGGCGAGTTTTTTTTCCAAATTTTTGTTTTTAAAAAACAACCTTGAACTCTGAAATGTCACCATTTGTAAATGCCAATGTTAACATTCAAGTTAATGAAATAATGTCAGGTAATCAGGGTTTTTTAGAGCCAGTGCAGTGCAGGGGCGACAGTAAATTTCTGTACATATGTGACCAAACCACAAAGTGAAAGGTGAGCAAGAATACAGAAAGCTGCCGAGTCACCCCACTTCAACGGCCAAGTCACACCATTAGTCCGTCTAGCTCAGCCCTGTCTACAGGGAATAGCAGGCACGGCCTAGTGAGAAGGGATGAGAACCAAGGGCCAGATCGAAAGGCCTGGAGGGCCACAGTCTGACTCCCCACCCCTGGTCTACACTGACTGGCAGAAACTCTGTAGGGGTCCCTAAGTAGGACCAAAAAAGAGTGTCCTTTTCTCCTTTCTCTTCTCCTAAACTCTCCCACCTCCCCAGCTCTTTTTTGAGATTGGCTGAAGATCTGAACAGGAGCACTTCACTTACCAGGTGGGAATACACTGCAACATTTTGTTGCAGTTCCCAGTTATTATAGAAGCTACTGAATGAGCCTTTGTCCTATTATTATTATTGTTGTTGTTAATGTTAATGTTATAATAGTAGCTCACAACAATATAAAAAACAAAAACAATATATCATACCATAAAAACAAAACAATATACCACAACACCCCATGCAGCCACAGGAAGCTTTGGCAGCATACTAATAACGAAAAGGTAAGTCTTTACTTGGCACCGAAAAGATGTCAATGAAGGCACCAGGCGGACCTCAGTGGGAAGCATATTCCACAGACGGGGAGCCACAACTGAAAAGGCCCTCTCCCTTGTCACCACCCTCCGAGCCTCCCTCAGAGGGGGGACCTGGAGAAGGCCCTCAAAAGAAGATCTCAGTGTCCGGGTAGGTTCATATTGGGAGAGACGTTCCAGATGATACTGGGGTCCTGAGCCGTAAGGAGCTTTATAGTTCCAAACCAGCACTTTGAATTGGGCTCGGAAGCGGACAGGCAGCCAATGTAACTGGAACAGGATAGGAGTTATATGCTCTGTTCACTTTGAACCTGTCAACAATCGAGACCCGCATTCTGCACTAAGTGAAGCTTTCAAACCGTTTTCAAAGGCAGCAGCACATAAAGCACATTGCAATAATCCTAGTTAAATATACTAATGGCACATTTACTTAAATATACAAGGGTGTGTGTTTGACTTGGATTACTAGCATTGCTGTAATTCTGATGGAGTATAAATAAATACATACATATATACCCACAACAAACACTCTGAAAATAGTACAGCACCTTTCTTCTCACCCACCCTGAGGAGGCCTTCAAATCATGCCAAGCCTCTTCCATCATCACTCCTCCCTCACCCTAAGGTTGCCAAATGACCAGCATGGCATTGCCTACTTAGTTTCCCATGTTGCTGCGGAGCAAACTGCTGTTAAGAGACCAGTAACCGGGGCTCGCTCAGAAGCTGGCAACCTGAAGGGGTCTCCAGAATCCGAAATGGCCCTACTGATGGCATTTTATCATTCCTTTTATATCCCACCTTTCCTTCAAGGAGCTCAGTGTGGCATCCATGGTTCTTCCCTCCCCCTGTCTCCATTTCATTTTCACAACAATCCTTCAAGGTAGCTTAGGCTGAGAAGCAGTGACTGGCCCAAGATCACCTTAGTGAGCTGAGCGGGGATTTGAACCCTGGTGTCCCAAGTCCTGGTCCAGCACTCTAACCACTACACCACACTGGACTCATGCGGAACAAGTGCTGCAGAAGAAAGAGGGCTGGAGAGGTAGATGCACAGTCTGGCAAGAACACAGCAGCAATCCACGCCTTTCTGGGAAAAAAACCCCAAAGGCATCATTAGCCATTCCCCTTGCAAGGCGCAGCACAGAGGTGCTATCCATCTCCCTGCTCTAGATACATCAGCCCAGGCTGCAGAGGTGCCTGCCTGAGACCCTCATGATGTCACCCACCACAAACAGCACTGCCTCCTCCTGGCTTGGCCTTGGCTGCTACAAGTCTCCCTTCCTAAAAACAGAAGCAGGACCAGTGTGGTGGAAAGCGCCGAGATGAGCAGAGACCAGATCCGGGGCTGGTCCCACCCTGCCTCCCCCGGAAAGGAAAAGGAACTGCATTAAGTAGAGCCCTGCAACAAAAGGTTGCAGCGTGATGTGCTTCTGTTCAAAGGCTGCATCCACTCCATTCCATCTCTCCTACCCACACACCGGTTTTTCTTCTGTTTTCCCCAAAGGCTGCTCAGCATTCCATGTTCACTGAGCATGCTCAATCCCCAGTGGGCTGTTTGCAGTCTCTCTATTTTTGGCTTCCCCCCCCCTCTCAGTTCAGGGGTTTTGGAGGGCAGACTGGACACACTGATTCCCACCTACATGTCTCCCAGTGAGTGGTTGTCGGGGTAGAGGAAATAAAAGCTCTGATGTCCCTGGGGACATTTAAAAACAGTCTCTCTGTGGGGAGCCAGGAAACGGCCTATTCAGACAATGAGACAGTTCTCTCTACACGTTTTATATCTTCGTCCACCCTCGCTTTCTAGCCATACCATTCCACATCCACCCACCTCCAGTTTCCGGCGACTGCCTTTCCTCATGAGGAATCTGCCGTGGCTCAGTGCCAGAGCACCTGCTTTGCACGCAGAAGGGACATCTCCAGGTAGGGCTGGGACAGACCTTGCAACACTGCACAGCTGCTGCCAGTCAGGGCAGACGGCCCCGAGCGAAAGGGACCAACGGTCTGACTTGGCATAAGGCACCTTCCTATGAGAAGGTGGCCCATCCCCTGAGACCCGATCGTTTGGTTGCCCTTTTCTATACCATTCCCTGCTCGATGGTTATCCTTTTGGAGAAGGAGCAACCACAACTTCAGAGCCGTCCAAAGCCAACTGCAACGTAGGTGCATGGATCAGGGTATGATTACGGCGGCATTCTTGCATCTCTCCCATGACCCCTTCATCCCACGCCATGAATGGCTCAGATGTAGGGTGGCAAGCCCAGGACTCTTTGCTCAAGCATTCATTCCGTTGATTCATTATTCTCACTGTCTTCCTCCAGCTCAGACTAAAATTGCCGTGTTTGACTGCATCTCATTGACTAAATGATCACTCGCCCCCTCCTTCCTGGCTCTGTTGTCTGTGGCAGGTATTTATAGGCAATTGCGCGCTCTCCCTCTGGTTACAGCCTCTTCTCTCGTCAAAAGATCACACAGTTCTCAAAGGTTTGCTTGCCTCGGAGGGGAGGGACCGCAGCCCAGTGGTAGAGCACATGCTTTGCATGGCAAAGTTCCCCCGGTGCAGTCCCTGGGATCTCTTGGGAAAAGGATGAGATGAGCAGAGAATGGAATAACCCAGACCCTAGATTGTTGTGGACAGTCAGAGTAGATGAGGCTAGGTTACAGGATACAGCAGGCCCAAGGTTCAATATCTCCCAGGGAAAGGATGAGGTTAGTAGATAATAGATCTGAGAGTGGGCTAGATGGACAGAGGACAGGGACATAAGGAGCCGTTTTTTACCAAATCAGAAAAATGGTCCATCTAACTTAGTACTGTCTACACTGACTGGCAGCAGCTCTCCAGGGTTTCAGAGAGGGAATCTTTCCCAACCCAGCCTGAAGAAGCAGGGGATTGAACCCGGGACCTTTGGCATGCAAAGGCACTGAACCGCAGCTCTTCCCAAAGGCCCAAAGTTCAGCCCCGGGTGCCTCCAGAGGAAAAGATGAAGTGGCAGATAATGGCAGGGACTCTGCCCAAGATTGCTGCTGCCAGTCAGAGGAGATGATACTGGCCTAGATGGAAAGGTATGCTGACCTGTTATGCAGCAGCTTTCTACATTCTTCTGGCACGCTGTTGAGTCTCAGCGGCAGGGAAGGGTTGTGCTTTCAATGTATGGCATGCACGCAGCCTAAGTTCTACTCAGAGGAGACCCATTCAAACTAAAGGGCCTATGGCAGTCATGACCCTTAATATTGTTGCGCGCCTCCCCAGTCTCTGAGTGGTGAGATTCCAGGGGTCCCTGCTCTTACCCAGGGTTCGGTTTCCTTTGGGAAGAAGGAGACTGCGGTGTCCTTATGAAACATGGTTTATTTATTTACACACATTCCAGCCTGGGTTTAATGTTGGAAGTGGGGCAAGAACAACTCCTGTTTTGTTCTTTTGTTTAAGTTCCAGAGGGAAGATAGGGCTAGGGTCCTCCAGATGGATAGGCTTGTTTACCTTTCACCTGTGATGCTCTGACTGACTTCCTTCTGTCGCTAGACTGTGACGTCTTTAGGGAAGCTTACCTGCCCCTCCTCCTTCTGCCCTTTCCACTCCTTTGTCCTCTGGCTGTCCAGGAGAGAGGAGACTCCTTTGTCTCTGCTCTCTCCGAGCATGGGGCTGACTCCTACACCTGGGCGTTATGCCTCCAACTTAGCTAGTTAGTTACAACTAGGTATGCCTTTCTATCTACTATGTATTTCTCTAAATAAAGTAGCTTTTCTTATTTTACTAAGTCTCCAGTCTCAGTGATGCTGATGCAGGGTAAAAGCCTGCTTTCTTAGGCAAACACACACACACGCTGGCACACTCGCATTTCAACAATCTGCTGTTACTCTCTGCTTGCTGTGGTGCTGCTTTTAAACGAAATTAAGCAACACAACTACACACAGCACAACATTTAAGATGGAAGGGTTCAAAGCATTAGCAGTCCAACAGATCTTGCATTTTCCATCAGGCTTACAGGAAGCATCCTAAAGCCACGGTGCAGAGAGTGCCTGCCTCCAGTTCCCAGCCATTCTTAGACACAACTCAACACACACTGAAAACACAAACCTCTCCTAGGCGCCAGGAGGGGGGGAGGCTCTCCTGAAGAGTTTCAATGACAAAAGGGTCTTCCTGGCCCATTCACCAGTTACTGGGCACCTGATAGACCCATTAACCCACCTGGTCATTCTATTAGATTAACAAAAGAAACTCATCTGACCAGCAGAGTGAGTTTCTCTCCCCCCAGGTGCAAGTCTCCAAATCAGAGGCTGGAAGGGGACTCACAGGAACCATCCATTCCAACCCCCAAACTCACAACAATATCGATAACTTCAGAGACAACCCTATGATGCCACCATATAGGACAGCCCTGGTTTTCTTGCATCCCTTTATCTAAAAGAACTCCCTCTTTGCTTTTAAATCAGCGCAGGACAGGTTTCTTGCAGAGGAAATGAGAAATGCCATGTGCAGCAAGCAGAACAGAGTCAGCTTGTAGTTGTGTGCATGTGTGTGTGTTTGTGCATCTTTCAGAGATGCGGGGACCCAACTGTTGCAAATACATAAAATGGCCCTTATTTTCATCTGGAAAACACTGGACAGCATGTCACTTTTGGTGGCGGCCCCGTGCTTTCAGTGGTGAGCTGTTCGGCCCTCCAGTTATCTGTCCCTCCCAGCCAATTTTCACTAGATTGCCCCAAAAGAGTGGCGCTCCATCTTTCTGGCAGGTGTGTGCTTCAAGTCCGATTTACTGAGACAATGCACCACACCAGTGAGAATCACAGTTCATAGGCGGCCACATCCCCCTGGGGAGCAATTATGTGCATAGCTGCACAATTAAGCATGTATGTGCCCCCTGCCATTTTTCGTATAATACATTTTGAGGACAATTCCCCTCCGCTAAAGTTATCTGGCTGCCCACAGAGCACAGAGGCTTGTTTTGGTATCAAACCCCGTCGAGATTCTGCAAAACGTAATGCAGTGCTAGTTGGAAACTGAAGTTCGCAAAGCAGCAATGTGGGTGGGAGACCATAACAAGAGCCCTGCTGGATCAGGCCAGTAGCCCATCTAGTCCAGCATCCTGTTCTCACAGTGGCCAACCAGATGCCTTTGGGAAGCCTGCAAGCAGGACCTGGGTGCAAGAGCAAGTCTCCCCTCCTGCGATGTATTCAGAAGCATGCAGCCCCCAACAGTGAAGACAGAACATAGCCATAGCGGCTAGTAGCCATTGATAGCCTTCTCCTCCATGTATTTGCCTAATCCTCTTCTACAGCCCTCCAACTTGGTATCCATCGCAGCCTCTTGTGGGAGCGAATTCCGTAGCTCAACTATGTGCTGTCCTGAATCTGTCCGTCCTGAAACTTCTAACATTCAGCATCATTGGATGTCCCCGAGTTCTAGTGTTATCAGAGAGGGAGGAAAACATCTTCTCTAGCCATTTTCTCCAAACCATGCAGAATTTTATACACCTCAGTCAGCTGACAGCACCCTCCTCCTGCCCTTTGGTAGGACCCTTGGCAGGTAGAAATGTTTGCAGGAGGTAGAGCTTCCTCTCCATAAAAGCTGTAAGAACAGATGATTTATTTCCTTGACCGGTTGATTTATGTCCCCAGCCTATGGAAGCTACACACTTCAGCTCTCCTGTGTTCCAGGGCCCTGGCTGTATCTGCTCTGCCAATAAGTAATTGGCAACTCATTAGCAAGCTTATTGAGAATGCTGGAGGCCACACACGATTCTTGTCGTCCCCCCCTCCCCGCAGGGCGCAGGAGAGTTCACCCATCATTTGCGAAGTCCAGACAGCCTCTTGCAAGAAATAAAGACAAAAACTGCAGTGCAGCTGCCCCATTTTTTAAACCATGGCTGGTGTTAACACAGAAATCAATGCAATTAGCCCCCAAGAAGGTGGGAGGCGGGGATGGGGAGGCTTGTTTACACGAGCAGGGCCTCCAGGATTGTTAGAAAGCATCCCTCCCAACCTCTCCGATTCGAGCAGGTCAATTAAAATGGGCAGAAGCAACACCTAGTACAGCTCCTCCCGGACCATACCACTTCAAACATTGCAGACCAGGGCGAGGGGGGGGGAGGCACCAGCAGAAGGGTTGCCTGCTTGATTGGAGGTGGCAGTGCTGCAACTTGGTTAATTGGCCAGTCAAACAACAGTCAAGTATTTAAATCATTCGTTGATTAGAAGAGTAGCAAAGAACAGAGAGAACGGTGGCACTTTCAAAGGGGGGGGAGAATCCAGGGCTGTCGCTCAGTGGCAGAGCACCCACTTTGCACGCAGAAGGTCCCAAATTCAATCCCCAACGGCATCTCCAGGTACAGCTGGGAGAGACACTCTGCCTGAAACCCTGAAGAGCTGCTGCCAGCCAGTGTCAGCCATATCGAGCTACACAGACCAACAGTCTGACCAGCGGTGTAGTGGTCCAGGGTCTTG
Source organism: Rhineura floridana (assembly GCF_030035675.1). NCBI lineage: Eukaryota > Metazoa > Chordata > Lepidosauria > Squamata > Rhineuridae > Rhineura > Rhineura floridana. Next base: position 7,360,989 of record NC_084496.1, on the reverse strand, counting down.
GAGAGTCTTAGTCCCCTTACTTTTTTGGGAGCACGGTCCCTATGTCTCCAGCATCTTATGAGCCAATCAGCATGAAAGGGGAGGGTGTTAGCCACTGAGAAGAGTCTTCTAACATGCTTCCTTGTCCTTTCCTGCTGATTGCAGCCAATCAGAGTGAAAGGAGGTGAGCCATCCACTGAGAAGACTCTTCTCAGCAGCAAACACTCTCCTCTTTCCTGCTGATTGGCTCCTAGGATATCTGTTGTTGTGAGAGAAGGTTTAAAAAGGATCTCATTCTCAACCAAGCAGCAAAACGGGGGGGGGCAGGGCTGTGACTAACATGAAGGGACCCTGCACTTCTGAATTTACACGACTGACTCTGACTCTGTATAAGGCAACTCCCTAAGTTCTCCCATGGGATTTTCTGCCCTTGGGACCAGGGTCTGTAACGAAGGACGCCAGAGTCCCAGACTCACAGGCAACCCGGGGCCTCAGTGAGTTGTCAGAATCAGCCAAGAGAGCCAGAGAGCTCACGGCTGCCACTCCTCTGCCCTTCTGCCCTGCCTGAAGCTCCCCACTTTTCTCTCCCTTGCTGCTGGGGATGGAGAGGTGATGATCTCTGCTGGGATGCCGAGGAAGAAAGCAGGGATCTGGGGGGGCGGAGAGCCACGAAGGATGACTGCCTGTGGAGCTGGCGGAAAGTGGATCTGGGAAGGCAATAAATAAGTAACCCCCCCTCCCTCCCTCAAATCCAAAATATTAAAGGCCATGTCACACGTTCTGCAAAATCAAGGCTTTTTCTTGCAGCATCCAGAGAGATGCGGTTCTGCAGAGGCCCTGTCAACCAAGCAAGAGGAGAGGATGTGGCCGTCAATTAGCTGATTAGGAATGCAGGGTGATAGGCTGAGAAATGCTCATCAGCTCCTAATTACAGGAGCATAACGACCCGGTCACTATGACAGCGCAGGAAGCAGTTTCCCACCTTCATGAGCATACAAAGCTGCCTTACGCAGCGAGTCCAGAGATCCATAATATCCTCCGACACGCTGGCCATGGCGAGTGCGCCGCTCTCCCTGCCGGATGGAAAATGGGATGAGCCCTACCTTGACGGCCGTGAAGCCGCAGGAAGGGGTGGGGGCTTGGCTGCTGTATTGCTGAAGCGCCCAGAGCACTCTGACAGCACAGAGCCAACGAGGCAGCCCTGCCGCCCAATTTCTAGCTTGGAATTGCATGTGTGTGTGTGGGGAGGACAAGCAGAGGGCCTTGTGCAGGCAGGGACCGGTGGGGCGGGGTCCCGACAGCCACAGCTTTTGACCCGACGCCTGATTCGGTCAGAGATCCACAGTTTTTGTCTACCTAGTTGAATGCTGCCTATTCTGAGTTGCGGAGACTCTCTGGGATTGCAGGCAAAGGGATTGCCCACCGGAACTGCTACCTGCAGTCTTTTAGATGGATCGAACCAGGAGCATGCGAAGACTTCATTATTGAAAGGTGCTCTACGTGAGGCTGTCCTCGGCCTGGTACAAAAGCTCCAGCTGGTGCAAAACATTGTGGCTAGACCATTCACATGGGAAGTGGGACTGGACCAAGATGAAGGAGGTGTGAAAATTGGAGGGAGAAATATCAATCATTTAAGATATGCAGACGATACCATACTACTAGCAGAAACCAGTAATGATTTGAAACGAATGCTGATGAAAGTTAAAGAGGAAAGCACAAAAGCAGGACTACAGCTGAACGTCAAGAAGACTAAGTAATGACAACAGAACTTGAAAGTTGAGAACGAGGACATTGAACTTGTCAAGGATTATCAATACCTCGGCCACAGTCATTAACCAAAATGGAGACAATAGTCAACAAATCAGAAGAAGGCTAGGACTGGGGAGGGCAGCTGTGAGAGAACTAGAAAAGGTCCTCAAATGCAAAGATGTATCACTGAACACTAAAGTCAGGATCATTCAGACCATGGTATTTCCGATCTCTATGTATGGATGTGAAAGTTGGACAGTGAAAAAAGTGGATAAGAGAAAAATGAACTCACTTGAAATGTGGTGTTGGAGGAGAGCTTTGCGGATACCATGGACTTGCGAAAAAGACAAATAATTGGGTGTTAGAACAAATTAAACCAGAACTGTCACTAGAAGCTAAAATGATGAAACTGAGGTTATCATACTTTGGACACATAACGAGAAGTCATGATTCATTAGAAAAGATAATAATGCTGGGAAAAACAGAAGGGCGTAGATTGATTCCATAAAGGAAGCCACAGACCTGAATTTCCAAGACCTGAACAGGGTGGCTTATAACAGATGCTTACTGGAGATCGCTGATTCATAGGGTTGCCATAAGTCAAAATCGACTTGGAAGGCACATAACAACAAGACAGAGCCAGCATACAAGTCTGGTGCTCAGGACTGTGCACTGGATGCCCATATGCTCCAGGTTCAAGGTTCTTGTATTAGTTTACAAGGCCGTTAACAACGTGGATCCAGGATATCTTAAGGACCACCTGTTCCTTTATATGCCAGCTGAGATTTTGTGGGAGTCTCTGTTGGTGGCCCCCCATAAATAACCACACAAATAAAGGCAAAGCACACACTCCTACTATATATTTCAAAAAGTTGTTTGTTCACTGTACATTTGGACATATTGGAACCAAACATTGCTGGATGGTTCTTCAAATCAAGGAACCGGTTGCGGTCTCTATGTGTGGACACACTTGGGCACCATTTTGAATCAAGATGGTGGACCAAACCCTTCAAACCCACACTGATTTTAAAACTGCACTGTCCTTTTGTTGTTGTTTCTTAGAACTCCCAAGCAACACCACGTGTGAGGATGATGCTTATATATATTAGCAACCTGAGAGGTATTTCTCATTAAATTTTGTGCTAAACTAGATTCTGCTTTGGTATCAGACAGTCATGTCTAGGGTAGGTGTGGAGAGCATGCCAACCAGGCAAGAGGAGAGCAAGCTATGCCAGACCTTAGGAGCAGTTCCAAGGTGACACAGAGATAGGAGGGGCACCGTTAGAGGGAGACTGAGGCGTGAGGGCGGGCAGTTGATACCACCCCATAGTGATTCACAGCACATGTGCTTGTTCTCTAGGAGCGCCAATATTCTGCCCAGCTGACTTTGATTCAACACTAGGGTGGGCATGAGGTGACCTATTTTACAGAGGACGGTCCTCTGAAAGGATCTTCCTCTTGAAAGGTTGTCCGGTCCAAGTCTGGTTTTAAAGAATCATAAGGAGAGGAGAGTGGAGGGCATCCTTGAAGCTTTCCACTGACAGTAAGCACCTGGATGGCAGTCTGAGCAAGCTGATCACTTCTCCATGATGGCGAGAGGTACTTCTGTTTCAATTGTAGGCATTATGCCTACATTTTCATCTATACATCCTATCTCATGCTTGCAAGTGCCATTCTCTGAGGGCCCGTTTCCTTCCAGTCAACTGGAGGCATATTTTCCGAAGCATGGATGCTGGATGATCACTTTATATGTTCTTTATGGTTTTTAAAGTTGGTTTGATTTTTATTTGTATGGATTCATATTCCATTAAGTCACTTTGAGATTGCTCCGGTATAAAGCAATTCTAAATGCAGTCAATCCATCATGCTGCAAATCTGTTGGCCAGAGGTTGTTGATGGACTCCACCTTCCATCAGCCACAGCCAGCATGGCCAATGATTAGGGATGATGGGAGTTGTAGTCCAGCAACATCTGGAGGGTACTACACTGACTACCCCTGGAGTAGACCCATTGAAATTAATGGGTGGTATTCAACCAATTACCTAGGAGGGCTCTCCAAACTGGAGGCATTCAAGAGGCAGCTGGACAGCCACGTGTCAGGTATGCTTTAAGTTGGATTTGTGCATTGAGCAGGAGATTGGACTCAATGGGCTTATAGGCCCCTTCCACCTCTATGATTCTGTGATCAATGCTAGTCCTATTCAGAATAGACCCATTGAAGTTAATGGACATAGCTCACCTAGGTTCATTAATTTCAAAGGGTCTACTCTGAGCAGGGCTTAGTTGAACACAACGCAACAGATCTAAGTTAGTCATGTCCACTAGTTGTACTGGGTCTAGTCTGAGAAGGACTAGAGTTGGATTCAACCCTGTGCCTTCCTTTGGTGATGGGTGAGTATCCACTCTTTTCTACACATGCCCAGGCAGCAACATTTTGTATTTTGCTTCTTGCGTTCTTATCCCGCCTTTTCTCTCCCTGCCCCACGTGCAATTAATTTGAAAATGAAATGCTGAGGTTTATTATACCTGGTGTGTTAATGCATTCAATTTGCACACTGGCTCTTGGTGCCCAAGATCCCATAGACCTCACAGGGCGCAGCGGCCTTTGCTGATAGACAGCAAAGCATTCTGCATACCAAGTTCCCAGGGTTGCTTCCTCCACTCATCCCTTGAACCATGGCAACTCTGCACCTTTTGCCCAGTCGTTACCAGGGTTACCAGTTATCCAGCCTCCTCTGAAGGGACCTCATTGAAAGCCATCTTCTGAAAAGCAAAGGGGATGATGTGCCTTATCGTCTGTCCCTCCCCCCTCCCCCCGGCCACCCTCCCAAAGTCTTAGTCTCTCTCTCTCTCTGCAAACTTCAAATGCCCCTTTCTCCCAGGCAAACTACCCTGTCATATTACATGCATTCTTGGCTCTTGGCTCTTGTCTGAGCTTCCAGACTCCCGGTGTTAGCACAGCAACTTTTAGAAACCACAATGTACTTCTGGCTCCCTTCCAGGCCTCACTTTTCTCCAGTGCTGTTTAATGATAAATTATGTTGCTTTGTTCATAGCTCACTCACTTCATTCTTGAGCCCCTTCAGGATTCTCCCTGCCAAACACCGGTGGGCTCTGATGATTTATTATAGTTGATTTACATTAATTGCTGCACCACATTTTTTGTTGTTCTTTTTACTGTTCCTTTATATATATGTATATACACATATATAAACATACATATACATATGTCTATGTATGTATAAGTATATAAGTCCTTCCCCTTCTTCTCGGGCACAGTTTCTCTTTCACGATGATCTATGTCAGTGTTCTTCAACCTGGGGGCCCCAGGTGTGGTTGGAATACAACTCCCATCATCCCTGACTATTGCCTAAGTTAGCTGTGGATGATGGTAGTTGTAGTCCAACAACATCTGGGGATCCAAGGTTGAAGAACATTGATTTATATTAATATTACTATATTATTATTACTATTAAATATACTATTGAAAATGGAAATGGACTGCCTTCAAGTCAGTCCCGAATTATGGCGACCCTATGAATAGGGATTTCATGGCAAGCGGTATTCAGAGGGGGTTTGCCATTGCCTCCCTCTGAGGCTAGTCCTCCCCAGCTGGCTAGGACCTGCTCAGCTTGCCACAGCTGCACAAGCCAGCCTCTTCCTTGTCTGCAACTGCCAGCTGGGGGGCAACTGGGTTCCTTGGGACTATGCAGCTTGCCCACGGCTGCACAGGTGATCACTGTGGGGGTGATCTTTAGCTGCCCCTTGACACCCAGGAGACACAAGCAAGCATTTAAACTCAGACTGGACTCCCCACAGTGCTATACCAGCTGTCTACATATCTTATCATCATCACCACCACCACCACTATTATCATCAGTGCAACTTGTGCTCTTTGGAACTGGTGGGGCGGAATGCAGGGAGCCCAACAGTAGGTAGGGCCAGAGCGAATGAGAGGCAGAGCCTGTATCTTGTCCCCCTTTCCTTGCTTTTTCCTCAAAACCCCAGACGTTGTTACCTTTCCTCATAGGGGAGTTGCTCCAGCCCTGCGAACATTTTGGTTGCCCTTTTCTGCACTTTTCCCAGCCAGTGGAAGTTGGCCCTTCAGGGAGATTGAAGCAGTGCTCCCCAAACCTCAGTCTGCTTTAGGACTGGGAAGCTCCCATAAATTGGAAAACTGATTCTTCCTTGACCCTTGTCTTGCTTTTTTTTCAGGATCCTGATGTGCAACAAACTACAGGTATATGCTGGGGAGGGGCTAGTAAATTTGTTTCCCAGCTAACAAATTTTGTTAATTTCTTTGCACGTGTTCTGCCCAGAAATACAGAGGTACCACCAAGCAAATACAGCTTTAATTGGTTTAATGATTAGATTTTAACCTTTTTGTACACCGCCCAGAGAGCCACTCGCTATGGGCGGTCTATAAATGAAACAAATAAAATAAATAAATTAATTAATCTAACCTAATGCCACTGATTAAACAACAAGGGCAATTTTAATCAGAGTGGGTGTTAATGAATGGTGCACATGCTTATTTTGTGAGGCTGTATTAATTACTCTAACAGAGAATGAAAAATAAAATATCAGAGATGGCTTTAGCTGTGTATTCATACTCCTCAGTAACTCAAAAAGGGACCTGCACTGATGATCTGGCAATACGATGGAAATATATTTAAGCTCATTGGTTAAGGCAGGTGACTGCTCAATTACAAGTCTTCTAGCTGAATGACAGCCATGCAGCTTTGGGAAAGGGCTATAGCACAGGGAAAGGGCATCTGCTCTGCACGCACAAGATCTCAAATTCAGTCCCTGGCATCTCCACATAATGAAGTTAATGGGAATATCCTCTGTCTGAAGCTCCGGAGAAAATCAATGATCTGATTTGGTATAAGGCAGCTTCCCTAAGTTTCTGTGTTTGTTTACTTCAAAGGAGGTCCCCTTGTGTTGCATGAGACTTAGTGTCAGGGAGGTGTGCATGAGATAGGAACCTTAATCATGTCAGCAGCAGTTATAATTAAAACAGCGCAGAGAAGAGTATTATTTATCTGCTTTTCCACTGGGGAGTTCACAGCGTTCCAAGGCAGCCTCCTGCCCAGATCTGCTCAGCTTCATCAAGGTTGTGTGCATCACAGAATCCCAGAGCTGTAAGAACCCTTGGAGGTAATCTAATCCACCCCCCTGCTCCTTCCTGAAAATCCAGAGGTAGAACATTCTCAACAGACGCCTATCCGTTTTCTGCCTGAAGACTGCCAGCAAAGGAGAGCCCACCATTCCTCTAGACCAGCCTTCCCAACCAGTGTGCCTCCAGATGTTGTTGGACCACAATTCCCATCTTTCCTGACCATTGGCAGTGCTAGCTGAGGCTGACGGGAGTTGTGGTCCAACAACATCTGGAAGCACACTGGTTGGGAAAGGCTGCTCTAGACAATCGGCTCCATTGTCGAGCTGCTCTGTACAGCAGTCTTTTATTATTTATTTATTATTTTATTATTTTATCTATACCCCACCCTTCCTCCCAGCAGGAGCCCAGGGCAGCAAACAGAAACACTAAAAACACTTTAAAACATCATAAAAAGACCTTAAAATACATTAAAACAAAACAATGTTACAAATTTTTTTTAAAAAAACGTTAAAAACATCTTTTTAAAGGGGGTTAAAGATATTAAAAGACATATTAAAAGCAATTCTAACACAGACTGGGATAGGTCTCAACTTAAAAGGCTTGTTGGAAGAGGAAAGTCTTCAAAGGTGCCGAAAAGATAGCAGTCTTTGCTCTCTTCCATGTGACAGCCCTTCAGGGATGCAAAGAGTGCTATCATGTCTAGGGACGTAAGAAGGGGTCATTTTCCATTCTGCCCCATTTTCATCGTGTGCACCATTGTTTCTGTCCAGCTACAGTTCTGCCAGAAATGACATTATTTGTCCTGCTGACCGCTACGGCAAAATGACGCCATTAGTTACGTAAATTGCATGCTAAACATTGTCATTACACTATTGCACCCTAATCATTTCAATGCAAAGGGAATGCCCTGGGACATATCCCCCTGCTAATCAGTAGAGACCAGTGGCTCCAACATCCATGGGGCAGTGAATCCTTTTTAAAAATATTTTTAAAGCTTTTTTTTATAATGTTTTTAACGTTGTTTTGTTTTAATGTATTTTAAGGTCTGTTTTTATGATGTTTTAAAGTGTTTTTAGCACTTCTGTTTGCCACCCTGGGCTCCTGCTGGGAGGAAGGGTGGGATATAAATAAAATCAATCAATCAATCAATAAAATCCATTCTGGGTTTTAGTCTGAACTTTCAAGGTGCTGTTTCAGAACCCTGGATAGTTTCTTGAAAGTTCAGACTAAAGCTCAGAGTGGATTCACTGCCCCACTGACATCAGAGCCTCCAGTCTCCACCATTGGTAGTAAAGAAATAATACCATAGACACAGCCAAATATTAAATATTTGGAGAGCCAGCATGGTGTAGTGGTTAGAGTGTTGGACTAGGACCTGGGAGACCAGGGTTCGAATCCCCACCCAGCCATGAAGCTGACTGGGTGACCTTGGGCCAGTCACAGCCTCTTAGCCTCAGAGGAAGGCAATGGTAAACCCCCTCTGAATACCGCTCACCATGAAAACCCTATTGGTAGGGTCGCCATAAGTCGGGATCGATTTGAAGGCAGTCCATTTCATTTTTCATCATTGGTAGTTTCCCACTAATAGCAACCTTGCTGCCTACCGTGCATTACAAAAACGACAGAAGAACCTAGACTAGAGTCTAGAAGAATCTACCTGGATACAACACTGTCCATTCTGGGAACATCTCCTGCTTTTGGGTTTTTCCATTGGAGCCTCTGGCTGGCCACTCTGAGAACAGGATGCTGGACTAGATGGGCCACTGGCTGGGCTTTTCTTACAGGCTTATGTTGACGTTGCAGCAAGCAAATTTTATCTCACACTCTCCAGTGTATTTCCTCATTACTTTATCACAAGACGTCTGGGGTTTTTTGGAGGACGGTGGAAGCAGATTTGTTGCACAAGAGTGCCAAATCAACTTTTAATTGCAACCTAATTTCCCAGGATGTGACTGAATCCCACCTCTGTCTGGAAGTACCCTCTGTGCTAGCCAGGATCAGGGCCAGCCCACATCGTTTTGGCACCTGAGCTCCAAAATCCAAACAGTGCCCTGCTCCGAAAAGAACTCACTCTGGGCCCACGATCCACCCTATATGCAACGTGACATTGCTCTCCTTTGTTCCAGCGGTGCTTGTGCAAGAGAACTCCCCACAGGTCACACACACCTCCCACTCTGCAGCTACGTCTGCCTCTTTCTGCCTTATGGAGCGGTCGGCTATCCTGTCCCGGCTCAAGGCATGGTCAGACGGAATTAGAGCTCCCCTGTGCTAGAAACATATTGACTTCCAATTAAACAAAAGCCTCTCGCCCAGGGCAATTTCCTTATGGAAGGCAGCGTTTGGGTGGGTTGACGGCGCTGGAAACAAAAGCCAATTCAGTCTCCTGTCTCTCAAAGCCTCCCTTCTCTTTTGACTGCTGGCCGGCTGCTCAGGTGGCCAATTTCAGTCCCTGGTACCAGTCACTGAAAGATAGGCAGCGGCCTTATGCCAGGTCATCACTCTCCAGGGTTTCTGGAGATGCTGGGAATTGATCCTGGGACCTTCTGCGTGCAAAGCAAGTGCTCTGCCACTGGGCTATGGCCCTTCCCCAATGACGTACAAAGCAGCCTTATACTGAGTCAGGCCATCTAGTTCAGTATTGCCTCTACTGACTAGATGCAGTTCTCCAGGATCTCAGGCAGGGAGCTTGTCCCGTTCGACCTGGAGATGCCAAGGGTTGAACCTGGGACCTTCTGCTCACAAAGCAGATGCTTTGCCACTGAGCTACGACCCTCCCTTCCAAAAGCAGGGTAAACATAGGAAGTGGCCTCGTACTGAGTCAGACCTTTGGTCCCTGTAGCTCAGTATTGCCTACACTGACTGGCAGCGGCTCTGCAGGGCTTCAGACTGGAGAGATGCTGGGGATTGTAGGTGGGACCTTCTGCACGCCAAGCAGATGCTCTGCTGCTTCGTTCCAAGCTTTGCCACCTGCTCCTCGTCTCTCGTCTCCCTCCCACCCTTTCTCTGCTGCTTTCCTTCTTGGCCTCATTTCTTTCTATCCCTTCCCCCTTCCCTACAGTCAATCTCAGCATGTCAACAGTCATCTCCACTCGTGGCTTCTGATCAGTCGCCGCAGAGCAAAATCCCGATGTCCTCCGCAGCCATCATCGCCGTTAGTTGCCCACGCAACACCCCAGTGCTTTGCAGAGGCTGAATCCAAAAAGAACGCTGGGTGTAGTGGAGGGAGGGGGACCGGGATCCAAGCCTCCCAAACCCCACTGCCAGACTTTACTTCCACCAATTTCACCTCGGACCAGAAGCACTTCCAGAGAGTCTGCTTGCTGTGGAGCATTCGTCCCGCTTTGTTTGCGGGGAGATGAGACGACGTTACGACTGAATGAGCCTTCCCTTCCAATTTGTTTGCATGGAGGTTAGACGACGTGTCAAAGCCAGGGTTATCCCGCACTTTCCCCGTCAGTTTACTTCTTGCAAGAAGCGGGTTTGTCATGCAAGACCTCACAATCAACTTTAATTGCACAATCTGAACCTGCCGGTCTGTGATTGAATCCCACTCAAAATATAGCAACAAGCCTGGAAGCACAGATGAGTGAAAATACGTAACAAAATGCATTATATTAGGGGAAACCAGAGCTTGGAAAAGTTACTTTTTTGAACTACAACTCCCAACAGCCCGATCCAGTGGCCATGCTTGCCCAAATGTGCATATATTAGCCAAAACGACATACAAAAAATGATGGGAAGGTCTACGGTAATGCAAAGGGCCGTAGCTCAGTGGTAGAGCATCTGCCTTGCATGCAGAAGGTCACAGATTTAATCCCCGACGGCATCTTCAGGTTAGAGATGAGAAGACCTGGAAAAAATTAGAAAAAACTGGGAGGGTTTCGGGGTGTGTGTGTCAATTTATTCAGAAAAACAAAATAAAAAAAGGCTTTTGGGGGGAAAAACATATTTTCTCCCCAGTTTTTTCATTCCACCCCTGCCAGGCTTCCACATGTCTACTCCAGGTAGTGCTGGGAGAAAGACTCCTCGCTGAAATCCTATAGAGCTGCTGCCAGTCAGTGTAGACAATGAGCTAGATGGGCCGAATGGTCAGTATAAGGCAGCTTCCTAAATTCCTATTTATTAAGAGAAACTGGCACTTAAAATGCTGATGAATTTCCAATAGGTTCTTTTTTTGAAAAAAAAAAAATCTCAAATTTCTGCAGAAATGTAGAGAAAAGAATTGAAGACTGGAAAGACGAGAAACCAAAATGGACAGTGACGTCCATTCTCACCTTGGAGCGAGAGGCATTGCAGGGGAATTAAGGCGTGATGGTTTCCAGCAAATGAGTTTCCTGGCTGGGGCAGCTTTTCTGCTGCCGTTGCACCCAGCTGCAACTAGAAAGGTAAAGAAGGGACCCCCACCACACTGGAGGGCCCCCCACTAGGGTTGGTGATGAGGGCCCTGTGGAACCTGCCAGTGGTCCTGAATATCAAGGTACCAAGGGTAGGGCCCTAAAACTGAGAACCAGTGCTTTGAATTGTGCCCGGAAATGCATTGGAAGCCAGGGGCAGTCAGCCCAAATCTCCAGGTTTAGCACACAAAACACTGGCCAGCAGGCTAGGGTTTGTTAGTTTGTTCCTGGATGTTTGTCAACCCTGGCTAGAAAGAATGCCACCTGTAGAAATTAAAACCACTAAATTAAAAACAGTAAAATCACTGGCCCTCTTCCACCTGATCCCCCTAAATAGCACTAGATCTCCCCTTGGATAGATATATTTTCTGCACTATACTGCTTTAAAACAAAACTGAACAAAATGGGTTAAGGTCTTTTTCACCTGCAGGCGGTGAACGTGATCCAGGCACCCAAATTCCGTAACCACGGAAGGATGCTTGATTCTCCTTCCTCTGTTTTGACTCTTTGGGAGGGAGGGTGGCTAAAAGCTAACAGAAGGTATATTTTCCCTGCACTGATGCACATAGCTACCAAGAGGAGAGAGGGGAAAGCACTCATTTTCTTGGGAGTTGTGAAATCGAACGCACAACTCTCCAACTGCCAGGCTCCTAATGACCAGGTAGGGCTTATCTGGAAAAAAAAAAGTTAGCCTGCAATCTAAGCAGTGCTGACCACCTGGGCCATCCTTTAAATTTTCCCACAATCCTCTGGAGTAGCGGTTCACAAACTTGTTTTCTCCACAGACTACTTGAAAATTGCCAGTCATTTGACGGTCCACTTAATGATTTCCCCCCCCCCGTTGTAGCAACTGCAATGCCCTATGGTAGATGCTTATGATTTTTAATCATATCTTTATTGCTTCTTGTATTACTTTCTTTTAGACTGTATTTTACTATATACAGAATTTAGATTTCTTCACAGACATGCCACAGAGCACCTGAATGACGTGGTCCGCGGGCCACCAGTGGTCCGCGGGCCACCCTTTGGGAACCCCTGCTCTGGAGCAATGTGGGAAACTAAAAATTATTTTTTGATTTATTTTATTTATAAAAGTATATCTGTACTGCCCTATTGTAAAATATCAGGGCAGCACACCATGTTAAAACATAAAACATAATTAACTAAAAAATTAAAATACAGGTCATCATTAAGGTGACTGGGTAATCAACAAATAAAAATGAAACAGCTGGAAAGGCCTGTTGGCATTAAAAAAAGTCTGAAAGAGATCCCTGAAAGTTAAAAGCAAGGGTGCCCGCTGAATCTCTGCTGGAAGAGTGTTCCACAGCATTGGACCAGCAACAGTATAAATGCCAGACTTCCAGCTGAGGACAGTTGGGTCTCTGTAACAAGGGGGATAGCTAATAGCCCTCCTCCGGATGATCTCAGTGATCGAGCTGGCATAAAGCGGCTAGGCTGTCCTCAAGGTATCCTCGACCCAAGTTGTTTGCAATTTGTGTATCACCACAAGAACCTTGAACCTGGCCTGACAGCATATGGGTGGCCAGTGCAGATGTATTAGCAGTGGTATCACAAAGGCCAGAAGTCACACATTTATAGCATTGCCGGTCCTGTGCTGTGGAACATTCTTCCAGCAGAGATGCGATCATCGCTTTCGACCTTCAGGTGTCACTTGAAGACTTTTTTATGCCAACAGGCCTGTGCAGTTGTGTAAAATGTCCCTCGGGCAGCTGGGCATATTTAAAATGATGGTTTGGATTGCTTTTCCATTTTTTATGTTGCTGTACTACCCTGAACACACCCAATCTTGTCTGATCTCGGAAGCTAAACAGGGTCAGGCCCGGTCAGTATTTGGATGGGAGACCGCTTGGGAATACCGGCTGCTGTAGGCTTAGAGGAAGGAAATGGTTAAACCACCTCTGGATACCTCTTACCATGAAAACCCTACAAATATATTCAAAAGATTCATAGAGTTGCCATAAATCGTAATCGACCTGAAGGCATATAACAATGACCAACACCCCCCTGATGTTTTGCAAGAAGGAGGTATACAGATACTTTTATAGTTAGAAGAATAAATAAATAAATAAATAAATAAATAAATGCTGTTGGCTGCTGGTGCTCATCAGCAGTCCAGCCGACTAGATGAAAATGACGACTAGATCCAGCTGACTGTTGCTGCCTGACACCACTAGGGAGGCCCTCTAATGGAGAAGACAGCCCACCCCTGGGCTTGTTTGCCTGAGGGCACCCTCAACCATGGAGCTAGCTATGCTACTCCAAAGCAATTAACTAAGGAACTCTGCAAGGTTTGACAATTCCCATCTCTCCTACCAAAGCTGCAGGTGTGTGCGTCCATGTCCTGGGACCAGAAGCTGATCCCACCTCCTAAATAAGTGGCTTTCCCATTTCTGACACACATGCACGCACATCTGCACTTGCTGTTTTTGCAGGTATACTGTTTAACACTGTGAGATTGGGGGAAACCCAATTAAGTCAGTCGTGAAACTGCGACAGAAAGAAAATAGAACTGGAATGCGCAGTGCTGGTGGGCGGGCGGGATTATCCAAGCAATAAAAGTCTGGAAAGTGCATTATGTCTAGAGAACCACAGCATTTTAGTAATTTGGAAAACGCTATTTGGTAATTCGTGCAGATGAGCCCTTAAACTCTGCCTTCTCTAGTATGCCTCATCAGAGCCTCTCAAAAGCTGCAATCCTAAACACACACACACACACACACACAGGGAGCACAGCTCTCTGACACAGCAGGGATTACTTCTGAGTAAACATGTAGGGCAGCTTTTCTCAACTTTTTGGGTCCCCATATGTTGTTGGACTACAACTCCCTTCAGTCTCAGCCAGCATGGAATAATGAGAACTGTAGTCCAACGACATCTGGGGACCCAAAGGCTGACATAAGGGACTGTGATGCAGGGACATATCAATGCCAGTTTTAAAGCCCAGTCCAAGGTGTGTGTCTACTGTCTTTTCCAGCCAGCCTTCCAAATGGAGATCTTTAACCAGCTGGCAACTGTACTGGATCTGAACAGATTCTATATGCATTCTATTGTTTTAAACTCTGTGTGTGTATGTGTTTGTTTTTAGAACGTTTTTATATATGCGATTGTTTTAATTATTTCTATATATGTAACTGTTTTACATATGTCTTTATTTTCATTGTATCTTTGTAAATATCCAGACACATAGATGTTGATGTCTTTTAATCTCATTTTAGTCTACTGTTGTTCTGATCATTTAAAAAAACATTTTTAATTACTGGTTTTTAACTGTTCTGAATAATTTTAATTTTTTTTGTAAACCGCACTTGAGGTTTTCACAATCAAGCGGCGTATAAATCCTGTTACATAAAATAAATACAATATTATACTGCAAATCGCGTCACAGGAAGCAATTCAGAAATGAAATAAATCCATATCTATTTTTGCTTCATTTTTTTTAAAAAAATGACGTGATTCATACAATCCTTAAATAATAAATAAATACATACACAAAAATAAGCTCCATGAAATTCAATGCAAGTAATGTAGAACTATGGCCTCAAGAAACAATCCTATGCCCAGTTGCTTGTGTGGCATAAGTCCAACTCAAATCCGTGAAATTTACTCCTGAGAAAACAAGTGTAGGATCAGGAAGTTTAATCAGTTTGAAACCTGTCTTCCTGCCAAGGAGCTCTTGGTTTAAAGAAAAGGAAATCTAAAGACATTTTGACAGAGCATGGCAGCTCAACTACTTTCAAATCTTGCTCCAAGTGGTTTTTAATTAGGAAAGTTTGAAATGCTGTGCAGAAATCCACTTGTTCAAATTTAAGTTCCATGTTTCCACAGAATATTCTGGACCCTGAGATCAGGCCCAGAAGTGGAAGGGCAACATACTAGAATGGAGGATTTCACACCATCTGCTAGGGATGGGATGCTTTGGCTGGTGCCAGTTTGAAAGCATTCCGTCAACCTGGCATCAGTTTGAGTTTCTTCTGGATCCGCTAGCCACTGCTTTTACCAATCTGTGTTTTTCACTGGGAAAAAGATCGATATTAATATCCATATTTTAAAAGGAAACATTGCTGCTTTTACCAATCTGTGGTTTTTCCCCACTGGGAAAATATTAATATTAATACCCATATTTTAGAAGGAAATATCGATATTTTCCTTTAAAGATATTGGCATTTTGAAAGAAATATCGATATTTTAAAAGGAAACGTTGACAAATTATCATTCTCACAATCAATGTTTTAGAAGCCATTTTTTTAAAATAACATTTTAAAAAATAGTCGCAGAAATTTGCTACATTAACATCCAGTCCTCAGCAACCGAGAATAAGCAAATTAATGGAAAACTCTGTAGCAAATACAAATTGGGCAGAATTGTAGCACATCCCTAGTGTCTATAAGCCTCACTAGGCTTACCCCAGGGCTAAGGAACTTCTGGCTTGCCAAATGTTGTTGGACTCCAGTTCCCATCATCCCTCACCACTGACCAGGCTGGCTAGGGCTGAAGGAAGTGTAGGAGTCCAGCAATATCTGAAGGGCCAAAGGTTCCACGGGCTGTTCTAGACAGAGGCCTTTAGTTACTAGTGAACCATGATGACTCACTTCACTGGGCGTCCAGGCAAGCCTAGCAAGGCTTAGCTTGAGGTGGGGAGGACCTGCTCTAGAGACCCTCCATATATTCCACTAAGCTCTTCTCAAAATCCAAGGTGGGTTCCACCAAGGAAGACTCCCCTGGAATCCACTCAAAATTTTAACATGGGCTGAACTTGCCAGCAGCATCTTTTAAATGTGTAGCGTAGCTGAACCCCAAGACTAACCACAGGAGACCTCTTGGTGGTACCGTCCACTAGGGATGTAAGGAGGCATTGTTTTCCATTCCGCCCTGTATTCGTTGCACGCAGCACTGTTTCTGTTCCACTGCAGTTTGTCTTCTGCCAAAACCTACACTATTTGTCTCACTGTCCACTGTGGCAACCTTGCATCATGAATTACATAAATTATGCATGTTATTCACTCCATTCATTTCAAGGCAAAGGAAAGGCAATGCAAATGGAACAAGGAATGTAATCAATTACACATTGTTTGCAGACTGAAAGCAACACCAACAACCAACTGTATTTCAATTCTGGACATTGATTTCAATTCTGGACATGGGGGTGAATATCGGCAATTTCTGCTCCCGTTTTCTGTGGAAATTTACAACTTCCCTACCCTCCAAATGACAAGCCCAAATAACAACGGCTAACACAGCAATGATCTCAGTGATTTCCCTGCAACTATGGACCTTGCTGTCCCCAGCGACACATCAAAGTCCAAGCCTGAGCATTTTCTGAAAAAAGTATACAAAAAAACAGGTTAACTTGATTGTTTCTCTTCGTCATGTTATCACGCCATGTTTTAAAAGGGCAATCAACTTCTCAAATGATATTTATTTATTAAACCGTTAGGCACTGCATGAAACTTTAGCTTACATCAGCAGCAGCCTTGTCCACCGACAGATTAATCCTGTGCACATTTACTTGGTAATGAGGCTGAAATCCTATACGCGCTCACTTGGGGAGCAAGTCTCATCAAACTCACTGGAGCTCACTTCTGGATAGGGATGTACAGGATTGCACTGCACACCCCCATGGTACGCGGTGGAATTTATGTTGGAGAAACTTGCTTTGTCGGGCTATAACTGAGGGAATCTGCACATTACCACTAGAGATGCCTTTCTTGAGATACAGAAAGAAGCTTACAAAACCAAATGATTTAAGAAGTTACTGTTCATCACCGGAAGAAAAGGCCAGCTTGGATCTTTTCCGCCTCGTCCCTCTTCACAGTACAACACAGCAGAACAGAACAGCCTCAAATAGAAACCAGCATGCCCCTTGACTAGTAGTGCCACCAGTTAATCAACTGTAGCAGCCATTGCCAACCATTCATTCATTGGCGATCACTCGTGGCAAAGTAAGATTGTCTCCCAAGATAAGGTCTTTGGTTTGGTTGGAAGACGCCTGTGTGTGAAATTGTTTTATGTGGGGAGATTGGCGCACGACGATCAACAACAAACTTGACAGAAAAAGGCTTTGATCCAATGGCATGGGTACCACAATGATTGGAAGTCTTTTATCTGCTGCAGCCTTCATCCGCCTTCACAGCTGTTGTAACATACACACTGTTATCCTCCGCCTGTTCTGCTGTTGAGGACTTTCTTGGATCGTTTTTTGTCTGGTTCCTCTCCCTTGACCTTACCGCCATGGGTGACCCTGCTGGGAGTACATGACTCCCGACGGCATCGCTCACAGGGTTCACTGGAACATGCAAGCCCACTCACCACTACAAGGTGACGACCAATGGGTGCTCTCCGGACTTTTTGGACTACAGCTCCCATCCTCCCTGTCTATTGGCCGTGCTGGCTGAGGCTGATGGGAGATGGAGTCCAACAACATCTGGAGAGCCACAGATTTCCCATCCCTCGTTGAGAGGAGGACAGCGTACTGCAGGGGCTTCTTCAGAGGATCCGGGCATCTGTTTGCACTACGGAGTGGCAGCCTCTAGCACTGCTCTGCGAAGGCTGAGTTTTGCAGTCACTGCTCTATAGGACTACGGCCAGACTGCCCTGAACACGCCCAATCTTGTCTGATCTCGGAAGCTAAGCAGGGTCAGGCCCGGTTAATGTTTGGATGGGAGACTCCCTGGGAATACTAGGTGCAGTAGGCTTAGAGGAAGGCATTGGTAAACCACCTCGGGATACCTTTTATCATGAAAACCCATTAATATATCCAAAAAAGGTTCCTAGGGTTGCCATAAGATGTAATCGACTTGCAGGCATGTAACAACAACAACTCTATAGGAAGCTGCCTTCTGCAGAGTCAGACCTATTGGCCTATCGAGGTCAATGCTGCCTACACTGACTGGCAGCATCTCTCCCAGTTAGGAGGGACCTTCTGCATGCAAAGACCATACTTTGCCACCAAGCTACGGTACCTTCCCTGTGTCACAATAGTGTGTGAAAGAGTGGAGAGGAAGACTAGAAGGCGACTTTTAATATATACAGAGGGGGGGGGAGGGAGATTGCTTTACTAAAGTGTGAATTAAGTTGATAGTTGTTTGTAGGATAAGGTGTTAATGCTTTCTAGATGTTTCACATGCTACATTTTAAATATGTTGTAAGGCACCTTGAGAGCTGACCACTGTGTGAAACCAGATGTTAAGTCTAGATCTGGGATAAGGGAACCTGTGGCCTTCCAGATGTTGTTCAGCTCCCATCATACCCGACCATTGGCCTTGCTGGTTGGGGGTCATGGGATCTGGAGTCCAATGACATCTGAAGGGCTGCCAGTTCCCCTGGTCTAGATAGACCTTCCATCTGATCCGGCAAGGCTCTCCTTACATTCACACCCGTTGGTGGGTTTTGCAAAAAGTGTTTACGGCTGCAATCTTATACACACTTACCTGTGGAAGTGGAGTGTAAACCCCATTGAACTCAATGAGGTTTGAGCATGCATGTATAGAATTGTGTGGTAAATCACTTTTTGAATTTCTAGTTTCTCTGTGACAGCCTAGCATACCAATCCACATCTCACATATATTCAAATTCTTCATGTTTTCACACTGTTTGAAATTTTTTGTTTTATTTGAGTGCAGGAGATGTCATCTGTCTGGGAGAAAGCATGGATGCTCTGTTTTCCTGTGACCCAAAATTGATGACTGGCAACAGATAATGCCTATCTTAACGAGACCAGCTGATACCGGATGCTATGCTTCCAACCAGATCATTCAAATTAAATCTAGGTAATATCATTTGAGTTAAAAATAGCTGCTTCCTAGTTTACATACCCCATCAACTATATTCACTCTTTCTGTTGTTCTATCCCACCCTTCTTCCAAAGGAGCCCAGGATGGCGAACATATTAATACTAAAACAATACAATTAAAACTACTAAAAAGTATTAGAAACAAGCTTCTAAAAACAGTTAAAAACTCCTAAAAGCAATCACCTACTCTCAAATAAAGATCAGGGACAGATCTTTCAGCCATCAAATGCCTGGATAAAGAGGAACCACCACTGAGAAGGCCCTATTACAGGTCTCCACCAACTGAACAACCCCCAATGGTGGCACCAGTAGTCTTGACCTCCTAAAAGCCACATCAGGCAGAAATCCCAGGCTGGCAGCAGCTCTACCAACCCTAGACAACAGGTTTGCCAAGATCAGCAGACTTGGCTTCCTCACCAGCTGAGCCTGATTGACCTACCTGGCATTCAACAGCCAGGTGGAGCATTGGAGCTAACAAGTGTGGTAGACCTGCCTGGCCTCCTAGTTGATAGGAGCAGGCACATTCTGGACTGGATCAAATTTTAACTCACCCAAAAACTCGCATCATCCCTGACTATTGACCATGCTGGTAGGGGTTGATGGGAGTTAAGAGTTCAACAGAGGGACAGAGGGTTCCCCATCTCTGCCCTACAGGCACATGACGCAATAACTCCGCTGAAGGTCTGCTGCTTTGAGTTCCCTGGGAAGAGAGACTGACTGTTAAACCACTCTGAGAATTGTAGATCTCTGAGGGGAATTGGGGCCTCCTAACTCTCAGCACCCTTCACAAACTATACTTCCCAGGATTTTTTTGAGGGAAGCCATGAGTGTTTTAAGTGGTATGATAGTGCTTTCAATGGATAGTGCAGAAGGAGACTGAGTTGGATACAACCCATTGTATGCAAAACAAAAGGAATGTGCAAATGTGTTTAATCTGCATAATGTATGCCAGTTGCAGATGTCTCCTCCCCCCTTTTTTTAAAAGCATACTCACAGCCATGTGAGCGGGTAGTAGTTTCATGATGGAGCTTTTGGAAAGACTTCATGACATTATAGAGTGCCTTGAGTTCAAACAGCGCAGAGGCCCATGACCCCGATTTCCCCTTTCCTGCCATCAAACCTCAGCCTACAAACGGGTGTGGCACAATGTCACCACAACCTGCCAAAGAACCAAAGAAAATCGTGGCACAAGCCAGCGCCACGCCGACCTAGAGGCATGGACAGAGAGACTTTTTTCTTCTCTCTAATAATCGTAGAACGTAAGGACATCCCATGAAGTTAAACGATGGACGATTCAGGATAGACAAAAGAAAGGACTTCTTCACATAGCGCATGGTTAAACGATGGAATTTGCTCCCACAAGAGGCAGTGATGGCCCCCAACTTGGACAGCTTTAAAACAAGATTAGACAAATCCATGGAGGAGAAGGCTACTAGCCACAAGGAGTATGTTGAATGTCCAGCGTCAGAGGCACCTGCCTTCTGAATACCAGTTGCTGGGAGTCACAAGCGGAGAGAGAGCTGCCTGGGCTTCCCATTTGAGGCATTTGGTTGGCCACTGTGAGAACAGGATGCTGGACCAGATGGGCCTTTTGGCCCGATCCACCAGGGCACTCGTGGTCTTAGCCTTGCCAGCATCATAGCAGGGAGGGACTATAGGTCAGTGGCCAAGCGCTACCATTGCAGGGAGAAGGTGCCATGTTCCAACCCCAGCATCTCCAGCTAAAAAGCGATGGGAAAGGTCTCTGTCCGAGGCCTTGGAGAGTGGCTGTCCATCAGTCCAGACCACACTGGTCTAAGATGGGCAAACCAAGGCTAAGAGACAGCTTCCTATAATAAATGGCGCTACTAAAAACCCAGTTTTCTTAACCGACATCGAGATAATCAAAGGCGGAACTTGTAGCAGGCCAAGGGTTATAAAGATCAGAGACAGAGAGAAAAATAGGCAAAGGGTGCTTCCAGACTTTTCGGTGGAATTCAATCACACAGATTGTGAAATTAAATCTGATTTGTAATTCCTGCACAACAAACCTCCTTCCCTCCCTCCCCCCTTCCGGGGCCAAATCAGCCTTTTGACAATAAGGATAGTGATGGGGAAACACTAAACAGAGGGGGATAATAACACTCACGTCGCCTAACCTCCTTGCAAACAAATGAGGACGAACGCTCAATAAATAAGCAACGTCATCTAATCTCCCTGCCAACTTTGCACAAACAAATCAGGCTGAACGGTCTACAAAAAAAGGTTGTCTGGATGCCACCAAAGGATACAACACATATAACAAACATATATTGATGCAAGCATTTCTGGGAATGCCTCTATCTCCATGGGATCAGAAAGCATTCTGCATTCGTCACCAGCGGAGGCTGGTCAATTGGGGCACTGCCCCACCAGCCTCAGTCTGCTCTCAGCCAGTCCCCACCTGCCTGCCTTCTTTCTTAACCAGTCCAGGGAGCGGCTCTGCCTGTCACCTTCCTCCTCCTCCTCCTCCTCACGTCTCTGTGTTGCCCTTGTAGAACTCAGAAGGAGGAGGATGGAGGCAAAACTAGGATTAGCTGGCTCTGCCTGTCACTGGCTCTGGCTCCGCCTGCTGTGGGGCTCCCTTGCCTTCCGCCCCACCAGTCCGAATGGGCAGCAGCCACCGCTGATGGCTAATATATATATGGAACCTAGTACTTCTGGGAATGCACCTCTCTCTCTGGAAGCAGAAAGCATTCTGCATCCATTTATCACACATAGAGAGCAATGGAAGCCCATGAGTTTATCCATTGTGTTGAAACAACACACATAATCTGGTGGCACCTTAAAGACAAATAATTTTATTCTCGCACCACCTTATGTGGACTACAGTCCACATGAGGAGATGTAATTGGACGGTGGAGTCTCGTCCTCAAAAGCTTGTGTCGGAATAAAACTGGTCATCTTTCAGATGCCACAAGACTCTCTAGCTATGTACAGAACATAGGTTTAAAGCACATTTCCCACCCCCAAAGAATTCTGGGAACTGTAGTTTGCACCTTAAATATATGCAGCCTTTGGTGTTTGTGCTGCAACAGAGCAACACAGCTACCCCTCTCAAACTGTATTATTATTTATTTTCATTTGCAAAAATGTTTATGCGACCAACAAGAAAAAAATCCTGGGAACTGTAGTTCACACCTTACACAGCTACAATTCCCAGCACCCTTAACAAACTACAGATCCCAGGATTCTTGGGGTGGAGTTCCTTTAAATATATGGTGCATATGCAGCCTTTGTTGTTTTTGCTGCAACAGCTACCCCTCTCAAATTATATTATTTCTCATTTTCATTTGCAAAAATGTCTATGTGGCAAAAATCAAGAAAAAAATATGGTAGTGAACAGCAGATGATCAACAATAAAAATTACATTCATAAAGCAAAAACCAAACACATCACAAAACAGTAGATCAAACTGATGTATCGACATGGGTGGATCACTTCTTACAAAAGTATGGGTGAACAAATGAGCTTTAAGCAGGTGCCTAAATGCCAGTACTGTTGGTGTCTGCCTGATGCTCTAGGGTGAGTATTCCAAAGTGCAGGTGCCACCACGCCAAAGGTCCTGCTCTTAGTGGACATAGGATTAATCTCAGGAACATGCAGTACCACTAAGGGCATCCCAGGAACTTAGAGGGAGATAGGTCTGCCTAGCAAACACCATTCTACATCCAAGCTGCAGGAATGAACTGATAGGTTTGGAGGTTTCAGGTCTCTCACCCCTTGAGCTGGCTCTGCCCTCTCTGTCACCAGCAAACAAATCTTTCCAATAAAGCATTGGGCTGGGTTCTCCCCCCCCCAAGCTTTCTGCCTTAAGGGAACCACCTTGACTTCTCGCAGCAAAGGAATCCTGTGCTGCAGAGGACTCTGGGATATATTTGAGGACACACACCCTGTTCATGTAGGGCAACCTTCGACACCCTCTGGATGTTTTGGACACTCATCAGCGAATGCTGGAGAGTGCCAGGTTGGAGAACGCTGACGTAGGGTTCTGGGTGCAGCCTCCTTGGCCTCACTGTCGCCCCACTAAAAAACCTAGGGCACATCCAGTGCCCCTTGCTGCATTGGGCATTGCAGAAGGCCAAGCGCAAATAAGGATCCTCCCTGGGAAAGGGCGTGAAAGCCATTGCAATCAAGCATCTCTGGCCAGGATTTAGGGGATGGGCCTTAGCTCATAGGAAGAGCATCAGCTTTGCACATAGAAAGTCCCTGGCTCAGTTCCACCCCCCCATCTCCAGGCTGAGTCTCCTGCCTGAAATTCTGGACCAGCGCTGCCAGTCAGTGTAAACAATACTGAGCTAGTCTGCCTTAGTACAAGGTAGCTTCCCATACACAAACAAGCACTCCAGGGTCATAACAAAGGGGACGTTTTTCCTTCAGCACCTTCCTTCCTGCCCGCCACCTGTCCTTACAGGTCTTTCTGCACATCAAGAGATTTGGCAAAAAGCAACACCAATATTCATTTTCTCTCTCTCTCTCTCATTCTCTCTCTCTCTCTTTCTCTCTCTCTCTCTCTCTCTCTCACTCTCTCTCTCTCTCTCTCTCTCACTCTCTCTCTCTCTCTCTCTCTCTCTCACACACACACACACACACACAATAGCCCATTGATCAAAACAGTGGTTTGCTCCCTCCCCACCAGACACTCTCCCTTGCTAACCATCTCAATGCGATTGCCCCCAAGCCGGCAGGAAAAGGGTGCATGCAGACAAAGCCATGTGCATGCGTGCAGGGGTGCGCACCCAAATGCTTAATCTGGGGCTTACCTTCTGCAGAGCTCTGTGTGTGTGTGTGTGTGCGCGCGCGCGCGCGCGCGCGCAATTGGAAAAGGGGGGGTGTCTAACAGCTCTGCATTACCATAGCTCAAATATAGTGTGCTTTTCTCGGTGGGTCTTTCCCAAGCAATGCAAGCGAAAAGCTGAGCCCACCTTGGAAGGCAGACATCATCCAGCCCACCTGAAGGTAGGTGGCAGGTATGGCTGTGTGTGGAGAGAGATGGGGGAGCTTTTTCTTGCGAGATAAAACCCTCCCCCCGTCAATATACACACTCTTGCACTTAAACTAGGTGGGGGGGGTGTCCAGAAAAATTCATACGCTGACCTTGGGCCAGAGCCACCCCCACCCTCTCCTCACGCGCCCCCCAGGGCTCTCGATCCTGGCATGGGTTGCACCGGTGGTGATGGCCTCGCCTTTGCTGCTGCAGGTGGAAAGTAGCAATTGAAGCGGGGGTGCATTGTTCTTAGCGACGCTTTGTGTTCAAGAGAAACCCCGCCTGGCAGCTCCCTCCCCCCTCCCCCTTTCCCCCCTCTCCCCCCTCTCCCCCCCTCTCCCTAGGGCACCCTATTCACCTCTCTCGATCCGGAGAGAGAGATTTCCTCCTTGCACGCACTCCTAGCCCCCCCCATCATCTCCCTCCCCTCCGCCTTGCATCTATAGAAGAGGGACCCGCCCCTCCCCAGGCGCGCTCTCCAGACCGGATCCGGCATCGATCCTCTTCCAGTGTTCCCCCCCAAAAAACCAACCCTCCACCCCCCTCACCAGCCTCGATCTCTCACCCTGCCTCCTCCACGCGCGCGCAGCCCCCTCCGAACCCCCCAAGATCTCTCCCTCCCACCGCCGTTTCCAAACGTGAAGGAGGAGGGGTGGTAGAGAGCTGAGACCCCCACCCAATTCCCCCACGCACCCACCCACTCACCCACCGCCCGCTCGGCCTCCCGGAGAGCGCGTGCCCAAACCCTGCCTCTCCTCTTGAGATCTAGATGCATGCCCAAGCCAAAACCGCCGGGCGGACGCACCTGTCTTGGAGGGGGCTCTCGTCCTCATGTCCTTTCTCTCGGAGGCGGGGCGGGGATCTGCTCGGGAGGGCGCCACGCTCAAGGCAGGAGCCGGCGGGGGCTCCTCCGCCGTCGCCCTGCCGCACCGCAGCCCCCGGCGCGCTGATCCCCCCCGGCGAGACGGGAGCGGCTCTGCAGCAGTAGCAGGACCCGCCGGAGGCGACGGCGGCAGCACCAGCAGCCACCTGCCTCTAGCGGCTCCATTGCCGCATCCAGCCCGCGGAGCAGGCAGGCATCGCTGCGAGGACGGCGGGAGGGGTCGCAGGCAGCCCGCGGTGTGGCGGCTCCCTTTTGTTCTGAGTCTCTCCGTCGCGGCCGCGTGGATCTTCGCTCTCGCTCTGTGCGCTGTGCAGCCTGCTTTGCCGAAGCCGCCTGGCCTCGCCGGGTCTTAAAGCCCCTCGGGTGCCGCCGGCGCCGCTCGCCCGTGCCGCCCTTTCTCTCCAGCTTTCTAGGTCAAGCCCGGGCTGTGGCTGCTTTGAGCGGCTGCCAAAAGGTTCAGGATTAATCTAGATGGGTTTCCCGCCCCCACCCCACCTCGTTTTCTTTTTTTCTTTTTGAAGCTGCTGCCGTTGTTGTTCTGTTCCCTGCTTCTAGGGGGTGGGGCGACCGATTGTGGGCGGGGTCTGCAAGTGCTTTTCTTCCAAGGTCTTCCTTCTTGATTAACACCGGTGTATGCCTGTCACTTGGGAATATCGAGGACGCAAGACAGAATGTGGCAAAGAGCCGTTTAAAAACAACAGCGCATTGTGCTGTCTTGATAGTCCGGGGTTTGTTACGGATGCAGGAAATTTGGGGAGGGGGGCTTGGGGTAACAAGGTAAAACATGCTGGTGAATCAGGTCGTGGCACTTTTCATGGAGGATCTTTTGAAATGTGTTGACTTGGGGAGATTTCAAACATACCCACACTGAAGGGAGTTGCCCTTGCTGCTAAGTCATTAGTCCTCATGGCTGGAGAGAAAACCTTGGAAACAAATAGAATCATAGAATAGTAGAATTGGAAGCAGGGCCAGCGCCAAAGAGTGGCTAGGTTGGGCCCTGGTCAAGGGCTCCTGTGGCCCAGAGGGCCCCCTGAAGGGCCTCTCTTTAGAAGGATGGAAGGGTGGTGCTCCCTCCGCTGCAATATCAGGTCCTGCAACCCAACCCTGCTGTGGATCGTGGAAAGGGAGCTCCCAGCCCCCCAAATACAGTTAGTGTGGGCTTCAGTAAGCCTGCCTGTATATCCCACCTACCTCTCCCATCAGTGTGAATGCCGTGTGCGCTGTGCAACATGCCTGCCATCACCCAAGATGGTGGCAGGGGCTTCCCTAAGGGGCTGATGTCCCCAGCGCCACCTTGGTTGATGGCAGGCATGCACGCTATACACGGACGTCATTCACACAACATGAGAGCTAGGTGGGGCACGCAGGCAAGCTTATTATGGGGGAGTGTTGGGCTACACCTCTGCTGGCCCAAGGCAGGCTGGTGTCCAAGGGCCCAGTCATGCCTGGTGCCAGCCCTGACTGGAAGGGTCTAATAAGGCCATCTAATCCAACCCCCTGCTCAATGCAGGAATCCAAGAGAAGGGGCTGGACTTCTCTAACATCCGGATTCCAGCCGAGCAAACAGGCCAAATGACCCCCACTACCCCCACCTGGTTTCACAATCCAGCTTCACTGTTGGCACGCATATGTTGAATTAATATTTATGTTTTGTAGCTGCAGTGGGAAAGTGGCGATGGCCTGGGTTCGGGTGATGTGGAAAATGCTCTCCTTAAGTGTTGCCACATCCGCAACATATCCCTGCGGCTTGCACACTAGGCTCTAAACGTGACATTTCCATGCTTCATCCGCATACTTTTAAAATGGAATATCCACATGACAGACTCACCCAGACATTGTTCTCTCATGTTTTCTCCATGATTCTTCCATCTCTTTTCAAACCAAGAAAATCTGGGTTTTTCTTTTTGAAAGACCAAAACGTAAGAACATAAGGAGAGTCTGCTGGACCAGCCCAGTGGCCCATCCAGTCCAGCATCCTGTTCAGTCTCACAGCGGCTACCCAGATTCCTCTAGGAAACCCACAAAAAGGACCCAAGCACTCTCCCCATTTGGGATCCCCAGCGACTGGGATTGGGAGGCATCCTGTCTCTGATAGCGGAGGTGGAACACAGCCATCCTGGCCAGTAGCCACTGATAGCCTTATCCTCCGTGAATTTATCTAATCCTCTTTTAAAGACATCTCACAGTAGCTCTATCCAAGCAGCGCTTAGTGCTTCTGTTCCACTTCTCCCAAGAGGTGTGGTTTTGATGCGTGACATATCAGGAAGGCAGTGATATAGTGGGCAGGTGAGCCCATGGAAATCAAGTCATGGCTAGCTTAGAGCCATCGATTTAAATGAGCCTGCTTTGGGTATGACTTACAGCGCAATCCTAAACATATTGCTTCTGCATCCTGTTGAATTCATTGGGGCTTACTGGGATTAGGGCTACAGCCTTCGTCAGATACAATGCATTTGTTGACTTCAGTGGGTCTACTCTCGAGTATGAGTTAGTTTAGGGGGCGTCAACATGGTGCCCTCCGGATGTTGCTGGACTACAACTCCCATTAGCCCTGACCGTTAGCCATGCTGGCTAGGGCTGATGGGAGAGCGCCACACTAGCTATCCCTGAGTTATTTAGATACAACTTTTTGCCACTCAGGCCACCTTCGCTTTTACATTTCAGGATTTATGCTAGTTTTAGCTTTCTTTTTAAAAACTCTGACATAGATCGGGATAATTTGACCACAGTTCTCCCTGCATTGGTAACCTCACGGTTAGATTACTATAATGCTCTCTACGCGGGGCTCTACCAATGTAGAGGACGGTCCAGAGGCTGTAGCTATTGCTTGTAGGAGCAAACTAGCTACTGCCAGCATATAGCTTGTGGGATTTGCACTCGCTGCTGATCTGCTACCGGGCCACTTTCAGAATTCAGAAGTGCAGGGTCCCTTCATGATAGCCACACCGCTATCACAGCCACACCCGTTTTCCACTTTCTCTCATCTCCTTTGCTCTCCATGTCATCTCTGAGTCCACACTCTACTACATTAGATGTCCCTAGGAGCCAATCAGCATGAAAGGGAGGCTGTGTGTTAGCTACTGAAAAGAGTCTTCTAAGTGGCTGACTCACCTTTCTCTCTGATTAGCTCCAGTCAGCACAAAAGGACAAGGAGTATTCTCAATGGCTAACATGCTCCCTTTTCATGCTGATTAGCTCATACATAGGGACCTGACTGGGATTCTGCAGCCAAAAAAGTAACAGGTCTGTGACCCGCTGCAACCCTGGATGATTACATGCCTGCCTTTTCAGCTCAAGACCAGGTTACGTGAGAGACTGCCTTCTCTCCTATATACCCTGTAGGTCACTGCATTCTGCAGGAGAATTCTGCAGGAGAGAGTCCCAAAAATATTAGAAGCCCGTTCCACAATAACTCAGAGCAGGACTGTTGGTAAGGCTGCCCATTTGGTGAAGCAGCCGGCATCCCTGCTGAGATACAACAGACACCTACTATTTGTACTTTTCAGAAACAACGGAAGACATTTTTGTTTTGACAAGCTTCTCCAGCCAGATGGAAAAGGTCTGTGCCTTCGGCGTTCATTTCATATCGTTTTTAAAACTTAGCATCAGAAAAAAAAAATTGTACTGTTTGTAAAACTGCTTTTAGATGTTTTGTGACATGTCTGTGAATCACCTTGAAACATATATAAAAGGGGGATTCCTAAATTAAATAATAACAAGTACTACTGTCTAGGTGCTAAGTGATATTGATGGGCATCGTCAGAGACCCTCCTGGTCTCCCTTTTGGTACATTATCAGTAAACCAAGCTTGAGCCAGTCAGCTCTTCAAACAGAGGACTCTTTCAAAGACAGGATTGTTCTCTGACAACCCTACAAGTAGAGGGCTGTCCCCTGTAAAGTGGGGCACTTGGCCACCCTATGTACTCATAAAGGGCTAGGTCACGGACAACTGTATTACTGACTAGGAATTAGACCTTTAGTGTGGTGGCACCTACAATTTGGACTTCCCTCCCATTAAATATTAGACAGGTGGCGGGGAGGGGGAGTGGCAGTCATCTATCGGGAGTCTTTAGTTTTTACCAGACCTCCTCTTCACAGGACTAAGTTTGTTGACTGCATGTACTGGAGGTTAGGCCCGAAGGGCAGTTTGGGGATTCTGCTTGTATACCGCCCACCCCGCTGCACAGCAGACTCCCTGGCCGAGGTGCTGGAGGTGGTCTTGGCTGTACGGGCGTTGTCCCCAGAATTATTAGTGCTGGGTGACTTCAACGTACATGCCGAGACCACTCTCATTGGAGCCCCTCGGGATTTCCAGGAAACCATGGCTTCCTGGGAACTGCACCTTAGTAACACTGGGCCCACCCATGTAGCCGGTCATGCTCTCGACCTTATGTTTGTCCTGGGAGGGGAGGGAAGTGCTCTGAAGTTGGGGGTGGTTTCTTCCACTCCTGTGTCATGGTCAGATCACTATCTGGTAAATATAGACTTCTCGATGCCACACACCCTCCGCAGGGGAAAAGGACCTATTAGAGTGGTCCGCCCCAGGCGCCTGATGGATCCAGAAGGATTCCTGACTGCGCTTGGGGAATTGGAACCTGCTGAAGGCCGTCCGGTCGATACCCTGGTGATAGAGTGGAATGAGGGAATCACCAGGGCATTGGACCGGGTGGCTCCGAAACGTCCTCTCCCCCTGAACAGAACTCAGTTAGCACCATGGTATACACCACGGTTGCGTAATCTGAGACAGGAGGTGAGACGACTAGAACGCCGGTGGCGGAAATCACGTTCCGAAGATGTCCAGACACCGGTTAGAGCAGCAGCAGCTGCCTAACAAGTGGCAGTGAAGGCAGAGAAGAAGAGGTTCTTTGCTGCCTCCATTGCGTCTGCAGAGTGCTGTCCCAGGAGGTTGTTCCAAGTGGTCCGAAGCCTGGTCGGTCCAGTTGCTCAGGAACCCTTGGAACAGTCAAAAGCCTCCTGTGACAAATTAGCAAAGCACTTTGCTGACAAAATCGAACACTTACGGAACTTGATCCCGTACGCCGTGGATACAGTAAATGAACCACAGTTGACCAGTTGCAACCCGGTCACATGGGATTGATTTCGGCCTCTCCCTTCTGAGGATGTGGACAAGGTGCTCTCAACTGTGAAGCCTACCACATGTCTAAATGATCCTTGCCCGTTGTGGCTCCTTGTGAGCTGCAAAGAGAAATTGGGCGAGGGGATTAAGGCGGTGGTTAATGCATCCCTGGAGGAGGGTGTAATGCCATTAGCCCTCAAGGAGGCAATTGTAAAGCCCATCTTAAAGAAGCCCTCCTTGGATCCCCAAGTTCTGAACAACTTTCGCCCAATTTCAAATTTACCATTCCTGGGCAAGGTCATTGAGCGAGTGGTGGCTAATCTGCTGTCGACACACTTGGATGAAACGGATTATTTGGATCCATACCAATCGGGTTTCAGGACTGGACATGGTACTGAAACAGCCTTGGTCACTCTGGTGGATGATATGAGGAGGGCATTAGATAGGGGAGAATTCACCTTTCTTGTCCTCCTCGATCTCTCAGCGGCTTTTGATACTGTTCACCACAGTATCCTTTTACATCGCCTGGAGGGGTTGGGAATAGGAGGCACTGTATTACAGTGGTTCCGTTCCTTTCTCTCCGGTAGGCATCAACAGGTAGCATTGGGGGAAGAGGTTTCAGACCCTTGGCCTCTCAATTGTGGTGTGCCACAGGGCTCTATCCTCTCTCCCATGCTATTTAATATCTATATGAAGCCGCTGGGGACAATCATTAGGAGATTTGGGCTGCAGTGTCACCAATATGCGGATGACACTCCGCTCTATCTCTCGTTTAAATCCTCACCAGAGTTGGCTGTGGAGACCATGTCCAAGTGCCTGGAATCCGTGAGTGGATGGATGGGAAGGAACAGGTTGAAGCTGAATCCCGATAAGACCGAGGTGCTACTCGTGGGGGACAAAGGAAGGTTGGGAGATATTGACTTGATGTTCGATGGGGTGAGACTGCCCCTAAAGGACCAGGTCCGCAGCCTTGGGGTTGTTCTTGATTCCAAGCTGTCCATGGAGGCTCAGATTTCGGCAGTGAGTCGGGCAGCTTGGTATCAATTACACCTCATACGTAGACTGCAACCATACCTTCCTGTTCATCAGCTCCCACTGGTGGTACATGCCCTGGTCACCTCTCGTTTGGATTACTGTAATGCGCTCTACGTGGGGCTACCCTTGAAAACGGTCCGGAAATTACAACTTATACAAAATGCAGCGGCTCGACTACTTACAAACTGTCGCCGCCGGGAGCATATCACCCCAGTGCTGTTCGACCTGCACTGGCTCCCAGTTGTTTTCCGGGCCCAATTCAAGGTGTTGGTATTAACCTTTAAATCCCTACACGGTCTCGGCCCAGTTTATCTGATGGAGCGCCTCCAACGCCATCAATTATGCCGCCCGACAAGATCAGCCACGCAGGGCCTTCTCTCAGTCCCGCCAACGAAAACAGCTAGGTTGGTGGGGACTAGAGAGAGGGCCTTGTCAGTGGCGGCCCCCACTCTCTGGAACTCCCTCCCGTATGATCTCCGGCATGCCCCTTCCCTGAATGTATTCCGCCAGGCCTTGAAGACCTGGCTTTTCAGACAGGCCTTCGGGACTTCCGGGGAGGGTTAATCTCTATGACAAATTGCCTATTACTCTGAACTGTCATTGTGTACAGTTGTTATTGTTTGTATTGTATTATGATGATGTATTTTATTGTAACCAAGATGTACATCGCCTAGAGTGGCCATTGGCCAGATAGGCGACACATAAATTAAATTATTATTATTATTATTAGGTGCCATCTCTGTGGTCTTTTCAGAGCCTGTTGAAGAAGACCTTCCTCTTTCAACAAGCCTTTTAAGTAGGGACGTTATCTCAGTCTGTGTCTGTGCTGCAATTGCTTTTAGGTTTTTGTAAAAAAGATGTTTTAAAGGTTTATTTTTAAAGATGTTTTAATAATAATAATAATAAAAATAATACACCCTGTTATGCCAAACTCCCACTAAGATTCTCTGTCCATCAAATCACAATGAGGGGGTGTGGTGTGACTATCATGCAGGAACCCTGCACTTCTGAATTTGCAACTACACTCCAGTAGCGTTCGTTTTATTTATTATTACATTTATATCCTGCCTTTCCTCTAAAGAGCTCAAGCTGGCGTACAGACATGGTTCTTCCCCTCCCGATTTAATCCTCAGAACAACCCTGTGAGGTAGGTTAGGCTGAGAGGCAGTGACTAGCCCAAGGCCATCCAGTGAGCATCATGGCCGAGTGTGGGTTTGAGCCCTGGTCTCCCAGCTCCTAGTCAGACACTCAAACCAGTACCCCACAGTGGCTCTAATAATAGTCATCATACACTGCCTCTAGGAGCAGAGGCAGCTTTTGTCCCCATGCTCCGCTTGTGGGCTTCTGTTGGGCATCTAGCTGTAGGATGCTGGTGCAGACAGCCCTTTGGCCCGACTGAGCAGGCCTTGTCTTCATTTTCACATGGGGAAAGGCAGATTGCTGGTAAATAAATGCAGAATGCCATCCAATTCCATTAAAATCAATTGGAGCATTACTCCCTTCACGGTAAAGTGGCTTAAATCTAGATTAAAAACCTATTAAAAGGCCATTTTAAAACTATCTGCTCATCAACCACCCCCACAAAATTCTTTCTGGAATAAAAAGGCCTTGCATCGCTTGACAAAGGCACACACAGAGCTGGGGCTATCCTATCCCACACACACACTCACACAATTTCTTTTTCTTTAGCTCCCTTTCAAGCTATTGGAACACAGCCAAAAGGCCCTTAAAGAGACAGGAGCTCTTCAACGCTGATTTGGGCTTTGGGGGGGATTCTCAGTGTATAGTCCAAAAGCTGAAGATCCAGATCTGTTATAGTCTACCTGAGAAGATATGGGCAAGATTCAAGCTTGTGGGATCTGCTTGGTTGTTTTTTTTACTAGGATCCTGAGATCTAAGATCTAAATACAAGATAGTGGCTGGATGCAGGGAACATGGTCAAATGCAAATGATGTTCTTGGGGCCAGAGCCAGTTAAAGAGCAGGCAGAGGGTTTATCTCCCATTGCAGCACTGGAGGGTTTAAAGAGCAGGCAGAGGGATTTTTCCAACCACCCACACCTCAGTGGAGAGGCTGGAAATGGTGTGTGTGGGCATGCCTGTGCGCCTGCATGTCTGGTGTGTGAGAGTGCATGTAGGAGAGGAAGAGAGTGCTGTATGCCTGCATAGCTGGTGCACGTGTGCTTGTGACAATGGGACGAGGGAGATACATAACATGTTTGTTTTCCCATCTTTTGTTTTGCCCCCACCCACCTGCCACCGGAATGCAGCCCCAGAAGGTCTCCAAAGTTTGAATCGGGGCCTCCGGCTGAAATAGATTCCACACTCCTGCACTAAGACATGGTTTATTTACGGTTTGTTTAAACCATGGTTTAACGTGGCACGTGGACTCCAGCTGCAGTCTGTCCTTTGATTCCTTCAGCTGCGCTAAGATTGAAATGGAAATGGACTGCCTTCAAGTCAATCCTGACTTATAGCTACCCTATGAATAGGGCTTTCATGGTAAGGGGTATTCAGAGGGGGTTTCCCATTGCCTCCCTCTGAGGCTAGTCCTCCCCAGCTGGCTAGGGCCTGCTCAGCTTGCCACAGCTGCACAAGCCAGCTCCTTCCTGGTCCGCAACTGCCAGCTGGGGGGGCAACTGGGCTCTTTGGGACTATGCAGCTTGCCCACGGTTGCACAGGTGGCAGGGCACATAACCCCTGAGCCACTCACTGTGGGGGTGATCTTTAGCTGGCCCTTGACACCCAGGAGCGGGGATTTGAACTCACAGACTCTGGCCTCCCAGCCAGGCTCTCCTCCCCACTGTGCTATACCTCCTTAGTTGGGGAGTGTGGCTGCATACGCATTGCACAGTTAAAGCACATGGCTTCCTCCAAAGAATCCTGGGAACTGTAGTTTACCTCTCAGGGGCTTATATTTCCCAGGACCCTTAACAAATCACAGTTCCCAGGATCCTTGGGGTGGAAGCTGTAAAGGTATGGTGTGTACGCAGCCTTTGCCTGTGGTGGAAGAAGTTAACCCCTTTGAGGTATTTCCTAGCAATTGTGGGCTGCTTAGCTGTAATTTCCCAGCAGTCTCCAGCTACTGGATACGCAGGGGTCTATTAACCCTCTCCTGTCCAAATGTCTGTTCTCACAACAAGACACTGCAGCTTTCTTTATTTGCTATCATTAGCTTATAAATAGTGTGATTTGTGTGCATGGTGCTTTACAAAGAACAGGTAGGAAAGGTCCCTGCCCCCAAGGGTGCTTAGAATCTAAAACAGACTCGGGGGCAAGGCTGCGAGACAAATAATTGCAAGCCACAGATGTGGTGCTCTTTCAAACGTGCCTGTGTTTGTGTGAAGGGGGATTTTCGCCAGGACTGCAAGTGGTTTCTCATTGAAACCGCTGAAGTCACTGATCTCAAGGGAACTTTGCAGCTAGATATGCCAGTCTCTAGAACTGAATTTGGATTTGTTCCCAGAATTCTCTTCTATGGATATTGATGCTGAATATTTTCCAGGTATCCTCAGAACATAACTTTTGCCAAAAGTTTGGAGTCTCCATGTAACACCCGGTGATATCTGATTGTGCCCTTTTTAAAAAATTGGACATTTGATTTCAGTATTTGCTATTGGCAGCATTTGATTGTTGTCCTGAGGAGATATTTAGTATGTGTCAGTCGATATCTTGTGACATTTATGATGCCTGCCAAAATCAGACAATCGAGACGTGCCGTCAGGAATAAATCAATCTGGGGATTCGAGGCTATTTCACATTCAAAGCACAGATTCAAATGCTGAATCTGAAGGACAAAAGATAACTTGGCAAATTTAAAATATTTGTGAACATCCACGCTGTCTCGCATGTACTCAAATCTCTGGGCAGGGAACGGTGGGCGGAGCCAGGGGGACAGAAGGAGTCAATTAACTGCCATTTACATTCAAAGGATATGGTGGCTGGCTTTGCCATGAGGCTTCCACATGCTGAGGAAATGCAAGACAGTGGCCGCATAGAAAGTATTCAGATCAGAGGACTGGAGTGGAAAGCCAGACTGATAATTGGAAGCAAACTGGCTTAATACTACCCCAGTCCATTTGTCCATCTGGCTCAATATTGTCTGCTCTAACCGGCAGCGGCTCTCTGCAATTTCAGGCAGGAAGCTTCTCCCAGCCCAAACCAGAGATGCCAGGGATTGAACCAGGGACTTTCTGCACGCAAGGCAAGTGCTCTGCCCCTACACCATGGCTCTTCACCTAAACAATAACACAAGTTTCCAGTCCTCATGGTTCTGAATAAAGGGCTGGTGAAAATCAAAGCACAAGAAGCAGCCTTATACCAAGTCAGGCCACTGGTCCATCTAGTTCAGTGCTGTCTACACTGACTGGCAGCAGCTCTCCAAGGATTCAGGCAAGGAAGCTTCTCGCAGCCCAACCCGGAGATGCCAGGGATTGAGCCTGGGACCTTCTGCATGCAAAGCTCTGCAGCTGAGCGACAGCCCTTTCCTAAATCAGAGGCAGCTGCCTGATACCGAGTCAGACCATTGGTCCATCTAGCCCTGAATTGTCAGCACCGACTGGCAGCAGCTCTCTAGGGTTCCAGGCAGGGGTCCCTCTCCCAACCGTCCCCGAGGTGCCAGGGATTGAACCCGGAGCCTTCTGCCCCCAAACAGATGCTCTGCCACTGAGCTACAGCCCTTCTCGGTGTTGCAGAGTAGTGAAATTGGGAATGGAGCTTCTGAGTGAGCCTTTGTGTGCTTGAATCTTTGCTAAAGATCACACCTTCCCTGGAATTAGTCAGACTGAGACTTTAAGCTTCAAAATAAGAAAGAACTGCTTTATCCTGGAAGTACATACTTGATAGGAAAGGGTTCTACATCTAGCTAGCTAGCCAAGTTGGAGATGCAAACCCTAAGCCTAGTGTTTGCCCTCATGCTTGGAGGAGAGGGAGAGACAAAGAGAAGATGTCTGCTCTCCCTCTCAAGAGAAAGAAAAAGAAGGAAAGAGACTGGAAGATGTGGCCAACATCCTATGCGTATCAGTCCAGCAGGAAGGGAGAGTCAGCAGGAGATCAAAGGAGAGGTATTAGTCTAGCAATCAGGAGGTCTCCTCTCTAGCTACCCTTTTGAACCCCATGCAGCCTCAACCCACAAGTTGGCGTTGAACCACATATTCCAACACTCAGAGCCCTTTATAAAGCCCCGTGCACATGATCAGTACTATGCTTATATTATGGTTCCCTTCTCCCCACCTGGCCTTCGGCCAGCTGCCTGCAATTCAAACCGTTCCAGTGCCACGTCTCTCCTTCCCTTCCCATCTCTCTATTGAAAGCCCTCTTCCAGCCTCTTTCTAGGTCAGGTGTGATGCATAACGGTAGGGACGTTTGCTGGAGGTAACGATGGCTTCGCAATTCAAGCATGTGCTCCTCCTGGCTTAACAGACGTTCAACAGGAGGAGCCGCCTTGTGCCCAAGTCAGAACCACTGTCCCTTCAGCCTTTCCTGGGAATGTAGACAAGGGCCTTCTACCAAGTCAGCTCATCACTCCCTCGAGCACAGAGGTGGGGGACCAACTCCCATCAGCCCCAGCGAGCATGGCCAATGGCCAGGGACGATGGAAGTGGCAGCTCGGCAACCTCTGCAGGGCCAAAGGCTCCCCACACCTGACCAAGCTGTATATTGCCTGCATTGACCAGGAGCCACTCTCCAGGATTTCGGACAGGGCTCCCGCCCAGCTTTGGGACCTTCAGCGTGCAAAGCAGGTGCTCTCCCTCGGACGATCCAGACGAACGCGGGAGCTGCTTTGTACGGATTCAGTGCCATTGGCCCATCTACCTCAGTGTTGTCTACACTGACTGGCAACAGCTGTCCAGGGCTTCCGATGGGGGATATCCCGAGATCTGTCTGGATATGCCGAGGAGGATGGCATCCTTATCATTTGTTAATAGCTGTATACAAAAGGGGGGGATGTTGCGCTGTGTGTAGTTGTGTTGCTTAATTTTGTTTAAAAGCAGCACCACAGCAAGCAGAGAGTAACAGCAGATTGTTGAAATGCGAGTGTGCCAGCGTGTGCGTGCGTTTGCCTAAGAAAGCAGGCTTTTACCCTGCATCAGCATCACTGAGACTGGAGACTTAGTAAAATAAGAAAAGCTACTTTATTTAGAGAAATACATAGTAGATAGAAAGGCAAACCTAGTTGTAACTAACTAGCTAAGTTGGAGGCATAACGCCCAGGTGTAGGAGTCAGCCCCATGCTTGGAGAGAGCAGAGACAAAGGGATGTCTCCTCTCTCCTGGACAGCCAGAGGACAAAGGAGTGGAAAGGGCAGAAGGAGGAGGGGCAGGTAAGCTTCCCTAAAGACGTCACAGTCTAGCGACAGAAGGAAGTCAGTCAGAGCATCACAGGTAAAAGCTAAACAAAGCCTATCCATCTGGAGGACCCTAGCCCTATCTTCCCTCTGGAGCTTAAACAAAAGAGCAAAACAGGAGTTGCTCTTGCCCCACTTCCAACAGGGGAGTCACAAAGGGACTTAGCAGGATAAAACACCAACAGCTCACAAGAATTAAAATCCAGAAAATGTACAACTATATATACAGTAGAAAATCTGGGAGAAGCTCATCCGATGACATAAGAAGGACCAGTCCTTCTTCTTGAACCGGAGGTCGTCTGCATGCACACCACTTGCTGCACCACTGAGGTACAGAACCAGCGGGTGGGCTTGTACTGAGTCCGGCCCATTGCTCCTTCAACTCAGTACTGCCCACTCTGACTGGCAGCGGCTCCCCAGGTTTCCAGACTGGAATCTTTCCCTGCTCTGCCTGGAGATGCCGGGGACTAAGCTGGAGACCTTCTGCGTGCAGCGTATGTGCTCTGCTACTGAACTATGGCCCTTTCCCAACTATATCAAGCCCTTTAATCCAGGGCTGGGGAACCCTTCCAGATGTGCCTTCCAGATGTTGCTGGACTCCACCACCCATCAGCCCTAGCCAGCCTGGCCAATAGTCAAGGCTGATGGGGATTGTAGTCAAGCACTCTCTGTGTGTGTGTGTGTGGTTTTGCTCCCCTACTCCAAGAGTTAGCCAGCACTCCATGCCCAGTGAGCATGCCCCGACCTCATTAGGCTGTTTTGAGATTTCCCTCTCTTAGGGCTATTTCTTCATAACCCTGCAAACCTCGATACCTCTCTCTTGTGCATGGAGCCATTTTTTTTGCATAGGGATCCATGCTTGGAGAATGAGTTGGCCATAAGCTTTTGCCGCCTTTGCCACGGCTGTGCATCCTCACCTCCTAACAAAAATGCTCCCGTCCAGGATTCCATCCAGCCATTTCCTCTAAGCAAGGCAATCTGCCTGGGACGGGGGAGACATTTGATTCAGTTCGCGTTTAAAGGCGAGCCTACCTAATGTGCACTTCCTTGGGGGGGGGTGGAATGCGAAAACTGAAAAGTAGACGTCCTTTGACATTTGCCCCTCTCCAGAGTTTTGCAGAAGTAATGTGTACCCCAAAAATGCATTTGTTAAGGTAAAGTGCACCTACAAACGCATATATCTGTGAAAATAACACGCAAAATTGCATTAACACTCATGGTGGCATTGCATGGTGGCGCAGAAACTAGCTTACTGGTCAAAAGTAAATAGGAGTTGCAGACCCACCGAAATTGATGAACCTAAATTAGGCCCCATCTGTTTCAAGTAGTTTCATACCACAGTCCTGGCTTCCCCCAAAGAATCCTGGGAACTATAGTTAGTAAAGGGTGCTGAGAGTTGTTCGGAGACCCCCTATTCCCTTTACCCAGCTGCAGTTCTCAGGGTGGTTTAACACTCAATCCCTCTTTCCTTCCCAAGGAAAATTGTAGTTTTGTGAGTAGGGTTAGGGATCTCCTCTCAGCACCCTTAACAAACTACAGTTCCCAGGATTCTTTGGGGAAAACTATGACTGTTTAAAGTGGTATGATACTGCTTTAAATGTATAGTGCGGATGGGGCCTTAGGCATGCCCATTAATTTCATCAGGTCTGCCGTGAGGAGGACTATCATTGGATGCGTGCAGCCCTAGATTTCTCTCTTTGTGTGTGCCTGCTTGTTCCTAAATCAACCTCGCAATAATGCGTTTGACAGTGTGCCTTCCACGTGCAGCCACACGTCTCCCTGCTTGGTTTTGAATTATTTTTAGCACTAATAACAGCTACATTCAGAAATTTCTGTTAGAGCTGCTAAAGGGTTTCACAGCTTTGCAAGATGGATAATATTTATAGCACATGGATTTTGCATGTAGAGGTACAATTTTGGAGGGATTTTGTTTTTGTTTTTTAAGAAAAAGAAGGGGCTTTTGGAAACTATTCCCTTGGTCGTAAGAACAGAAGAAGGTCAGAACAGCCTGCTGGATCAGGCCAGTAGCCCATCTAGTCCAGCATCCTGTTCTCACAGTGGCCAACCACATGTCTTTGGGAAGCCTGCAAGCAGGACCTAAGCACAACGAACACATTCCCCTCCTGTAGTTTCCAGCAACTGGCATTTGGTCCCTAGAGCACATCTGATCCTGGGATGATCCATATGAAATGTTTAGAGCCAGGGTGGAGAAGCTTTGTCAGCCCAACGGCTGCATTCATTCTAGGCCACCTTCTGAGGGCCACGTGCCAGTGGCAGGCAGTTCCAGATGCAAAAGTGAGCAGAGCAATGGATGTGAATTCTACCTTTTGTGCTTTTGTACTTGCCCCTGGACAAAGTAAGCATGCTTACAGTGCAATCCTATGCATGCCTACTCGGAAGGTAAATGGGAACAGAACTTAAGCCTTTGGTTACCTCCATGCCATATATATAAAGTACTCTTGTACCCAGTGGTGTAGTGGCAAATTCAGAAGTGCAAAGTCCCTTTATGATAGTCACAGCAACATTCCTTCCTCTTTTTTTTGCTGCTGATCGAGAATGAGATCCTTGTTAATGCCTTCTCCCACAACAACAGACATCACTAGGAGCCAATAAGCATGAAAGAAGTAGTAGCTACTGAAAAGAGTCTTCTCAGTGGCTGATCTCACCTCCTTTCACTCTGATTGGCTCCAGTCAGCAGGAAAGGACAATGAAGCATGTTAGAAGACTCTTCTCAGTGGCTAACACCCTCCCTTTCATGCTGATTGGCTTGCAGGGTACTGGAGGCATAGGAGCCCTGCTGGGACTCTGCTCCCCCCAAAAGTAAGGGGTCTAAGACCCCCTGAGACCCTGGACGACTACGCCACTGCTTGTACCACTTTAACCATCATGGTTTCCCCCAAAGAATCCTGGGAATTGTGGTTTGTTCTGAACTCACAAGCCAGAACTACATCTCCCTTCATTCTCAGCAAGCACGGCCAATATCCACGGATGATGGGAGTTGCAGTTCAGCAACGTCTGGAGGGCCAAAGGTTCCCCACACCTGGCACAGACTGACAATTCCCAGCACCCTTAGGCCTTCACAAACTACAGTTCCCAGGATCCTCCAGGTCTGTTAATGCGGCATGTGAGGGCTTTAAATGCACGGCGTGGATGTGACCTTGTGCTAGATGGTGTTACGTTCCCAGAATCTTCAAGCCGAAGAAGGAGATACCACCAGCAAGCTCTAACTCACTGGGGAGCTGTCCATAGTACCGGCCTCATTTTCAGCAGGGACCCATTCCCTTTTGCTTTACATCAGTGTGGGGAACCTTTGGCCCTCCAGATGATGTTGAACTACCATTCCCATCAGCCCTAGTGAACACGGCAAGCATGCAGAGCCTTTTTGCACTTGGTTCCAGCTGTCGGCCCCTGGGGATGAAGGAAGGACGTAAAGCAGATCCCGCAAACCTAAAGTCTACCTACCACCGTTCTGTTAGATCTGCTCGTATCTACACAACATTTGCAGCTGAAACGCATTCAGCAGCACTGGCAGTTTGGATCCATGCACACACTTCCTTGGACGGCAGATTTGGGGTGGCATTTTGCAGGCAGCGGAATGGAAAGGGGGCCGCTGTGACCCATAAATAGGGAACGGGAAAGAAATCAGATTCCGTTCATATTTAAAGGGGAACCTACTTAGGGGGCATTTATGCCAGGCCAAGGGGGTACAGGATATTGCATATCCCTGGCAAAGGAGGGAGGGTGTTGGCTCAGCTGTGGGGAAGAAGCTATTCACAAATAGGCCACATTCAAGGTCCTAGTATTAATTTACAAGGCCCTTAACATCTTGGGTCTGGGATAACCTAAGGAACACCCAATCCCTTATATTCCTGCCTGATCCCCAGTCATGAAGCACCATATTCAGAAGCGCTGGGTCCTTTCATGATAGTCACACCACCACCCCTCACAGCCATGGCCCCAGGATTCATCATCTCTTCTGCACTTACAAAATTATAGAACCAGAACAAAACTGCTGTTTGTGTAGGTTTCCTCTCACTCAGTCTCTCTCTCTCTCTCTCTCTCTGGGGTGCTAAACATTGCCAGAAACATTTTGATTTTAAGAATTCTGAAATGAAGCCAAGTGTGGGACTAGGAATTGGGAGACCAAGGGACTTTGCCGCAAAGCTCACCTCACTTATCCTAGAGCCAATCAGCATGAAAGGGTATGTGTGTGATAGCTACTGAGAAGAGTATAACTGGATCACCTCCTTTCATTCTTGTTAACTTCAGTCAGCACAAGAAGACAAGGAAGCATGTTGTAAGCTGAGTGAGAAGACTCTTCTCAGGGGCTAAGTCACTCCCTTTTCATGCTGATTGGCTCGTACATAGGAACCCTGCTCCCCCAAAGGTGAGGGGTCTACACTCCCCCCACAACCCCAGACAACTACACCACTGCTGATCCCAAAGATCTTCAGGGGAAGTTTCTCTTAGTGGTGCCCCAAAGCTCAGAGGCCCAATTGCACCAGGAGCTGCACATTCAGTATTGTGGGCCCAATTCTGTGGAACTCCCTCCTGGGTGAAATCAAACAAGCCCCCCTCCCTGCTGAAAGTCAGACACTTGACAAAGACCTTTCTATTTCAGCAAGCATTTTAAGGAAGTGTTCCGCTTGTATGATTAATTTTAATTGATCTTATTATCCATTGTATGCTTTTTCATTGTACACCGTTTAGAAACATTGGTAATTAAGTGGTATATAAATAGCTTAAGTAACACAGTCACATCTGATCCCCCCAAAGAATCCTCTTTGAGAGAAATGTCTTTGCAAAGGATGTCCCCCCTCATTGCAATATTTGAGGCTGAAGTGCCCTCTTGTGAGTACTCTGCCTTATTGCAGGAAAATGCCAGAACCAGCTATGATCCATCCAAACATCACAGGTTTTGTTGTTATGTCCTTCAAATCAGTTACGACTTATGGCGACCCTGTGAATCAGAGACCTCCAAGAGCATCTGTTGTGAACCACCCTGTTCAGATCTTGTAAGTTCAGGTCTGTGGCTTCCTTTATGGAATCAATCCATCTCTTGTTTGATCGTCCTCTTTTTCTACTCCCTTCTGTTTTTCCCAGCATTATTGTCTTTTCTAGTGAATCAATTTATTGCAAACATACTTTCTTTAATCTACAGAGCCTTTAACTTGAAAATAATAATAAAACCCTTATATCAAAAAGTATTACTTCATATTCATGCACACATCTCAAATAACCACTGTTTAAAAAAGCAGAACATCAAGATAGGAAGGGACCATAACGCTGTAGGTAGAACACATTGTTAGCATGCAGTTAGCAGGCAAGATTTACAAAAAGGCATATATTAGGGGAATGTTTGCACAAAAATGAATATATTCATGAAAATAATGTATAAGAATGC
This sequence comes from Rhineura floridana, assembly GCF_030035675.1. NCBI lineage: Eukaryota > Metazoa > Chordata > Lepidosauria > Squamata > Rhineuridae > Rhineura > Rhineura floridana. The sequence continues at coordinate 7,318,187 of NC_084496.1, read as the reverse complement.
ATGACATGAAGAGAAATCTGCTTGAAAAAATGGGTACATGAGTCAAAACTACACATAAAATGTGTTTATCAGGAAAATTCCACACTACAAGGATTTTCATGAGGTTTCTTTAAAAGCAAACAAACACAGGCTACTGCAGAAAGCTGGAGAACTAAATCTGAGTTTGGAAAAATGAGAAACTGAGAGAAGCGAAGTGGACAGAGCCTCCCATCCCTGGTTCCAGCCGGTTGAGGAGCACGGGCCAGAAGTGAGACAGTGCGGGCAGAGCCAGGGAGGGAGCGTTGGCATGCGCTCCGATCCCAGGGGGGAATGTGCTCTCCTCTGCCACCCTCACAAGGCACATCACATCAGCAGCTGTTTCCTCAGATCCTGCTTAGCTTATTAGCTCTAAAACACATTAGCAAGCCGAGGGCGGGAGGAAGCCAATGATAGCAAGGATCACTTCAGAGTCCAGAAATAGGCAGAGAGTGTGAACGCCTCCCTTCCTGCATAAGTCAGGAGAGGGGAAAAAGCCACCTTTATCAGATCCCAGACAGTAGCGTAATGGCAAATTCAGACGTGCAGGGTCTCTTCATGTTAGTCACAGCCATGCCCCCTCCACCCCCTTTTATTTTGCCGAGGGGTTGAGAATGAGATCCTTGTGAATGCCTTTTCCCACAACAACAGACACTCCTAGGAGCCAATAAGCAGGAAAGAGGAGAGTGCTAGCTACTGAGAAGAGTCTTCTCAGTGGCTGATTCACCTCCTATCACTCTGGTTGGCTCCAATCAGCAGTAAAAAAAACAAGGAAACATGTTAGAAGACTCTTCTCAGTGGCTAACACACTTGGCTCATAGCATGCTAGAGATATAGGGACCCTGCATCCTAGAGATAGAGGTCTGAGACCCCCCGAGCTCCCAGATGACTGCACCTCTGATCCCAGATGAGACCTCAGCAGGTCTGCTGCTCTCACTGAGTGGCTTGTCTCAGGCTGCGTACACATCATACATTTCGAGCACATTTTAAGCACATTGTTTCTGCTAAAGAATCCTCGGAACTGTAGTTTCCGCCGGAGCTACAATTCCCAGCACCCTTCACAAACTACAGATCCCAGGACTCTTTGGGGGAAATAATGTTCTTTTAATGTATGGTGGGTGTGCAGCTTCAGTTTGCCTCTGGCTCTGTGGTGGCTGAAATTACACACACACACACACAGAAGGCCAGCGCCAGAGGACAGTCAGGTTGGGCACTGGCCGTGGGCCCTCTTTAGGGTGAGAGGATAGCACTCCTGTTCCATATCTGTGGCAGCATTGGCTCCCAACCCTGCTGCAGATCACGAAGAGGGAGCTCACAGGCATACACACCCCAATACAGTCAGTGCGGGCTTCAATAAGCCCACTCACATGCCCCACCTATCTCTCCCATCCCTGTGAATGACATGCACGCCATGCGCACATGCCTGCCATCAACCCAATCAAGTGAGGAGAGGTAATTAATTTGGAGCTTGTTAGGGTGGGGTGTGACAGCTGCTTGTTAATCTGGGCATTTGAGGGGTGGGTTGGAGGGGTGGCAGGAGGAAATCTGAAAAGCAGGCACAACTGCAGGGCAGGATAGAGTTGCGCTTTCCATTCCCCTCGCTCAATTTTCCGCTTGGAAGATGCAATAGGTGGAATTTTTTGTTCTCGCGCAAAGTCTGATGGATTGGCATGTTGGGAGTTAAGAAGGTCAGACGGCTACGCAGCTGGAGTTTTCTTGATGCACTTGTTTTTTCCATGTGTATAGGATTTCTACCGCTACTCCTGATCCCTCCTTATAATAGTGACCTCGAGTGGTGAGTGCCAACAGAAATGGAGTCAAAGCAGGTGCATTGAGGAACAAGAGAGAGGTGTCAAGGGAACCCAGATGTTTGTAGAAGTAACTGGTGAAGGGTCATAGCTCAGGGGGAAAGCACCTGTTTTGCGTGCAGAAGGCCTCAGGTTCAATACACACTTTAGTATGCAATTTGATTTGGTTCATGTTTAAAGCTGAACCGACCAAATGCTTTCCAAACTTCCCAAAAGGGTACAAACGCTGAAATATAGCTGTTGTCCAAAGCTTGCACCTTTCTGAATTTTGCAGTGCAGTTTCCAGACAAGTCATGTGTACAAAAATGCATATACTGCGGTAAAGGGTCCATAAACATGAAAAAAATAGACAAAAGTACATTATTTTTGGTGAAATTGCTGTGCAAGAACATGCATGCTAGGCAAAATGGCACACAAGCAGGTATATTAGGAGATATTTTCATTAAAACGCCGATACATTTTCATGAGGACTTTTTTTTTTTTTGCAAACTGATGTGGAGAACTAAATGAAGAGATGATGGCAGAAGACTACAGAGCTGGGATGCTCTGGGATGGCTATCTATAGCCCCTGCAGTTTAGCTTTCCAGTATAATCAGCGATGGGAAAATCCCTAATGCTTTTCTCCAGGGAGAGGAGAAAGGATCAATCTCCCCACCCCTGCATCTCATCGGCGCTCATGAAAATTCAGCAGCATTTTAGTACATATTTCTCTGAATATCCACATTTTTGCAAAGCAGTTTTCTATATTGTAATGCATTAGTGTATACTATTTTCAGTTATATAATCCTTTTTGTGCATATTGTCCCCCTAATATATTTTTGTAAACATTACTTGGTTGGAGAGCTGCCTTGCAAAATTCAGAAAAGTGAGATTCTGAAGGATTTCTGTTTTGGTCTGCATATTGTTTTGTAAAGTGTGAATTAGATAGGTTTGCCTTTAAATGCAAAAGACATGACATATAAGGAAATAAGAATGGAGAGGGGGGGAAAGCAAATGTGAGTGCCAATTCTAAAAGTTAGTAATTCTTCTTATAATGATCAGCAGTTCTTATAAAATCTTGCCCTTGAACCTTTGGTGTTGGGTTAAATGCTTGGGAATAGCCTTAGTTCAGTGGCACAGAGCATATTTGTTGCATGCAGGAAGTCCCATGTCCAACTGCCAGCAGCTCTAGGTAGGGCTGGGAAACATTCCTAACAGGAACCCAAGAGAGTTGCTGCCAGTCAGTGTGAACCTAGCCTGGGGATAGTCAGTGTGGCACTCTCCAGATGCTAGGGCTGATGGGAGTTGGAGTCCAGCAACATCTGGAGAGTGCCCTATTGCTACTCCTGATCTAGCCTATTCCCTGAGATGCTAGCTTTCTAGGTGCAGGGAGATTGTCTTTCTCTTCTGTGGTGGTGTGGAAGAACATTCAGTCGCCTGAACCTCCACTTGTGGTCTGAAGCGATGCTTACTGACAACCTTGGGCTACCCCAGGATTCTGGTTGACAATCCTGGAGAGAACTAGGAATAATAACCATTATATAACAGCATGTTATCAGGAGATTTCTTGAATATCCTTGATGAGCACACACACCCATCCCTGTTAAAGGGAAGTAAAGGGGAACCAGCATCATTGTGGCTTGAGACATTTTCTCTCTGTTTTGATCGATAGCTGGTTTATGCCAAGAACAAGAGAGAGGAACAATTAATAATTAATTTATACGGCACTTCCCATTTAAAAAGTACTTTTCAATCTTTATCTCATTTGCCTTCTCAGACAGTAGCGTAGTGGCAAATTTAGAAGTTCATCACAGCCATGCCCCCTCTTGACATTTTTAGCTGCGGAGTTGAGAGTGAAATCCTTGTTAATGCTTTCTCCCACAACCACAGACATCCCTAGGAGTCAATAAGCATGAAAGAGTAGACTGTTAGCTACTGAGAAGAGTCTTCTCAGTGTTTGACTCTCCTCCTCTCACTCTGGTTGGCTCCAATCAGCAGGAAAGGATGAGGAAACATGTTAGAAGACTCTTCTCAGTGGCTAATGCACTCCCCTTTCATGCTGATTGGCTCATAGGATGCTGGAGACATAGGGACCCTGCTGGGACCCTGCTCCCAAAAAAGTGAAGGGTCTGAGACCCCCCGAGACCCTGCATGACTACACTCCTGTTCTCAGATAATATGATGAGACAGGTGGCTGTTATTTCGAGGCAAGGGACCGAGGCTAGATAGATACAGATGATATAAATAGTGGAGCTAGTCCATTAGGGCTAGTATGGCATTGCCCCACCAGCCTCAGTCTGCTTGCCCTCAGCCAAATGTTCATATTTAGCGAAAGTGTGCATACTAATGAGTACATCAGTGAAAATACTATACAAAAAAATGCATGATGTTAGGAGAAATTGCTTGCGAAAATGTGTATGTTAGTCAAAGCCCGCATACAAAGATGTGCTTGCTTACTAGAAACCTGCACTAAAATGCGAAAGAATTTTCGCGGGGATATTTGTTTTTTTAAAAAAAGAAATCGCTGATTGCTGCAGAAATGCGGAGAACTGAATTTCAGATTGGAAAAATGGGAAACGGACAGAACCGACATTGCCGCATCCTTCCATCCTTGCGCTACTCCCTTGCTCACAGGGAAGGAAACACACTAATTGCTGGAATGGATCAGGGGAGCTTTGCTTAGTTCCTGGCTGTGAACTGCTGCTCCAGGATTAGGAATTAGTTCTTTACATACCGGTATCCTTACGGTGAGAAAAGAGGTCTTTAGCCTATCATGAAGGGTCTCTCATGTCAGAGGTCATTGCCTTGTTCTTTACATTCAAGAGCCCTGCCCAGTCACTCTTGCATTGTAACATAGCATTAGAACATAAGAAGAGCCTGCTGGGTCAGGCCAGTGGCCCATCTAGTCCAGCATCCTGTTCGCGCAGTGGCCAACCAGATGCCCCAATGGGAAGCCCGCAAGCCGGTCCTGAGCACGAGAGCACTCTCCTCTCTTGCGGTGTCTAGCCACTGGGGTTCAGAAGCATGCCACCTCCGACTGTGGAAGCAGACCATAGCCATCGTGACTAGTAGCCGTTTATAGCCAGAATAATTTTGTACGGAAGCCATGCCGATGCTTCTGGAGAACAGTACATTGCTAGCAGGATCACCCTGCTATCCCACACTACCTACGTTGCCGGCAGGACTCCAGCAAGGTTGTCAACTAACCAGAAACTGGTCTGCCCCTGTGCCTTTAATGGCAGCTTCATGGACAGAAGTCAGAAGAGGGAGCTTTTGGATGGCATGGAGATGAGCACTATGAACCGCTCAAGTCTGCAAGCTGCTATTATTAAAGGCATGAAGCTGCGTGTTTCTTTTTTTAAAAAAGTCTGGCTGGCAGTTTGTGATTTTACCTTTAATTGTTGCTGCTGAGTTGGGAGAGACAAGGGGCCTTCTTCATCCTGGTTTCCTCCCCCATGTGTGTCGTATGCCTCTCCCTTGTAGTGCCTGGATTACTGAGGGAGGGGCCTTTAATGAAATCCATGACCCCACCAAATCTCCCCCCCCTTTTTTTTTTTACCAAATCACGCCTCTCCCTTATAGCCTTCCAAAAACAGTTGTTAAGAATCTGACCCAAAAGGTAATTCCCAGCTAACTCGAGCACTTTCCATAGTTGTTACTGACTTTCAGGAGAGTTTAAAAAAAAAAATCCTCATGAAAATTCATCTCCATTTTAGTGCAAATTTATCCAAATATACCCATTTTTATATGCAATTTTCCCTGTTGTACTCATTTTTGAAAAACAATTTCCCTAATACAATGTATTTTTGTATGTTATTTTCACCATCATATGCCTTTTTATACATACTTTATCCTGACATATGCAATTTTTGTAAACGTTACATGGCTGGAGAATTTTAAAACATTCCTGTTTACCCAGGCATTTGATGGCTGAAAGATACACTTCCTGGCAGCCCTGAAATCACTGGATGAGAGAATGTGTTTAGAATGCTTTCTTTCTTTCTTTCTTTCTTTCTTAATGATGGGCTTGCCACCCCAGGGTCCTATAGGAAGAAGGGCAGCATATAAATTTATTATTACTATTACTATTACTACTACTACTACTAATAATAATAATAATTGGTAAAAGGGGAATCTTGGACTCCTTAATTGAGGATTGCCAAAGAACTGCTGGAAAGGGTGTGCAGGTAAAGGAGGCAGCTGGAAAGAGATGGAGTTCCTCGTATGTTTCCTGTCTCTTTTTTTGGTCAGGACTTCTGACAGTTGTTCGACAGGCAGAAATCCAAGCGGTGCAGCTTAAACAAAGGAGACATGATAACCCTGCTGAGTTTCTACCTGCCACACAGCTGTCAAAGGAGGCGAGGAAATCTGTCATGTCACCTGCCTCCTGTCCTCAGTCAGTGGCTCCCTTCTGCTCATACAATAAAGTGCTATATTTGTTTGTATCTGTGGCTCCCAAGCCTGAAAAATACCAGCAGGATTTCTTTTCTGTTTATTTTTTTTTTGCAGAAGACCATAGGAAGAAAGAGATGCTCAAAGTCCACAGTGCAAGATTCTGGGAAATGAACTACGCATGGCTAGAGATGGTGGGGGGACTTCAGTCCAGTTTGCATTGAAAGGTGAACCTATCTAATCCATACTTTCTGAAACAATATGTGAACTGAATTTCGCAATGGCGTTCTCCAACCATGTAAAGTTTACAAAAATTGCATATGTCAGGAGAAAGTGTGTATAAAAAGGCATATGATGGTGAAAATAACATACAAAAAGACATTGTATTAGGGAAAATTGCTTTGTAAAAATGGGTACAACAGGGAAAATTGCATACAAAAATTGGTATATTTGGATAAACTTGCACTAAAATGGAGATGAATTTTCATGAGGATTTTTTTCTTAAATCACAGTGTGATGTGGAAAGGTGGAGAACTGAATTTAAGACTTGTAAAACCAACAACCAAAACGGACAGATTCACCCATCTTATCTCCTGCCCTCCCCTATGCCTCTGCAGGAATTGATGAAAAGGGCCATAGGTCAGCGGTATAGTACCTCCTTTGCATGCAGAAGGTTCCTGGTCAATCCTTGGCATCTTCGGACAGAGATTCCCTGCCTGAAACCCTGAAGAGCTGTTGCCAGTCAGTGCTGACAATACTAACCTAGGTGGACCAAGGTTCTGATTCAGTATAAGGCAGCTTCCTATGTTTCAGATTTAGCCCCGCTGCTGAAGCAAGGGGGTTGTTTCTTTTTCAATTGACACCTATCTGAAATGAATTTCGAGGCTGGTGCGCACAACTATTTTGAGACCAAGAGGCGTGGGCAGAGCAGATATTGTTTGGCTGTTTTTCTTTGGGGGGGTTCCCTCTTCTCTTTTCTTTTCTTTTCTTTACTGGTCTTGCTCCTGGGTTTTAACAGCAGACTGGCACCCAGAAATATAGCATGTGCAGCTCACCACCACCAGTATTATATCTCAGTGTCAGGAAAAGCTTTTCTTGCTCAGTTTTTGTTATAAACAGAGGAGAAGAGCCAGAAATTTTATTATTGTTGTTGTTAAAATTTATATCTTGCCCTTCCTCCTAGTAGGAGCCCAAGGCGGCAGACAAAAACACTAAAAACACCATAAAACATCATAAAAGGAGACATTAGTATTAAAACAAAACATCTTTAAAAACATATAAAAACTAAACATCTTTTTAAAAACAAGCTTTAAGAACAATTTAAAATAAGAAGATTTAAAAATATATTAAAAAGCAGTTCCAACACAGATTGGGATAAGGTCTCTACTTAAAAGGCTTGTTGAAACAGGAAGGTCTTCAGTAGGTGCCAAAAAGATAACAGAGATGGAGCCTGTCTGATATTTAAGGGGAGGGAATTCCAAAGGGTCGGTGCCACAACACTAAAGGTCCACTTCCTGGGTCGTACAGAACAGACCTCCTGAAAAGATGGTATCTGCAGGAGGCCCTCACCTGCAGAGTGCAGTGATCGGCTGGGTATATAAGAGGTAATACGATCTTGCTAAGTAAGAAAGAAGGAACTCCTACTCTTGTGTGGCTATAAATCGTGCACTCTTTAACCATGTCAGCATCAAAGGTCTGCTGAGCCGTGGTGGCCAATCAGGACCTGGTTGAGTCGTGACAGTTTCCTGTGAAGAACATCAGAAGGTGCCTTATCCTTCGTTAGACCCGTGGGTCCACCTAGCTCAGGTCCACTGGTCCTGCCTTCACTCAGCGGTGGCTGGCGCCCCTTGGGACTGGTGGGGCAGAAGGCAGGGAGCCCAACTGTAGGCGGAGACAGAGCCAATGGGAGGCGGAGCCAACTCATCCTAGTTTAGTCCCCATCCTCCTCCCCCTCCCTGCTGGGATCTACAAGGGCGACTCTGACACTGAAGAGGAGGAAAAAGGGGCAGCCCATGCCACCCCCTGGACTGGTTGTAAGCTAAGAAGGCAGGCAGGTGGGCGTCAGCTGAGAGCAGACCCAGATTGGGGGGGGAGCACCCCTTTCACCCTAACAGACCAGCCTCCACTGTCTACACTGACTGGCAGCGGCTCTCCAGGGTGCAGAGGATCTTCTGCATGGAAAGCAGATGCTTTTCCCCTGAGCTACGCCTCCCCCCCCCAATACTGTGCTTAGGAATATAGGAGGCTGCTTTATATTGATTGATTGATTGATTGGTTACATTTATACCCCACCTTTATTTCATCATAGAAACCCAAGGGGACATTCATGTGGTTTCCAGGTGGTCTTCCGCCCAAGCAGTGACCAGACCTGCTTGGCGTCAGCAGGATCGTGACCTCGTGTGCCTTCAGACCACAGCCTGGGACTATATGCCAGCTCAGATCATTGCTCCATCTAGGTCAGTGTTGTCTACACTGGCTGGCAGCAGCTCTCCAGAATGTCGGACAGGATTCTTTCCCAGCCAATCCCCGGCATCTCCTGGCCATTGAACCTGGGACCTTCTGCGTGCAAGGCGGATGCTATGTCCCTTATGGCAGCCACTAAATATAGAAATAGACCATGATGGATTTTTTGTGTGTGCTTTGCCGCTCAGCAGTAGTGTAGTGGCAAATTCAGAAGTGTAGGGTCCCTTCATGATAGTCACAGCTACCACCCAGCTTTTTTTGATGTGGGGTTGAGAATGAGATCCTTGTTAATGCCTTCTCCCACAACAACAGACATCCCTAGGAACCAATAAGCATCAAAGGGGAGTGTGTTAGCTACTGAGAAGACTCTTCTCAGTGGCTGATCTCACCTCCTTTCACTCTGATTGGCTCCACTCAGCAAGAAAGGACAAAGAAGCACATTGGAAGACTCCTCTCAGTGGCAAACATACTCCCCTTTCATGCTGATTGGCTCGTAGGATGCTGGAGAAGTAGGGACCCTGCTGGGACAGTTCCCAAAAAAGGAAGGGGTGTAAGGCCCCCCGAGACCCTGGATGACCACACCTCTGCAGCTCAGTTGAGCTCCAGAGCCACACTGTCACCTGCAGCATGTAGCATGTAGCATACCTGCTTTGTGCAGGCTTTTGCCAAAAGTACTGATCTTGAAAGATGGATAGAACACCAGGCCTGTGCTTGGAGGTATGACTTTGGCCAAGCAGGGTCATTTCCGGAAGATGGCAATTTGGGTGTGTGGGAGGAGAGATTTGCCAGTTTGCCAAGACTAGCAAAAGCCCTGCTGGCCCATCAGGGCTATTGTGCTCACTTTGTGCAGAGGGGAAGGGCTGCAGATCAGGACACACTGCACGCTTTCCACATAGATGGTCCTGAGTTTAATCCCTGGTGTTCCAGGGATTCATAGACGGCTGTGATTGCATTGTCCCTGGCAACCTTTAAGGGGCAATCTGAGCCTGCAACCAGTAAACCTTGGAAGAAACCTGTAAGCCCAGTATGCAAAGCAGAGTGTCCCCCTCTCTAGGAGGGGCCTAGATCAGTGGCAGAGGGCTTGCTTTGTGTGCAGATTGCACCAGGTTCAATCGCTGGCATTGCCAATTAAAAGGGCCAGGCAGCCGGTGGTGGACAAGATCCTAGAGGGCTGCTGCCAGTGAAAAGCAGACATTCCTGGGCTAAGTAGACACTCAGGCTACATCTGCACTATACATTTAAAGCCGTATCAGAGCACCCTGGGAAGAGGGACTGATTCTTAAGTCACTCTGGGAATTGTAGCTCCGTACGGGGGATAGGGGTCTCCTAACAACTATCAGTACCCTGAATGAACCAAGTTCCCAGGATTCTTTGGGGGGAAGCCAGGCCTGTTTAAAGGGGTATCCAAGTGCTTTAAATGTACAGTGCAGACAGGGCCATACTTTGACCTCCTATACAACAGCTTCCTCTGTTTAATCTTCCTACTCTGCTTCCGGTGGGAAGGGTTTAACTCTTACCAAAGCCTAGTCTGTTTCTGATGTCAGGACTTATTCCTGGGACCTGAGAAAGAGTGGCAACAGTGCACCCAAGCATGTGGGAAGGGCCTCTCCTTCACCACTGGGGTTGTGGCAACCATCTTCCTTCAGGAAGGCCACTTCAGGACACATGGTTTCCAGTTAGGGTTGAGCCCCTGGTACCTTTCTGTTTATGAATGCCGGGCGGCCTTGACTACTACAGGACACAGGGCATCCCTTGACCGCTTCCCCTCCCCTGCACATCCCCATATCTACGTGCCACGTCCAGGAGCCCCTTTTCTGACCCACCTGTTCAGTTGCAAGGGCTGCAGCTCCTCCTTCTGAAAGCAGGCAAAGCAGAAGGAATCCATCTCCCCGAGGGGGCAAGGAAGTTGGCGGACTTGGCTGAGCCACTCCTGGCCAGCGCTAGCATCTCTTTTTGTATGGGACGCAGCCACACTCTGCTGTCCCGAACCAGTTGCCGAGAGGAGGCATCTCGCACCTTGGCCTCTTGGACCGCCAGCCTCCGCTTCCAGCATGCAAAGCTCTCACGGCTTCCTCCGAAGAGGCCCTGCCCAGCTGGGAGCTGAACCAGGGACCTCCGGGGCTGACGAAGTGGGCGTGGCTGTTACGTTGCAGCCTGTGTGAGGAGCCAGGTTGGTTTGGGGACCTTAATGGGCTCCTTTACAGGTTGTGGGACCACTGCAGACCTTCAAATTGCTTGCCATTTCCTGCCAGGCCCGGCTCCCCTTGCTGTTCCAACATGGAGAGTTCAGGGCCCCGCTTATCGCATCTTGCCAGGAACGACCATTCTCTGTAGCCTCTATAGAATCAAAGTCTTCCCTCTGCTCTACAGCAGGATAGGCCTCTGTTTCGTTGAATCGTGGTGGCACTCTCCCTCCCTCTCTCTGGGCAGAAGCAAAGAAAGCAAAGAATGTCTCTAGCTTTGGCAGAGGAGCTTTGCAAGACAGCAGCTGCTTCCCCGCCCCAAGGTCAGTCTGTGCCTCTCCTGTCAGCATGTGCTGGGGTCCTCTCCCAGGCAGCAGGTGCAAACTGGGCTTTACTGCACACTACGGCTGGTGGCGGCCCTCCTGGGCTTCATCGGCCAGTGCTGTCGCTCTTCTGGAGACGATGAATGCTGGGCCAAGTCCGATGGCCAAGGCAGGTGTGGCAGCCTGGCATTCAAGACATCCTAGTGCAACGAGGGAAGGTCTCTCTTTCCTCTTCCAGGGGCAGCCCACTGACCTTGTGTGTGGACATCACCAGTTGTAGCAGTCCAGATCTGTGGAACATGAGGATGAGTTGTTGGCAGCAAGTTGCACACATATATGTTTGTTTGTGTGTGTGTGTGTGTGTGTGTGTGTGTGTGTGTGTGTGTGTGTGTGTGTGTGAGAGAGAGAGAGAGAGAGAGAGAGAGAGAGAGAGAGAGAGAGAGGGAGGGAGGGAGGGAGGGAGGGAGGGAGAGAGGGAAGGGTTCCTCCTTGGCAGTTTAGGCTGCGTAGCTAAGGAGTGCTGGAGAGCAGCCGACGCTGGCCAAGCGCATGCAACCTCTCTCGTCCTGGTAGAAAAACTTCTGGACCTGCCAAAGAGACGCAGATCCGCAGGGCTTGTCGCGTTGACAGAGCAGCCAGCTCCCTCTGACAGATAAACCGGTGTGGGTATTAATAGCTCAAGATTCACGCGGAGAGGCTGGAGGGTTAACTCTTCCACTGCCGGCTCTCCATCCTTGTTTGTCCTCATGTTCTGCGAGACCGAACAGCTATTGGTGCTCATGTGCCCATGTGCTAGGCTTGGGGACAGTCTCTCTCTCTCTCTCTCTCTGAGTTGAAGGGGGGTCTCTCCAGGAAGGGTGGAGTGGGGTCAAAGCTTGCCCCTGTTTTGGGTTGGGTTGTTTTTACCTCTGCCCATGTTCCTGTGCTTTTGACAACAGCCCGCCATTAGCGATGGAATGATCAGTCAATTTCGGTTCTAATCTTAAATTCGGTTCTCCAAATGTCTGCAGCAATTTGCAATTTAAAAAAAAAAAAAAATCTTCATGAAAATTCTTCAGCATATAAGTGCAAATTTCTCTTAATGAATACATTTTTTGTATATGGTTTCAACTAATGTACACACTTTCTGTGAGCAATTTATCCTAATGCAATGCCTTTTTGTATGTTATTTTCACCGTTTTGTGCACACTTTCCCTAAATATATGCTTTTTGTGAACATGGCCTGGTTGCAGACCTGCATTGCAAAATTCGGACAATTGCAAATTTCGAAGGATGGCTGTGTTTCAGTTCTCTTCTTTTCAGAAAATTAATAGATCCAGCTTTAAATACAAACTGAATCCAGTTTCTCCCCCGTCTCTATCCACAATGCAGAAATTAAGCAGAAGTTCTCCCTGCAATGGCAACAGTAGCAAAAACTACTTGTGCTACATTCCTGCAGGTCAGGTTACTATTAAAGGCACAGAGGAGCAGGAGCAGTTTTTGAAAGGTGGCAACTGATGGGGGGAGGTAGAAGGTCCTCAGGGAAGACTTAAGTGCCCTGCCTCCTTGACCCCCCCTTAGGTGGGCCAAGTCTGACTGCCAAACATTGCATCAACTGCCATTGCAATAAGGGTGTAGTCATCTAGGGTCTCCGGGGGCCTTAGAGCCTTTTATTTTTTGGATCAGGGTCCCAGCAGAGTCCCTATGTCTCCCGCATCCTGTGAAGCAATCAGCATGAAAGGGGAGTGTGTTTGCCACTGAGAAGGGTCTTCTAACATGCTTCCTTGTCCTCTCCTGCTGATTGGAGCCAATCAGAGTGAAAGGAGGTGAGTCAGCCACTGAGAAGACACTTCTCAGTAGCTAACACACATCCCTTGATGCTTATCGGCTGCTGGGAATGCCTGTTGTTGTGGGAGAAGGCATTAACAAAGATCTCATTCTCCATTCAGCAGCAAAAAAGGGAGAGGGGGCGTGGCTGTGGTTAACGTGAAGGGACCTTGCACTTCTGAATTTGCTACTACGCTACTGATTGCAATTGTTGGGGAAGCCATTCCTCACCCCCCCCATCTTTTCCCCTAACAATTGTACATTAAAGTAGGTTAAATCAATACTGCCTCTTGTTTCTTCTATATTTTCTGTTATTTTCCTGTTAGGTCGGTTGGCAGTGGAAGCCAGGCTTGAATCCCCAGCGAGGATCAGATCTCCCAAGCTCTAACAGAGTCTTTTCATTTACAAGCATAGCTAACAGGCGAGATGCGCGCTGTGCATCTGTAAGCGGGGAAGGACAAACAGGTCCATTTTATTTCCTCTTGGTTCCTCCTTTCTCAAATCTTAAATTCAGTTCTTCACATTATCACATCAGTTTGTGATTTTTTTAAAGAAAGAGTCCTAAAATTCGTTTGCATTTTCTTGAGAATTTTTCCAGACACATTTTTGCATGCAATTTTGCTTAAAATACCTATTTTTGCAAAGCAGTATTTCCCTAATATAATACATTTTTGCATGTTATTTTTACAACTATATCCCTTTGTATGCATACCTGGCTCTGGTATACGTCTTTTGTCTGGAGAAAGTGCACTGCAAAGCTAGGAAAAATGCAAATCTCACAAGACAGCGGAGTTTTAGCTCGGGATTTCAGTAAGTGTGAATTATGAAAGCTTGCCTTTAAATGTGAACTGAATGAAATGCTTCCTCCATCCCTATCTGTAAGTGCCCATGTAGCCAGCAGGTACCCTGGTACCAGAGAGAGCCAGAATTTGGTCTGCAGCACATACCAAAGGGCAGATTAATCACTTATGAGAGAATGTTTTCACTGTAATTGTGTTTTTGAATGTTTTTAATTGTGATCTGGAATGTTTTTACCTGTAATCATGTTCTAGAATGTTTTAAACTGTTTTTAGAATGCTTTTCTTTCTTTTTGTTAAAATTGTTTTGTTGATACGTTTGCCGCCCTAGACTCCTTCAGGAGGAAGGACAGGATACACATTTAATTCATCATCATCATCATCATCATGGGTCCTGTAGAAAGTAACAAGCAGAAGCTTACAGATGCAAAAGTTGGTTGATATCTTTGGCCACTTTTCGCTCTCCAGTGTGGCAGTACAGCCCTCTTGTGTCTACAATGTATTCTGCAACATCACACAGCTCCCAGTTTCTTCCTCCCTTGCACGAATTGTGTATTATCGTGTATTATCATTGGATCCATATTTCAAATAAGCAGGGCACAGGAGGAATGAATTGCCCTGGTCACCCTACTGGGGGAAGGACCATAGCTCAGTGGCAGAGTATCTGCCTTGCATGCAGAAAGGTTCAGTCCCCGGCACCTCCAGGTAGGGCTGGGAGAGATGCTCTGATTTAGTATAAGGCAGCTTCCTACCTTCCTATGGACTGCTAACTTGTTGTTGCACAGAGGCAGTCATGATGGAGGAGAGGGGAAATGCTTAAGAAAGTATATTGCATCCTTCATAATAGGTTTCCAGGTTTTTTGCCTGAGGGCCACTTTCCCTTCCGGGGGCCACATGCCAAATGATGGGCGGGGCCAGAGGCAAAAGTGGGTGGAGCAACAAATGTGAGCTTCACCTTTGCGCAGCAGGCTGGTTTCTGCGCACACTCACACACACCCTGCTCTATCCTCCGTCCAGGCAAGCGAGAAGCAGGATCGGAATTCTAGGGCAGATTCCAGCCAGACAAAAAACCCCAAGGAGGGTGCAAAGTGGGGCCCTCGAGGGGTGTGTGGCCTGAGGAGAGCTCTGAGGGCCAGAGAGAGAGTTCTGGAGGGTTACATTTGGCCCCTGGGCCTGAGGTTCTCTGTCCCTGCATTACAGGGACAGTGGCATCGTCTGCAAGAGAAGCTCAGGAGCAAGGCGCCCAGATGCTGGAGCCGGCTCCGGGGGTGTAGTCGTGTAGGGTCTCAGGGGAGTCTTAGAGCCTTTACTTTTTTGGAAGCAGGTCCCAGCAGGGTCCCAATATCTCTGGCATCCTGTGAGCCAATCAGCATGAAACAGGAGTGTGTTAGCCATTGAGAAGGGCCTTCTAACATGCTTCTTTGTCCTTTCCTGCTGATTGGAGCCAACCAGTGAGAGGAGGTGAGTCAGCCCCTGAGAAGATTCTTCTCAGTAGCTAACACCCTCCCCTTTCATGTTTATAGGCTCCTAGGGATGCCTGTTGTTGTGGGAGAAGGCATTAACAAGGATCTCATTCTCAACCCAGCAGCGTAAAAATAAAAAAAATGGGGAGGGGGCGTGGCTGTGACTAACATGAAGGGAACCCGCCGCTCTGAGTTTGCCACTGCTCTACTGGCCTGCTCCCGATGACGGAGCACCTTGGGCAAAGTGGTGGTCTCTTTCCTTTGCTGGTGGGCCATGGAACAAAGTGATAGGGTGGCCTCATATAAATAAAGGTTCTGGGTTTGGGAAGGACCTTGGCTCAGCAGCAGGGCATCCGCCTTGCATGCCGATGGTCCCAGGTTCAGTCCCCAGTGGCATCTCCAGGGAAGGCTGGAAGAAACTCCCTGTCTGAAACCCTGAAGAGATGCTGCCAGACTGTGTAGAGAATACTGAGCTAGGTGGACCAAAGCTCTGACCTGGGATAAGGCAACTGAAGTGGGGAAGTGGGATCCGCTGCGGGTTTTAGCCCAAACTTTCAAGGAGCTGTCCAGGGCACTGAAGCTGAAGTACTTTGGACAGCTCCTTGAAAGTTCAGCCAAAATCACGGAGTGTATTCCACTGGCCCACTGCACGAAGCCACCAGCCGCCACCGCATCCAATGTTCGTTCTAGAGTAGACCCATTGACAGGAATGGATATGACTAATTCAGGTCCATTGACTTTGATGGGTCAACTCTGCGTAGAATTTAACCCAATATAATAATAATAATGATGATGATGATGATGATGATGATGATGATGATGATGATGATGATGATGATGATGTCTGGCCAAAGCATGTCAAGCAGCAACTAGGGAAGGCGTCACTTCAGTGTCTCTGTGAGATCCAAGTTATAGACTGGCCTTACAGAAATAAAGAGAATGATCATAGACAATGGGCTGTAGCCAGCTGAGTTCTGCTCAGAGCAGAGGCACTGAAATGAATTGATGTCAGTTAGCCATGTTCATTGAACTCAGTGGGAGGAAGGGTGGGATATAAATTTAATAAATAAATTAACAACCAAAGGGTCTACTCTGAGTAGGACTATCATGGGCTGTACAACCTGTTCTCTGCAAGCAGCACTTCAAGAAGGGCTGGCGGGGGGGTCATGTTAATGTTTCACACTGCCCCCCCAGAGTGACACTCCACAACTCCTCTGTACCTGGGAGGAAAATGCAGCAGGCAGCTGGAGGAGCCCCCCCCCCCAGTATGCTAGGAAGTTTTCCCCCTGCAGGCGACTTACTTACAAGGCTGTCCTACATCAGAGTTCCAGAGAGAGAGAGAGAGAGAGAGAGAGAGAGATGCACCCATAAGGTGCCTCGAACTCTCAGATCTGTCTCTGGTTCTGGCTCTCTGCCTTCCCTCAGGTGGAGAAGGGTGGGACTGAACCTGGAGCCTTCTGCAGGCAAAACAGGTGTCCTTCTCCACGTGCTATTCATGTTCAGTGGAGTCAGTTCCTACGTGCAGCCGCTGTACATGCATACAGCCAACAGGGAAACAAAGGGATGTTCACGAAACAAAGTGATATCCGCGGGGTCAGAGCCAATGACAGGTGGAGCCAGTTCATTCTAGCGTTGTCTGCATCCTCCTCCCTGCTGAGTTCTACAAAGGGAAAACTGAGACCAAGGAAGAGGAGGGCCCTGACAGCCAGTGCCATCCCCTGGGTTGGTTGTGCAGATAGGTGGAAGCTGGGTGAGGGCTGACTAAGGGTGGTGGGGCAACACTACATGCGCCCTAATGGACCAGCCGCCTCCATTGCTCTCAGCAGATGAATCCCTGATTTCCATCTGCTTTGTCTTCTGTGGCCCTGACTCAGCAGCAAGCTCTCTGTTGCCCCCAAAGGGTGGAAGGTGCACATCTGATAAACCCATTTTTGAACTGACCCACTCAGATTGGTTTAGGAACATGCAAGCTTTTGGGTTGTGCAAGACTCTTAAGGCAGGCTTCAGAGTTGCACAGAATTCTTCTGCGTGACAAAGATTGTAAAAGTATCATGATTGAAACGGCCAGCCTGTCTCCGGGAGTGGATGAATGTCTCAGTTTCAATTTCCATTTCTCATCTTAAATTCAGCTCCACCCTTCTACATCAGTTTGCGATTTAAAAAACAACAGTTCTCATGAAAATTCATCAGCTTTGTAGTGCAAATTTTACCAAATATATACGTGTTTATATGCAGTTCTGCCTGATATACATATTTCCGCTAAGCAATTCCCCCAAATGTAATGCATTTTTATATGTTATTTTCACTGATATATGCATCCTTATGCACGCTTTGTCCGAGCATATGCATTTGGGTGCACATCGCTTGGCTGGAGAACTGCATTGCAAAATTCAGAGAAGTCCGAATTTCAAAGGATGGCTATGTTTCGGTTCACATATTGTTTCGGAAATGAGGTCAGTTCACCTTAAAACGCAATTCGATGCAAATCTGAATCAAATCCCCCCCATAAGCTAGACGGAGTCTGAGTCCCTGTCCTGAAGGTGTGCTGTTTCTACCTGTAGCTAGACAAATGCTGAGTGCCGCAGTGATGACCTTGCGTTCTGGGGCACGTGGAGAGGAGGGGTGTGGACACACGTGGCTGGCTCCTCCCCCACTGTGGGCTTTGTCATTTCTCCTGCTGAATTATTTAGCGTGCCTCTGTTTGAAATGCATCTCCCTGGACTAGCCCTGCCCCTACTAATGGGAAAAATCAATCGCTCCTTAATTTATGGGGGCCAGGAGGCTCTGAATGCAGCTCAGAAAGAACTGTTGCCTGGGCTGCACGATCCAGTGGGACAGTGATGTCTGGTCGCTGCTGCTGTGCAGGGAGCCTGAGTAGGCCAGGAGGAAGGAAGGCAGAATTCTGCGCACCAGCACATTTTTTTTTTAGCATTGAGTCCTCCAAAATGTCTAGAGGTAAACAGGTGCCGTCTGCACTTCGTTACACGTCCTTTCCCTCTTAACACTGCAAGCTCTGGCTTCCCTAACTGCAGAGGAACATAAGAGGAGACGTGATGGGTCAGGTCAAGGGCCCACCTATTATTTATTTATTTATTACATTGATATCCTGCCCTTCCTCCCAGTAAGAGCCCAACATCCTGCTCTCACAGCGGCCAGCCAGATGTCTATGGGAAGCCTGCAACCCGGACCTGAGCGCAAAAGCATTCTCCTCACTTGTCACTCCCAGCAGCTGGCATCTGGAGACATGCTGCCTCCGACACTGGAAGTAGAACAGTTGGCCATCATGGCTACTAGCCACTGATAGCCTTGTTCTCCTCCAGGAATGTGTCTCGTCCTCTTTTCAAAGCCGTCCACGTTGGTGGCTGTCACTGCCTCTTGTAGGAGCGAGTCCCGCACTTTCGCCACCTATGTGCTGTGTGGACACGCATTTCCTTTTGTCTCTCTTCAATCTTCCAGCCTTCAGTATCATTGGATGGCCCCGGGTTCTAGTATTATGAGAAAAATGCCTCCCTATCCACTGGCTCCACACCGTACATAATCTCATACACTTCTACCAGGTCACCCCTTACCTGCCTTTTCTCTAAGCTAAAGCACTAGTGCCTTCCAAAACAGGCACTAACTGCTCTGCCAAGTCCCTTTTTGTTTTGCAACATCCTAACAGTCGCCCCATCCTCTCTCTTCTTCACGAATGTCCCCCACCTTGATTTTCAACATATCCACCCCTCCCATCTTTTCCGAAAACCCTTCTTTTTCCTACCTCCACCCCAAGTGTGTCTACTATGGATGGCTGCTTGCCACAACAGCAATGCTCTCTATATCCACCGTCAGAGGCAGGATGCCTCTGAATACCAGTTGCTGGGAATCACACCCGTGGCTTTCACACTCAGGTCCTGCTTGCAGGCTTCCCATCAGCATCTTCTTGGCCCCTGGGTGTAGGGGTGTAGTTGTTCAGGGTCAGGGGAGGGTCGTAGACCCCTGACATTTTTGGGAGCAGTGTCCCAGCAGGTCCTTATGTATGAGCCAATTGACATAAAAGGAGAGCATGTTAGCCACTGAGAAGAGTCTTCTCACGTGGCCAGCAACATGCTTCCTTGCCCTGTCGTGCTGATTGATTGGAGCCAATCAAAGTGAAAGGAGGTAAGTTACTGAGAAGACTCTTCTCAGTAGCTAACACACACCTTCCCTTTCATGCTGATTGGCTCCTAGGGTAAGTGAGAAGTTAACTGTCTTCATGGCAAAGTATCTTGGACACCCAAATCTTCATCCCACACCTGGCTTCATTTAAAATCAAAATGTTTCTGGCAATGTTTGACCCCCAGAGAGAGAAGAGACTGAGTGAGGGAAGCCTATGCAAACATCAGTTTCATTCTGGTTCAATAATTCTGTAAGTGCAGAAGAGACAGAGAATCCTGGGGCATGGCTGTGAGGGGCCGTGGTGTGACTATCATGAAGGGACCCTGCACTTCTGAATTTGCCACTACACTACTGAGTGTGAGAACAGGATGTTAGACTAGATGGGCCGCAGACCTGATCCAGCACGGCCCTTCTGACGTTCTTTTGTCTGTTTCTGACTTTAAACTGCCTGTTGCATTCCCACAAACGCTCCGTAGATCCAGCGATGGTGACCGGAGTCAGAGGCGGCGCCAGAATCTGGTATCCTTGGGCAGCAGCCAGGGTCCAGCACCATCAGATGTTTACAGAGCTCTCGGTGTCTGACCCGGGCAGACGTTTCAATCACGTCGTCCTTAGCTAGGGTGGGGCGAGAGGTATCTTTCCTCCAGGTATTTCCTAGCCACTCAGGCAGCTACTCTTGTTGCCAGTCGGCCAATCTGCCTAACCAAAGGGAGGCCACTTGCTCAGTTTGCTAGGACTATGAAGGCAATCTCTATCTTGCTCCTCCTGTCCAAGCTTCTTCCTCTAGAACATAAATAGGAACATAAGAGCCTGCTGGATCAGGCCAGTGGCCCATCTAGTCAAGCATCCTGTTCTCACAGTGGCCAACCAGGTGCCTGGGGGAAGCCCACAAGCAGGACCTGAGTGCAACACCGCTCTCCCCTCCTGTGGCTTCCAGCAACTGGTTTTCAGAACCATACTGCCTCTGACTGTGGAGGCAGAGCATAGCCATCGTGGCTAGTAGCCTCTGATAGCCTTCTCCTCCGTGAATTTGTCTTATCCTCTTTTGAAGCCCTCCAAGTTGGGGCCGTCGCTGCGTCCTCTGGGAGTGAGTCCCACAGCTTAACTATGCGCTTCGTGGAGAAGTCAGTTCTTTCATCTGTCTTGAATCTCCCAGCACTTCGCTTCACTGGATGTCCACGAGTTCTGGGGTTATGAAAGAGGGAGAAAACGTTATCTCTATCCATTCTTTCCACGCCATGCACAATTTTACAAACTTCTATTATGTCACCTCTTATGCACTCAGCAGTAGACTCAGTGGCCTTAGGCAAGTCACTCTCTCTGTCTCCCCGTCTGCAAAATGGGGTGAATTAGACCTAACTTACAGGACTGTTGTAAAGATGGCTGAGTTAATGGGATGTGAAACACTCTGAAGATTGAAATGTGCTGTATGAATCCAGAGAATTCCACTCAGTGGAACCCAACTTTTTAAAGTTTGGGCCGGACGAAACTTTTAAGTATGTCCAAGAGAGCATTATTTCTGGCCCCGGCCTTAACATTCAACCACTTAGACCATTTTCGTTGCAGATGCCTCCCAGGGCCCTCCCAGACTGTAAGATCATCCCCATTAGCCAGAGGCCTTTCAAGGCCTCAGTGTTCTCGACCGATATTGAAATTCTCCTGAGTGTATAGAACAACAACAAAGAAAAAAACCCCAAAACTCTCAGAGTGGAACAACTGTTTTTCCCTGAAGCTTGAAACAGGTTCCAAAAGAACAAACCTCTGGGTAGCCTTGGGGCTGTGCGATGTGCAGGTGATGATGTTATCGGGATGAATGTGATCAGAATGGCCTCCCTTTGGCCTCTGATACTGATGAAATGTTAGGCCATCATCTCGGTAGTTCTGTTTCTTTGTAAGCGCCCACCTCAGAGGGGGAATCGAAGCATCTTTGGTGAAATCATGACTGTGAGCCTGTATCCAGATGTGTGCAATGAGTATATTTGATACTAGGATGGCCAACCGACTAGATACAACCAGGCCTGAGCTGCTCCCAGTGGTGGCTGGTAGATTAGGGCAAGTGGAGCACTGCCCCACCAAGCTCAGTCTGCCCACACCCAGCTCCCACCTCCCTGTCTTCTTTCTTACAACCAGTCCACGGGGTGGCACTGGCTGTCAGCTTCTTCCTCCTCCTCAGTCCCAGTGTTGCCCATGTAGAACTCAGCAGGGAAGAGAAATGGGACAAAACTAGAATCGGTTGGCTCTGCCCGTCATTGGCTCTGGCCCTGCCTGTCATTGGCTCTGGCTCCGCCTGCTGTTGGGCTCCCTGCCTTCCGCCCCACCAGTCCCAATGGACACCAGCTGCCATTGACTGCTCCTGCCCCTTTTGCAGCATCTTGATCTGCGCAAATCAGCCAGGGGAGCTTTTCATAGCATTACATTCTGTACCTTACAAGCCACCTTGAGTCTCCTTGGAGAAATTGGTCAAACAAAATTCTTTAAATAAATAAAAAAAATGAAATGAAATATATAAAATACATTCTTGCTTCCTGATCAAGATCAAGCTGCTGCTGACAATTCAGGAGCAGATGAGGGGGTTCCCCCCCCATCATTCTTTGCGTGACACGAGCACGGTGTGTTGCACCGAAATGTTGGAACTTACAAAATTGCATATATTTAGGGGACAGTCTGCACAAAACGACTATATTGGTGAAAATAACACACAAAAATGCATTATATTAGGATAGATTGTTGGCAAAGAATGTGTACATGAGTCAAAACTGCCAGCAAAAATGTGTTTGTTAGGAAAAAAACACACTAAAATGCTGAAGAATTTTCAGGAGGGTTAAAAAAAAATTGGAAGTTGCTGCAGAAATGTGGAGAGCCGAATTTAAGATTAGAAAAATGAGAACCTGAGAGAACAGAAATTGACAACTGATTCCATCCCTAGTGCACATTTAAAGGTGAACCGACCTAATTTGCCTTTTCCAAAAGAATACGTGATGCAAAATACAGCCAGCCTTCAAAATTTGCCATTCTTCAAATTTTGCTATGCAGCCAGGTAATATGTACAAAAATGCATATACTAGGATAAAACGCATATATACGGGAAGACAACATACAAAAATGCATTGTATTCGGGAAGATTGCTTTGCAAAACTGTGCGTATTAGGCAAAAATGGCATACAAAAATATGTTACGTTGGGAGAGATTTGCACCAAAACGCTGAAGAAGTTTCATGAGGATTATTCTTTAACAACAACAAAAAACAAACCGATTTGGAAAAGTGCAGAACTAAATTTAAGACTGGGGAAATGAGAAACTCAAAGGAACCAAAACTGACAGATTCGCCCGTCCCTGTCAGGCCGCTCTACTCTAACAGCTTTCCCTCAAAAAAAAAATCCTGAAACTGAAACAGGCTTTTCCCTACGTTGTTTGAGATTGGATGCATCCTTAGTCCCCAATGCAAGGGGATAATCTCTGGGACTGGCTCAGGCTACTGCAGGTAGTGAAAACACATGGCCACGAAAAGAAATGTTAAAAATTTAATGTTGTCAGCTAATGGGACTCAGAAAGAGAGAGCAAACTGCAGGTAGTAAGATGGAGAATGAGAGAATCTACTGACAAACATCCGGGCCCCTGGGACTCCCCTAATGAGTTCCAGGAATAGGAGATGGCTAACCCAAAGGCACCGTATAGTAGCTGGTAGCTAAGCTGGTAGAAGCAGCGTTCCTGTTCCCTGGGGAAGTGAGGCCCGCCGTGCATTGATGATATTTCATAAGCACAGACTGAGTCACTCCTTTTCAAACCACAGCAGTTCCGGGAAAATCCGAGAGTCCTGGAAGAATCTCATGTCAGGTGTCCAGATAAGAGACCTTTCCTTCATCACTCCCGCTTAATTTCTCCTTCCCCTTCCTGCAGTGTAAATACAATATAGAACTCAATAAAAACCCATTAGCTTGATCACAGTCTCTGACAAATCGCAAGGTTTTAATAGCTGGGTGGCTGATTTTTGCATGGCTCCTGGCACTCCGTGTCAGCATATTTCATGTACTGTCACTTGAATAGTTTGAGGGTTTTTTTCCAAGTGCCGTGTTTCTTGGCTTCTGGGTGGCGGTGGGCTTCTTGTGACAGGAATTTCAGCAGGGGCCATGAGATTGGTTTAATATAGTTGAGGCCTAGTGTATATTTTGCAGCAAAATGTTTTGGAGTCGTAAGGAGAGTGATGCAGCTTTTTAAACCCGAGTAGGGTTGGACCAGGCAGAGCACTGTGATCCCAGCACAACAGAGCTCAAGTCAGTCGTTAAAAGTGAAGAGGCACCTGGATGACCCCAAAAGCAGAAATCAGCTTCTTGTAGCCAACTTGTGAGCCAAATTTTACTATATCCATTTGCCATCTAGGTGTTTAGAAGGCAGAATATTCAACCGAATATTCTTTCCTCTATTTAGGAATAGATAGCCAGCTTAAATAAGGCATCCCATCTTTTAGAAAAAGGCCTAACAAACCCAGTGGCTGGGAAGAACACAACAAAAATAGTCAGCAGCACACAGCCTTTTCGGGCAGCTCTTTAGGGCTTCTGCATCCTAGCAGAGGCCACGATGCTTGCTGACACCTGCCTGCCTGCCCTGATTCCTTCTCCCAAAGGCCTTGCCTCAAAAAGAACATTGTAGGTTAGGAAAAGTGCCGCCAAAATGATCAAGGGGCTGGAGCAACTCCCCGTGAGGAATGGTGACAACATTTGGGGCTTTTTAGATTAGAGAAAAGAGAGGGATGTGACGGAGGTGTCTAAAATTATGCATGACATGGAGAAAGAAGACAGAGAAAAGTTTTTCTTCCTCTCTCATAACACTAAAACTCTGAGACATCCAATGAAGCTGAAAGTTGGAAGATTCAGGCAGACAAAAGAAGCTAAACTTGCTGGAGTGCAGCTCGGCGTTAAACTTGCTGGAAACCCCCGGATTGCACAATTGATTCCGCTGCAATCCCTTCTCTAGGCATGCTGCCTCAGTGGGACAGGAGGTAAAATGCTGGCTGGGGCATGATCACCGGATGTCCTGGTGCCTTACAATCCCCCACCCCAAGTGACAGGGAGGTCAGGGATCAAGGGAAAAGAGTTCATAGCCCAAAACTGTGAAGCTCAAGGCTTGGATCTGATAGCGCTTTGTTAAAAATAGCAAGGAAGCGCTGCTCCCAGACTCCATCTGAATCGCTTGCCAAAATGAAGCTGTTCTATGTCTGACAGCTGCATTTACCCAGTTTCCAACACAATACAGAGCTCTTTGATGTAATGGTGTGTTCCTTCAAGCAAAACCATAAGCGCCTTTGATGCCAGGACTTCTTATAATTGTGTGCGTGTGTGCCTTCTTCAGTCCAATAAGATCTTTAATTGGCAAGCCAGAATTATCCACTTTGATCCGCCAAGCTGTTCTTTGTTAACCGTATTCTTACCCTCTTGACCCACTCATGACTGAATCAAGTGGCACCCCTTGAGTTTTCTATATGAGATTTGGATGGAGATGTGTGTATGTGTGTTAATTTGTTGGTGGAACAAGATCACAAGAAAATGTAAATCCACACATATTGTTAGGAATATTCTGAAGCAACTACTGTGTACAGGTGTTCATATACTGTACTCTTCCACTTCTGTGTCAGCTAATGCGTTCATTGTTTATTTGCTCATCTAAATAATTTTGAAAGAGTAGTCCTCAGGCATGTTTTGCTGTTCCTACTTGTAGTGGCTGTGAAGAGTTGCACGAGGCTGTTGGCCTGGACTTTCTTAGTGCAGGGGTTCTCAAGCTGTGGTCTGTGGACCACAGGCTTCATTCAGTGGTCCATGGCATGTCTATGGATTTGTGATTGACGATGGGAGGTGGCACATCCATTGCACTCATATTTATATTGATTCTTAATTGTGCTTGTATTGCTTCTTTTCTGTCTTATATTGTGCTTTATCGTATCCCAATTTTGAATGTGAAATTCAAATTGCAGTACAATACAATGTATAAGAAATGCCTGCTTTCAATGTGTAGTACAGACAGGGCCCTAGTCTCTGCCACCAGGGAAATCTGTGGCCAGGAAAATGGGAGGGAGAGCCCAACAGATGTCAGCATCACACCAACTCCATGTCAGTGGGGCAGTTTCAGTCTGGACTTTCAAGGAGCTGTGCAAGGTGATTCAGCTTCTTTGGCCCTTCCCTCTTCTTGGATACAACCTACTGATTGCAATCACGTTTACCATGTTGAAAGGCATGTATTTCCTCAGCAGGCATGCACGCGAACTGGTTGCTCTACCAATTAAAGCTTACTAGCTTGCAACTGAAATAGAGCCTTTTTGGAATCCATTAGAGGGGTGGCCAACCTTTTGGGGCCAGCAATGGATGGATGATGCTTCACGTATGACAAAGGGAAGGGTACAAAAATGCCTGCTCCTAGGTCACTGCCCTGTGATGTTTTGCAGAGTAGTTTAATGAGTTAAAAATTCCCCATATAATTGTACATTATAGTAGTTTAACCAAGGGATAGGGGAACCTGTGGCTCTTTTTGGATGCCCGCTCCCATCAGCCCCAGCCAGCACATCCAATGGCCAGGGATGGTAGCAGCTCAGCAACGTCTGCAAGGCCAAAGATTCCGCATCTCTAGTTAGCCAGCAGTTTTCTACTTTTCCAGATCTGGGACCTTTAGCCCAAACATATGTTTGGTGTCTCACTTCTGAATTTTTTACCATAGGGTGGTAGTGCTGCTGTTATGACTCACCTTAGGTGTACAGCTGAAACTTAGTATTGGTTCCCAAACCAGCCAGTAGAGACCAGACTTTAAATTCACCAAGGCATGGAGGACAGTGCTATGGCATTGATCTTCCAGCAGAGGGCATTGCTGGCACACTACATATGAAAATCAGAAAAGCTCTGGCGTGGATCAGGCCAGTAGCCCATCTAGTCCAGCATCCTGTTCTTACAGTGGCCAACCAAAATGTCTTTGGGAAGCCTGAAAGCAGGACCTGAACGCAACAACAGTCTCTTCACCACTGGTTTCTGGCAACTGGTATTTGGAAGCATAATGCCTCCGACTGTGGAGGGGAGAGTATGGCCATAATGACTAGTAGCCACTGATAGCCTTATCCTCCATGAATTTTTCTAATCCTCTTTTAAAGCCATCCAAGTTGGTGGCCATCACTGCCTCCTCTAGGAACAAATTCCATAGCTCAGCTATGGGCTGCTCTTTCTTTTGTCTGTCTTGAATCTTCCAACATTCAGCTTCATCGGATGTCCCTGAGTTCTAGCGTCATGAGTATTTAGCACTTAGTACTTTTATTCCTGATGGCAACCCTATGAATAGGTAGGGTTTTCATGGTAAGTGGTATTCAGAAGTGGTTTACCATTGCCTTCCTCTGTATATGTGTGTGTGTGTGTGTGTGTCTTTGCAGATGCCATGGACTGCGAAAAAGACCAATAATTGGGTGTTATTATTATATTATTATTTTATTTATTGTACTTTTAGATCGCCCTTTAGCGACAAGCTCTCAGGGCGGTGTACAACAGAATAAAACTACATTAAAATACAGGTGAGTGTGTGTACAATACAACTATAAAAACATTTTAAAAGCAAGGTTAAGACAAAGATTAAAATACAATTACAATTAAAATTTAAAAAAAGTTAGAACAAATTAAACCAGAACTGTCACTAGAAGCTAAAATGATGAAACTGAGGTTATCATTCTTTGGACACATCATGAGAAGACTGGATTCACTAGAAAAGACCATAATGCTGGGGAAAACAGAAGGGAGTAGAAAAAGAGGAAGGCCAAACAAGAGATGGATTGATTCCATAAAGGAAGCCACAGAGCTGAACTTACAAGATCTGAACAGGGTGGTTCATGACAGAAGCTCTTGGAGGTCGCTGATTCATAGGGCCGCCATAAGTTGTAGACTTGGAGGCACATAACAACAATATATATATGTATATATATTGTGTGTGTGAAAAATGACATGGACTGCCTTCAAATCGATCCTGACTTATGGCAGCATCCTGTTCTCAGAGTGGCAAGCCAGGGGCTCCCATGGAAAAACCCCTAAGCAGAAGATGTTCCCAGAATGGACAGTGTTGTATCCAGGTAGATTGAAGTCTAGGTTCTTCTGTCGTTTTTGAAATGCACAGTAGGTAGCAAGGTTGCTATTAGTGGGAAACTACCAATGATGAAAAATGAAATGGACTGCCTTCAAATCGATCCCAACTTATGGCGACCCTACGAATAGGGTTTTCATGGTAAGTGGGATTCAG
The DNA here is from genome assembly GCF_030035675.1 of Rhineura floridana. NCBI lineage: Eukaryota > Metazoa > Chordata > Lepidosauria > Squamata > Rhineuridae > Rhineura > Rhineura floridana. The sequence goes on along the minus strand of NC_084496.1, from coordinate 7,290,571 downwards.
AGGGGGTTTACCATTGCCTCCCTCTGAGGCTGAGAGGCAGTGACTGGCCCAAGATCACCCAGTCAGCTTCATGGCTGTGTGGGGATTCGAACCCTGGTCTCCCAGGTCGTAGTCCAGCTGGCTAACCACTCCGGCACTGGCACTGGCGCTCTCTTTCTCTGTGTGTGTGTTATACACACTTACATATCCATCTATCAATCTTTGTACATAAAAATCTCCCTCATCCTCTCCCTCACGCCCTTCCTCTGTACATATCTGCCTGCCTGTCTATTGGCTGAAGGGAAGGGCAAGGCGTGGTTTCGGTTCGGCAGTGTCACCACCTGCCGTTCGCTCGGATTGGTCGGTCGGCCCGCCCGTTCACACACTCTCGTTCGCTCGCGCGCGCGCGCGCCATTCAGGATTGGCTTCACGGGTAGCTTCCGGTGTGACGGAAAGGAAGGAAAGGAAGGAGGGAGGAAGAACGAAGCCAAGTTACGGGGGGGGACGGGGAGGAGGAGAAAAGGCGTTTGTGGCTGTTGGGCTGCGTCAGTGGGCGGAGCGGCAGCAGCGTTAGCGGTTGTGGCGGCGGCTTCCCCCTCCCCCAACCCGGAGGCTGAGAGGAAGAAGAAGAGGGGGAGGGGAAAAACCGAGCGGGAGGAGGAGGAGCGTTCTGAGGAAGGCTCGGCGGCGGCGGCGGCGGCGGCTTGCTCAGGGGTGTCAGCTGAGGAGGATGAGGGGGGCTCTAGAAAGGCGATAAGGCGAGTTTCCAAGGTGCAGGCCCCAACAGGCAGGCAGGCCCCTCATCCCTCCCACGAGGGGCCCTGCCTTTCTCACCTCCTCCAGGAGATAGGCACACACACCCCTTCACACAGACACGCACTAAGCATAGGCCCTCAGCCCTTCCCTCCTGCAACACCACCACCAATGTCCTATTTTTTTTAATCTTCCCCTTTTTTATTCTTCCCCCTCCTCAAGAAATACATGCCATACGAACCCCTTCTCCCCCCACCCCAGTATAGGCCTCTGCTTGCACTTGAGTGTCTCCATATAGACATCTCTCGTTTTTTAAAAAAGAAACTCATTGTATAAATTATCTTGCTCTATAAATACTTTCTCTTTTTTACGCAAAATAGGGGGAAGCTGACAGCGGAGGGGGGCGTGTTGGGTTTTAAAAAAAAATTCTGCTAGGTACTGCTCTCTGATAGGTTCCTGAAGCCAAACACTGGGAGGGTGTATTCACCTCTTCATTTAGGAAGGGAAGAGATAGGAAGGGGTTTGGGGGGGCGTTTTTAATTTTTTTTTTACCCAAATGGAGGAAGAAGGCCCTCCTAGGAAGCTATCTCTTTGACCATGACGTGAGCTGAAGCAAGAGGGGAAGAAAAAAAGCCAAGCTCTTAAGAGCCAAATCATCCCTGACGCCTCCTAAGCCATAATGGTAAGTTTTAAGAATAGTCTTGAGCTGGTCCTGTTAAGATGATCGTATGTGATGGATTGTCATGTGGGTGTCTTCAAAGTATAATAATACTTGTGACATACTTTGCTATTTTAGCGTTCAAAATGCTTTGTTTCAATATTTCTTTTTTTAAAAAAGGTGTGAAAGGGAAGCCAGTGTTATCCTTGTGGTAGAGATTTGGAAGATGGGATGCTGAGGCCTAGAGGACAGATTTGCCTACGGCTACCTGCTAATCTCATAGTTACTATCTTAGCTACTCTGATACATTGGTGTTAGTAACAACTCTTGAATGGATGCTTAGCTGATGATGTGTCTTCCCAGGTATATTAAATGAATATAAGGGCATGTTAATAAGATGCCATTGTTGGAAAATAGCATTGTCTTGCAATGGAGTTATGTGTTAGGTTCCAATGACTGGCATTGTGCTAGTAAAGCACTTTGGATGCTTGTGAACTTCGTGGTTTAGGATCCTCATTTTTGGTCAGCTGCCATCGTAGGTAGCTGGTTGTCATTATGTATGTTTACTAGAGAGCCAGGTTCTTAAGAAGGAATATCAGTGCATGCAGCTGAAGTGTTGCAGAATCCCTTCTTAAAATGTAATAAAAGTCTAGCATGGTGGGTGGACTCACTGAATATTTGTCCCCAGATTTGTGCGAATGTAACAGCTTGACTGGGTGAGTCGTTTACTGTAGCACTGGATCCAAAATGGAAGTTGATTAACAGAGTGTAAAAATGGGTTTTGCGTTTAAAGATGCCATCCTATAGTATAAATGCTTAATCTGAATTAAGTTTCACTGAATTTTTTGCAAGCATTTGTAGAAGTCTGCTCTATTTGACCAAATCTGGAGTATATTCAGAAATATCTAGTGCTGTTAGTGTTAATTTGCTCTTGTGATTTCTAGAAGAGGCCTTCAAGAAATCCAGCACAATATGAGGTGCATGCTATCAGCCCAAACTTTAGTCTTAGGACCTCCTGCTTTGCAAGTGTATTAAGTTTTTTGGAGGCAAGTGTGTTGAGGGCATGGAAAGTTTTATTTCTTTCAAAATAAAAATCTGGGTTTTAATTTAATGGTCTTGAATTTAGCACCTGACACAAGTAAATGTACATTGCCTCATATATTCAAGAATACAGTATCATGCATGTTGCCACTCAAGTTGGTAAGTAGGTAGATAAACCCTTACCTTCTTTGAGTGTTTCTAGAGATGCATAAAGAAAAATAACTGACGAGTTTGTGAGGAGAAAACTTATCTAATTCAAAAGATTTCCAGAAAAAAGCCCATCAGTGCTGGCTGGTGTTTCTCATAAACTCTGATCAGACCTATGGAGTGTCCCCCACCCCAACATCTTTGCAGGTGTTCCATGTCAGATACAAAAAGAACTCCCTGAGGACAAAGTTTGCGAATTTATGTATTTGTTGTCCAGAAATATTTTTTTTACTGGGTGATCTACTTGGGTGAAAATGCAAGATCAATGATCTGTTCTACAATCTAACAGATTACAGGTGCAAAACATTTTTGGGTTTAATATCAGTGACAATATTGGCATGTCTTAGGTGTGCACAAGCAATGTCTAATTTCTCATATACTTTTCCAGGTAGGTGAGGCCATCTGGAGCCTTCACAGTGCTTAGAGAAGCGCAGATTGAAAACAACCCATTTATGATCCTATCTCTTACGCCAGTTGGGCATGTTGGTGAGGTTTTGTACAATGAAGGATGGATTGAGCTGTCATCTGGCAGCATTATCTTGTGACCCAGAAATAGATTATCTGTGGGGCACTTACCACAGTGAGGTTTCTGTTAGTATTGTCTGGAAATCTGGATACATTTCCAAGTGCTTAAGATGATGCTAGTAACTTTTGGGGGATGTTAGTATTGCTGTGGTGTGTGTTAGAGTTCTAGTTTGCCGATTGTGCAGTCAATTGGGGGAGTCCAAATGTTGTTGCCTTAATAACTGGGGGGGGGATTGGGTTGAAAGGAAGTTTTTTTAAAGAGCAAGCAAAGTGATAAATAACCAACCCACATGTAAGCTAAAGAGAGGCATGGATGTGGAATTAACAACTGCTGGAGAGGCTGTACAGCAAATGATGCTATTGTGTGTCATCCATAGACTCATATATATTGCTGAAGAAATATTTCAAATTCTTCAGACCCAGCCTCAAATGTTTAAGTGCCTCTGGGCAGCCATCTGTTGGATTTTTCCAGCAGTGTTATTTGCCTTCTTTTTTTAAAACAATGTCTCCAAGAGACTTCGACTTCATATATGCAAACATCCCCCCCTCTCTCTCACACACACACACACATATATCACACACACACACATATCACACACACTCTTATATAAATTGGATGGCTTAATCATTGCACTACCAGGCATCAGACTCATATCTAAAATTGTTCATTGCCACTAAATTTCCTTTTCCCTTTGAGCAATTTGAGTCATACTGAATTTATTAATTCTGTTTTCCAAGTAGCAAGGGAGAGAAGGAGCATAACTATGTCTTTCATAATTCTGCAGCAGTGTACTGTTTTGATCATTGATCTGAGAGCTTTTCTCTGCTGGTCATAACCATCTTCCATGGTAAAAGGAGCATTTATGGTTAAAGGATTTGCTAGCACAGATGGTGCTTTGATGATGGTGGTGGTGATGATGATTGGGGCTCCACAAATTTTAGTGGTCTTGGGAAGCCAACCCAAACTTTGTAGCCATCGGGACTCTACTGTAAGGGGCATGGTTTGCCCTTGGCCTCACACTGTGTCTCTGAAATGCATTGTGAAGAGAGTGATGTGCTTCTGAAGGAGCAGTACCAAAACAAGTCCCAGGCACCCTCCCAGCATTGGGGAGGAAGGTGCAGGGAACATCCCCAGAAGATGAGCACAGCTGTGGAGACATTCCCTGCCCCTGTCTCCAGCTGCAAGGTTCGGAGAAAGCCGGGAGCTCATCAGAGGGCAGCGGAACACTTGCCATGGCAGGCAGGATTGTGGAACCTTGATGATATTGATGATGGCAACAATAGCATTTATATAGCACTGAGCAGAGTGCTTACATTATTGCAGAAGCTCAGGGTTGGTGTACAAAAGGATCATTCTGTTTTACAACAGCCCTCTAAGGTTAGGCTGTGAGATAGTGACTTGCTGAAGGTCCTCACTGAGCTTCGTGGCAAAGTGGAATCTGCCCATTCCGCCATGTTATCTCAGTGATCTTCGTAAATAAGTCGGTATTATTGTCCTCATTTTGCAAATGTGGAGAGGAAGCAGGGATAAGGTTTATAGGTAACCTAAAGGCACCTAGTAGGCTCATAGCAGAGAAGAGACTTGAACTGATGCCTCCCAGGTGTATAGTTCAGTGTGTTAAGCCCCAACAATACCCTAACTCTAAAAGATTTAATTAAAATTATTTATTTATAATGAAATGCTGTATCTTGCCTTTGTAAAGCACACGTCATCCCAAAGTGGCTTGCAACAACTTTAAAAAGAAAGCATTGTAATTAAGCAATATTTTAAAAAATCAATACTATTATAAGGACAAAAGAAGTCAAAGCAGCAAAATAAACCAATTAAGGCCTTAGCTTAAAAAAAAAGCCAGCTGAAATAATACTGTTTCAAAACCTGTTTAAAATGGGCAATGAGGGAGCCAGAGATGCCTCTCTGAGGAGAACATTGCACAGTTTGGACAGGATGATGGAAAAGGCTCCTTCCCTTATCTCTGCTAGCCAGGCTTCTGTGAGTGGAGTGCAGAGGGGAGGGGGCAACAAGAAGGTGCTTGGGGTCTGTGAGAAGTTCTTGAACAGACGGTCATACATGGAATTGCTTCTTCCCATAAGCTTGTGTCTTATACCTAAGTTATTTGCTGCTTTTCGTGTACCTTTCCCCTGTAAGCATTAGATAAATACATTTGCCAGTTTGTCATTGGTAAGTGTAGAATCAGGGAGAATTCTTGTAGAAGGATGTGGAATCTTCCTAACAGCGTACTAAGCCTTGTAGATACCTGGAGAGCAACAATACTTCTCTCTGCTTCCTAGAATGTCTTTACTCGGCACTGCAGGCACAAAGTGTCACCTTGCAATGCAAGACACCGTCTTTCCCCCTACAGAGAGAAGGATCAAGGCAAGCAGAAATCCAGCCAACTACCAAGCCCACTCAAAATTTGTGGACCCCCAGTTAAAATGTGTATGCAACTGGATTTGAAGAATGCTAATCTCAGACAGGTTCTTGGCATGCTTCTTCAGGCTGCTTACTGAAATATCTGATTATTAAAGTGACAGGTGTGTAACTTCCATCCACTTACTTAAATACATTGTAAGAAATTGTAGGGAAACATAGCAGAGCAAGCAGGCTTCAGTCTGAGCAAATACTATGAGCATATTTTGTGTACATTGCATAGTAGGGTGGTCTGGTCTTCTAAATTACAGCTTCACTGTAACATATTTCTAAAAACACTGGTGTCTGTTATTTCACTCTTCCTCGTCTTTGCTGTAGAAAACAGCATTCCTCTTTGTCTAAGTAATTTAATACAAACTCCATGCCATTCTTTGTTTTCAGCCTGTTTTTTCTTTGCTGTCTCTCTTTTTGGTAACAAGTTTATTATAAGTTCCTTTCTCAAGTTCCACATCACTTCCCACTGATGCAGAAAAGTAGTTGTGATCTGACATGTGTCAAATCAGGAAGCGTAGCATGGTGGGTGGTGGTGAAGGAACTCCTTGGTCCATGCGAATGCTTCATTAGCTGGCTGAATAACTTGGCCTTCTGAGTGCACTGTTATTTACCTGCAGCAGCATGAAGAATGCAACAATGCTGGGAAACCCCAGAAGAGAGCTGGGTTCAGTTTACATCCCCAAATGTGATTGTCAATTAAGAACATGACCCAGAACATTTGAGCACTTGTCAAAGCACTGCCCTAACAACTAATTACCTGTGCTGTGATCTACTTGTGTGCCAGTATAAGAAACCTGATTCCCCAAGTCTTCTAAAATCTGGCCAGACTGGCTTTCACACTTTACTTTACTGGAGCGCACTCCACAAGGTAGATGTACTTTTGACTTACTCCTGAAGTTACACCAGGCCAAAGTATCCCAGGGGCGTGGTCAGGAGGCACACTATATGGCTACACATATTAGAATGTGGTCAGAGCCTAGTTGGGAGACAATCTGAAATGCTGTGTACGCTGCCTTGAGTTTCATCATGGAGTGATCTTGTAGTTGGGTCCTGTTTGCAGGCTTCCCATGGACAACTGGTTGGTCACGTGAGAACAAAATGCTGGACTAGATGGGCCATTGGCCTGATCCAGCAGGCTTTTCTTATAGAAAGCAAAAGATAACTGTAATAAGATGCTTTATCTGCTCCGATTCTTGCCTGTGTGTTAAGATCCCTGATGCCCCTTCTCTGGGTCACTCTATTGATATGAGGAAGGTTGTGGCCACAGATAGGGTCTTCTCAGGTATGTGAACCTGTCCAGAGTTTTATTTTCTGGGACGCATGCCTAGCACTGAACCTTGTATATTACAGCACCACGTGAATATATTTTTATTTTACCAGGCTTAGTTAGGTTAGTTCCGTACTTGATTTATTCTGGTCTACTATCTCTGATGCTGTTCTGAGAACCAGTGTTGGATTAATGAACAGGATACTGAATATTTAAAACAAAATAATATACTGGAACAAACATCTCACTTGTATATTTCATAGCTCATTATAGTCCCTGATCTGATGCTGCTAAATTGTATAATTATTTTATTGCATATGAATTTTTTAAAATAGGAGATAAATTCATATTCATTTTCTAGATTTTTTTGTTACTTGTTAATGGGCCAAAGAGTTGAGATGTTTTAGAAATATCACTGGAAAGGAAAGGAGGAGTAAGAATGTGAGGAAGAGAAAAGCTGCAAGTAAGGTTTATGTGGTCTTAGTTTTAATGAGACCCTTTAATGGATTTTGGATTGGCAACAGGAAAGATAACAACCCTGCAAAGATTCCTCTGTTAGACAGTGAGTGGTGTCGTCTGAGGCTGCTGCAATCAAGTTGGAAAGCAATTTCTGACAAGTAAAGGATGTTGCTTTAAAGTGGGGTGGAGAAGTAATTATGTTGTGGCATTGCTTATGGCAGCAATTTGTCAGTGTTTTATTAGTGTCTAGGGATATGTGTGTGCAGGTAGGAGTTGCTGGAATTGGGAGAGGGGCACCATGTATTCCCCCTCCCATGGGTTCTCTTTATCAACCACAGTCAACTACAGGTGGCTGGGAAGTGTTTGCTACCCCGGGACAAAATGTGAGGTCAAAATGGGGAGGGGGAAACAGACACGCCATGTACTCACTCTGAGCTCCTCGAAGTGGGAAGGACATGATGAAGGATCAATACATTTCCAGTATTGGCAGCAGTACTTATTTGGCTTTGAGTTTAGTTCAGTGTTTCTTTAAATATCTACATGCATTACAGCTGCTCCGTAGGAGCAAATGGTGGCCTTAGCATGGAAAGTAAAAGTTGTGATAAGGGCTAAATCTGCCTTAAGTTATGGGGAGGGGCCGGTTGTAGAATTCAGTATAAGCCCTTCAGAATCAAACTTCCTCATACCTGCATAATTCCATCTTTGGTCCTGTTTCTTGGTCACATTCCGGCCGTATCCTAGAATGTGTCTGAATGACATAAACTAGGAACTGAATTTTATTTTTGCAGATATAATTTTGTGTGTGTTTTTGGAAGGTGGGACTACTACAAAGGGGAATTCAGTCTCTTTTAAAAACAGCCTCTGCTCCATTGTTTACAGGGAAGCTTTTATGTATTTGTGGTTGAAAATGAAAACACAGTACATCAGGCCTACCCATTCTCTTGTCCCCAGACCTAGTTTGCTTCGTATGTTGAATATCATTACTTTTATCAGAAGAAATCATATCAGTTTATGCTGACTTGTTGAGAGACAGCTGGTTGATTCAGAGCACCTACTAACAAGTACAAAGGTTAGAATGTTAGGTTTGGACAAACTCTCATTTAGCCACAAAGCATGCTGGGTCAGCCCTTCTAAAGCAGAGAGAGGGTGTGACTTTTTTTTTTACAGTGCAGGCCCCATCCGAAAATAAGTTAGAGTTGTGAATTACTCTTGGCTGAAAAGTGCTGTAAAAGTTATTTCAGGATGTGGGAGAGATTATAGCATAGGGTGGAGAATGTGGTTAGATTAGGCTGTAAATGATTACCTTACACACATCAAATACATTAGACTCTCAGAAGGCCTGTTTCCCTACATGGATTTGGAAAAAGATTTTAGAGTTCGGAGGTTTCTGAAAGTCTAACAGTACCACAGGGTGGCCTAATAGTGATCTGAAGCCACAAGGGCTGATCTTCTACACATACAATGGGAATGCCCTTGTACGAATTCTTGAAAGTTTTTAAAATATTGGGAATAAGAGTATCAGTGGACCCATCAGTAGAAGCATTGGATCATTTATAGAAATGGGGAGGGGGGAATGAGTTTGAACTTGTCCTTAATTTGTAAATAGTTGCAAGAATGCTAATAGCACAGAAATGGAAATCATAGTTCAAAAATTCTAACTGTATGGAGAGATGAATTTTGGAGGAAACCTTGCTGGAAGAAAGCTGAATGAATTGGATATGTGGGGTGCTGCTTTTATAGTAATATGTAACTTTGAGCATATTTAATATTTGCATTTGTTAATAACTTTTCCATTTGAGAAGCTGGTCTAATGTGGAATTTTTTCAGGTTATAGAAATATTCTTTCAGGTATCAGGAAGAACTGCTCCCACGTGGAGAACTAGCATAATGGATTGAGTATTGGACTTGGAGCAAGGAGAGTTGGGTTCAGATTCCCACTCAGCCATTAAACTCCCTGAATGATGTTAGGACAGTCACTACTTCTCAGCCTAACCTACTTCTCAGGGTTGTTGTGAGCACAAAATGGAGAGGGGGAACAGACTACTCTCTCTGAGCTCCTTGAAGTGGGAAGGACATGATGAAGATCAATCCATTTCCAGTATTGGCAGCAGTACTTATTGGGCTTTGAGTATAGTTCAATATCTCTTTAAATATCTACATGCATTACAGCTGCAAATAGCACTTGTTTCCGTTGGTGTTAAGCACTCTGTGCAGTTTATTTTATTTATTTATTTATTTCATTTTTAAACCGCCCATAGCGAATAGCTCTCTGGGCGGTGTACAAAAGGTTAAAAGTACAGAAATACAAAATATCACAATAAATAAACTGAAACAAAGAGATTTAAAATTGTAACATTAAACGCATTAAAATGCCTGGGAGCATAGCCAGGTCTTAACCTGGTGCCGAAAAGATAGAAGCGTCGGCGCCAGGCGTATTTCTTTGGGGAGGCTATTCCACAATTCGGGGGCTAAGTTAAGCACTGAGTTAGGGCTTACCATATTTAAAGCATAACGATTGTTGCAATCGATATTCTGAGCTGCTAATTGAAGACAGTGAGGTTAACAGCTTGTGTTGACATAGCAAATCATTACATTACAGCTTTTAAAAATATCTCAAGCCCATGCTCAACCAAACCAACATTGAATTCATTAGTCCCAGGGAGAGGATTTTTTGGGGGGTGGGGGGTGGGGAGAGACTATGTAAGTAGTGTTTAGGTATAGCTGTTGAGATACAGAAAATAGGTGTGTGTTGTATTCTAAAGAGTTGACTGGAGACCCAGTCTGGATTATAGGAATTCATGGAGATACCATTATTTGAGTAAAACATAATGCCTTTGTACTGTCCTCCCCCAATGTTTTCACTTTAAACAATTTGCAAGCAAAGGAGATACATTATGTAGGTATAGTTACTGCTTTGGGAAGTGCATAAATGTTGCATACCAGAAAACAAAATTGCTTCATCTTCGTGTTTCCTCTTCCAGAGAGCCTTTCTTTGGAACTACATGCCAGTTAATGAAAACACATTGTTTTGTAAATGTTTGGAAACTCGCATGCCTATAAGAGAGAAAAAATATGCCTACACACTATAATAGATCCGCCAAAGTATTTTCCTCAGGCAGGTGGAATTGCAGCATGACTACAATTCCCATTTTACAGATAAGGAAAGTGGGCAGACACAGTATGAGCCACAGTAGATTCCGACTTATGGCGACCCTATGAATAGGGTTTTCATGAGGCCGAGAGGCAGTGACTGGCCCAAGGTCACCCAGTGAGCTTCATGGCTGTGTGGGGATTTGAACCCTGGTCTCCCAGGTCCTAGTCCAACACCTTAACCACTACACCACACCCAAGTTTCCCAGAATTCTCCAGCATTGTATATGTAAGGACCAGAACAGAGTTTAGAAGGTAACCTTGGAAGGTGTACTGTCTGCTGCTATGGAGGGACACGTTATTTGACAATGTTACTGTTTTATTACCTCTGTTAGGAAGGTGCCTTTTACAGAGTGAGATTGTTGGTTCATCTAACTGACTGGCAGCAGCTTTCCAGGGTTTCAGTCCTATCTGGAAATGCTGGGGATTGAACCTGGGACCTTCTGCATGCAAAGCTGGTGATCTGCCTCTGAGCTATAGATCGTTCCTGTTCTGGCACTGGATTCTGAATCCCAGTGCAAAGAGGCGAAGGGGTACAGAATAGCTGGTCTAAGCATTCTGGCTAAGCATGAGGCTGGGACAGAATTTGAAACAAAAGTCTCTTCAAAGAAATTATATGTAATGACATACAAAATAGTTGCGAGAACAGAAGAAAAAGGGTGATAGAAGAATGTAGATACCATTCTGCATTTGAATCTGCTAACTGTCAAAAATATGATCAAAGAATAACTTTCTAAGATGGAGTCCTTAGAATCTGAGCATATAAAGGCTGGGTTGGTTTGACAACCGTCAGTTCTTTATAATTTTTGGAATGGCCTCTAAACAGACATGGGATTATGGGATATGCATTCTATTTTAAGCTTATGAAGAGAGTATGAAAATGCAGTATTCTGTTGCTAAGATACAAACTGCAGTGTGTGAGCCAGCCTAAGTTCGGCTTTTTAAAGGAGGTTCTGAGTTCAGAATTGGTAAAGTAATTCTGCTGTACCATTCTTTCTAGTTGAAATTCTGGGAATCTGATTGTGATAGACTGGGGCTTGCTAGAAACACAGTTTTGTATTTTAAGCACTAATAGTTTGTTTCAGGCAGAATCTTAGAGAGAGCTGCCTATCACAATTACGTTGGATTTCTTGGGGTCTGACTGTCTACATTTGACATTTAATACTAAACATTCAACAATAGTCAGGCTATGTTCTCTGTGTAACATTGAAAAAGAAAATTCTTACCTGTCCTACCAATAATTCATCTGTCTCTTCATCTGTAACTGTTAGTAAACTGACTTGGGTCCCGTTAGACATTCAGAACTTGTTATTACTTACTCTTCCATTTTTGTGTGCAAATTTCCCTTCCTCTTCTACCTATGCATGCTCAATCCTGATCCGTAAACCCTGACTCTGTTACTTAAACTGAGCCTTGTTTCCGTTAAGGCCTGTGTTGTACTCTTCCTGAAAACCTTCAGATTCTGAACTAAGAATGCCCAAATGTGCTTGTAACACAAAACTTGAATGGATCTACTCTGCATAATTTTGCTTGCAAGTTTGAGGGGGGTTTTCCCCCCAAGGAGAATGATTGGGGTAGGAGAAGATGTTTAGGAAGGCAGGAGAAGTGTGGAGGTTGAACATAGGCAGCCATTGGAAATGAATAAAAGCTCCCTGGAGGAATGCTAGATCGAACGAGAGAACCCTAGTCATCCAGGTTGCATAATGTTAACACTTTTCTTGAAATGTCATCGGCAGGCGTCAGAAGAGGCCTCTCTGCGAGCTTTGGAGAGTCTAATGACGGAGTTTTTCCACAATTGCACTACTAATGAGAGGAAGCGTGAGATAGGTAAGCCCATGTACATTTCCACTTCTGTACCAAATGTCTTTGGCTAGGCATGGCACCTGAAGGAACAGCAACAGGTTTCATAGTTAAAAATCAGTTGTGTTGTTTTATATGTCCATTTCATATTGTATTGCATACTTAAAGCACCTTTCAAATGCACGCTTTCAAGGAGTCCCAGGTACTTGCTGTGTTTGAGGTGATGGACCCCTGTAGTTTCCAGCTGGACAGTCCAGCCCTCCCTTGACTGGAGGGCAGCTGGATAAGCAAAGTACTAACATCTGTGCTTAGGCTTTTGATCAAGCCTGGCATAGAAGCCCAAAACGCTTAGGTAGCCCACATGCCTACCTGCATGAGTGAATGAATGTGTTGTAAGACACTTTGAGCTGGGGGTTAGCAAACTTCAGAGAGAGAATGGTTACTACTTCAGGCAAGTGGATAATGGCAAGGTTTATTTCCCTACATGGGGGGCTGCTGTAGAGCTGGGGTCCCCAGTGGGGTCCCCATGGGTACCACAGCGCCCTCAGACACGCTCTCTTTGGCCCCTGTCAAAACCACTGCTCCTCCCAATCTTTATTTATTTATTTAAGAAAATGACTTTTAAGGAGGTTACCTTGTTTGAGGGTGTTGACTGTTCTAAGCATTGCCAGTTTTTCCTTCTGTGAAATGGGTCTTTTGTGGTGTCCACAACAGTTCCTTAGATTTCCAGATATGCCCCCAGGCCCACAAAAGTCAGGGACCCTTGCCATAGAAACACTGTTGCCTTGTTTCAGTTAGTAGATACACAACCCAAATGCATTTTCATACCACAGATGGAATTCAGAAAGTATGTGTGAGTTATTTAGCATTCTGTGCAACTGCAGAACTTCAAACATCCTGTTGAGTTCTTTGTTTCTCCCACTTGCTGCCACCTCTTGCATGCATTTGAACACGGAAATAGTCTACATTCCACAATATGTCCCCCAGAGAGCTGTTTCAAAAGAATATCTCTGTGCCGGGAGGCATGGGTTACATGCGTGGCCATTTTCTTTAGGCATCCAGTAGTTGGAAGGGTGATTCAAGCCTGACATGAACCATCATGAAACCCTATTATCTTTCTCTCAGGTTTCTTTGACAAGCATTTGTTGTTCGAGTCAAATTAGATGCAGAAGTACACACACCTCTTTAAATGCGGAGTTGGCCCAATCATGTATAATGTGGGAGGTCCAATTTTAAGAACAAAAGGTGTATATGAGGAGGACGGGGGGTTGAATTCCCCCCTCCTGCTCATTGGTTACCTCACCCCCCTCCCTACGGCCTGTCTTCCTGCATGGACATGGACGTGATTAATATTCCTCACTTGTGTCTTCCATTGTTCTCAAACTGGGTCCATGCCCCTTCCCTTGCTTGATCCTACATGATCGGTCAGGGCTGCCTTTAAAGAGAGAGGCCTGCTATGATCATGTCTCTGTGTGCTCCCTCTGAGGGAAGTATGGAGCATGGCGACACAAGAACCGGCCTTCTCAGTGGTGGCTCCTTGTGTATGGAATTCTCTACCCAGGGAGGCATGCCTGGCTCCATCACTATGTTTTCAGGCACAGGCAAAAACTATCTTGTTCTCTAAGGCATTTGGATCTTAATTTTCTGCTTATTTTTTTAGTAGAGTGGGATTGAGTTGCATCTGTTCTGTTTTTTATATATAATTTGTGTATTTTAGGTTATGTTAATCCTTGTTTTTAATGTTTGCTTTTGTAAGTTGCTTTGAGTTTCATTTTTCTGAAAAAAGCGACTTAATAATAATATTAATGATGATGTGTAGTCCTTTAGACTGGTCCAAATCGTGTGTGTTTTGGCTCTATCAGAAACTTGTTTCCTGCAGACAGCTGCTTGGCCTTGCCTGCTTTCTACCACAGAATGCTAAACCCAGGGAGGCAACAGTTCTGACCCTCTTTCCTTTTATCTCCTCTACCCCCACCTTTTGCTGATGAGACAGACTAGGGAAAAAAGCATTGAATCCAGGTTTGGTTTAGACTACTTCTAAGGCTAGATTAAGGTAAACTGAGGAATATAAAATTAAGAACTTCACTTTGCAAATCTCACCAAAGGTGTGTTCTCTGTTTGGGCATGGTGATTTAGATGACTTTAGTAGTCTGCATCTTCTGCTGTTGCTGTGCATCCAAGCAGGGCTATTCTGAAACTGGAAGATCCTGTTCATGGAAGTTATTCTGTGATGTTCCATGAGCTGGATATCTTCTGGCCCCCACCATCACACAAATAGACCACACTCATGAGCCGTGTATTTAACATATTGGCCACCTCAGCCGTCATATGAACTGGGTATTGTGAAGTATGGAAATATCCCATAAGATATGAGGTCATTCTGTATTGCAGCAAGACCAACCTATAGTATAGAATTCTTTCTGGTGGTGTTTAATGTCTTCAAGTAAAAGCAAATCTAAGATGGCAGGCTTTGTGGATTTTTATGAACGATTAGTTTCCAAATGAGGACTGTTCCTGGTCCTTTTGAATCGGGAACCCATGCTTTTAGTTTTGGTACTGTAGACATTCACCCCCATGATATATCTACTACTGTTATATATCTCTACCACTGATGTATTCAGGGTTTCATCTTTTTCATTTTTTAAAAAAAACTCTTGGAGAATTGAGTTGCTTTACTATATTTTCTTTTGGATCTGCCTGAACCACTTGATTAATCACTGATGGTATAAAGCTTCTCTGTTGGAGAAGAACTTGAGAAAAGTACATAGCCTAGAGCAGCCTTTGCAGACCTGGTGCCCTCCAGCTGTTGTTGGACTACAACTCTCATTAGCCCTGGCCAGCACACCTGATGGGAGTGACAGTCCAGTAACATCTGGAGGGCGCCAGGTTAGCAAAGGCCGGCTTAGAGATTTCACTAAGCTACTAAACTACATAAGGTGTCCCAGATGGCATAATTAGTAGGCCACCAATTTCCTGGTGGATCTGGCAGTGACTGAGGTTGAGAACCCGAGAGGGCCCCCTCCATGTAAGATGCAAATGTTAATTTGGAACTGGCCATTGAATTGCTAAGTGACTTCAGACATTATGAATTTTAATGCCCATTTTTTTGTGAGTGAATGCTTTATTTTACCAGAGGAGCTCCTGAACAACTTTGCCCAGCAGATTGGCGCCTGGAGATTTTGCCTCTATTTCCTGTCAAGCACACGAAATGACTATGTAATGATGTACAGTTTGACAGTGTTTGAGGTAAGATTCCAGGCAAGAGCAAACCTGCTCAAAGCATGCCTCATGTTTCACTGAGTTAACCCTTTGTTGCAATAATTTGAGTTGATGCAGGACTATGAGTATTTCCCATTCCATACAGAGCAGAGCAGATGATCCATTTAAACATACTTTGGGGACCTTTCATCTACAGCTAGCAGATATTGGTCACTTGTGCTCCTTGCAGATGGGTTTCCCAGGCAGATGTGTGAGTGAATCCAAAAAAGAAGGGGGGTATTCCCATTTCCTATTGATTCAGTTACATCTGAATGTCAAAAAGACTAAAGTAATGACGACAGATTTATGTAACTTTAACGTTGACAATGAGGACATTGAACTTGTCAAGGATTATCAATACCTTGGCACAGTCATCAACCAAAATGGAGACAATAGTCAAGAAATCAGAAGAAGGCTAGGACTGGGGAGGGCAGCTATGAGAGAACTAGAAAAGGTCCTCAAATGCAAAGATGTATCACTGAACACCAAAGTCAGGAACATTCAGACCATGGTGTTCCTGATCTCTGTGTACGGATGTGAAAGTTGGACAGTGAAAAAAACGGATAAGAGAAAAATCAACGCATTTGAAATGTGGTGTTGGAGGAGAGCTTTGCGGATACCATGGACTGCGAAAAAGACCAATAATTGGGTGTTAGAACAAATTAAACCAGAACTGTCACTAGAAGCTAAAATGATGAAACTGAGGTTATCATACTTTGGACACATCATGAGGAGACCTGATTCACTAGAAAAGACCATAATGCTGGGGAAAACAGAAGGGAGTAGAAAAAGAGGAAGGCCAAACAAGAGATGGATTGATTCCATAAAGGAAGCCACAGACCTGAACTTACAAGATCTGAACAGGGTGGTTCATGACAGATGCTCTTGGAGGTCACTGATTCATAGGGTCGCCATAAGTCATAATCGACTTGAAGGCACATAACAACAAATTTATTCGTTGCATTTTAGAGGATGCTTCCCAATAACTTCATTGTAGCCTTACAACCCCTGTTTTTGGTTAGTTGTCTTGAAAAGTTAAATATTTTATGCTCTGGCCATGAACAGGGGCATGTTTCAGGTGGAGAACCCAGAAGGTTGTATCTAGACAGCTGATTGGATTTCTTTGTGTGGACAGGGTGCAGTCAGAAAGGCAATAGTTGACCACCAAGCTGTGTAGGGGTGAAGGGGCACACAAGCAAGCCACGCCTTCAGTGTTATCACTTGCTGCGCCCCCCCCCTGCTCAGTTCCTTACCTTTCCTGTGCTGTGCATTCACTAGAATATGAGTAGAACTCTCCGCAGTTGGGCATCCTGCTTTATCAAGATCCTTGATCACATGGAGAGTTCTATTTGTATTCAAGCGAATGCAGGTAGAATCCCTGGGCAGACCTTCCCAACGCAACAGGAGGACTGAGTGGAGGGGAACATGCACAGTGCCACGGGGGATAAGGCTTGTGTGTGCACCCCTATCCTGTTCGCAATTTGGTGCTTGCACGTTCAGACAGATGCATATCTCTGACTAAGGAAATGGCTTGCTCCCCAAGTTTTGTGGTTGTTGTATGTGTTCTTTTCTGTAGAAAAGTAATTAGAAGTGTCAGTTTGAAAAAAATAATTTAATTCTGAGCGTTGCCGATATTACAGCAAGTTTGCATGAGGCCATGTAACTATTACAGACTTACCCAAATTTAGATCATCTAATTTTGTAAGAGTAGATTAAGCCTCAAAAGTTACAATTTTTTTCTGCTGTCCTACAAATTGCATAGAGTTAATTAGTAGGGTTACAATTCTCCCTCTTTACCAGTTAAGAATGCATCCCTCAATTGGAAGTAAATATTTTACTATATAATTCCATTACTAAGAAATACTCAAAAGCTGACTTCCAAATAGCAAACATCTTTCTAGACTTGGTATCTTAGCTCCTAGATTTGTAACCTTAATTGTCAGCTCTTAACTGTAGCTTTAAGCAAAGAGGAGTTGTCTTTTCAAAAAAACCCAAGTCTGGTACACAATGATGTCTCTCTTGCTTTTCCCCCTTCCAGAACCTGATTAACAAGATGTGGCTTGGGGTCCCATCACAAGATAAAATGGAGATCCGCAGCTGCCTGCCCAAGCTTCTTCTGACTCACCACAAAACTCTGCCTTACTTCATCAGGAACAAACTTTGCAAAGTTATTGTGGATATTGGCCGGCAAGACTGGCCAATGTTCTACCATGACTTCTTTACAAACATCTTACAGGTAAGAGAGATTGTATGACTGAAGCCAGCTTTCTTGTGCTTGTCTGAATCAAAACTTGGAGAGAGGAAATGATTGCCTAATATATTAGGTACTATTTCAGTTTTATTATTGAAGTAAACCAAAGGATAGAATTACGTTTTTTTCCTGAAAATCCTTTCATTCTGTCAAAGCCTAACTTGTCATATAAATATCTATAATCTATACACTAATGCAACTTTCTAAAATCTGCTAACTTTTACTTTGAGCATAGCCTGTTAAGAGAACAAGTTATGAGCCAGGCATTGTGATTCAAATTGTAGTTTATCCATGATCTTTCTTGAATAATGTATCATCGCTCTTCCTCAGCTCTCTGTCTGTAACATGCAGATAATAAATAAAACTGAACTATCTTTCAGGGTAAGGGTTAGAATTACGTGATATATATACTACTCTTGGAAAAACAGCATTTTGTAAATAGTAAGGTGTAGCATTGGAATTGCCATATATATCACAGGCAGCTAACATTTTCAAGCATACGATCAAAAATCTGTAGTGCTGTTTTGGTCGGCTTCTTACATTGCTTTTCCTGACATGGGGATAGATCTCCATGCCAGAAAAAAAAAGACATTGTGTAACGTGTGAATGGTGTCGTCAATGTCAGTTAACTTTATGTCTGTTAACTTGTGCAGCCATTTCACATTCTTTACTAATTTATGTATCCCAGACAAAAAAGACTGATTCTTGGTGCCACATGCACATTACAACAGAGTGTATCTCTGGGAGACCAACTTCTGTATCATTTCCTGCTGTCTTTTCTCAGTCAACCAAATATTAATCAGGATCTTGAATATCTCTTTACTACGATGAATATGTGCCTCCACCTAGTCCACTTCGTAAATCACAGGGATTTGATTCTTTTGAAACTAGAAGATGACATGAGGGAACTGCACTGAGATGTGGAAGAGTTAAGATGTGTCCATTCTAATGCTAAATTTATTGCTTCCTTTTAGCACTCTATAGTTGTTGCCTTTCATTTTAAAAGAAGCTGTTGGCTGCTAATACTAAAATTCTTAACAGTTAATCCAATCCCCTGTTACAACTCCACTTGGGCTGATCATGCTGAAAACAACATCAGAAGAGTTGGCGTGCCCGCGGGAAGACCTCAGCATAGCAAGGAAGGAAGAGTTGCGCAAACTGCTCCTGGATCAGGTTCAGACTGTTCTTGGGCTTCTCACAGGTTAGTGGAAACAGTAGTGGTGTGGTTGTGAAGGGTGCCGCATCCCTCAGGGTGGCTTTTTTCTTTAGCAATACAGTAGGGCCCCGCTTTACAGCGATTCGCTTATGCGACAGCTTTCAATTAGGGAAAGTCCCCACATTAAGGCGCTTGTTCCGCTTTTACGGCGTTTTTTTAACGTCACGTGCCATTTTGACATCATTTTCGCGCAATGCACCCCATTATCTTCAATGGGTTCCGCTTTACGGCGATTTCCGCTTTACGGCAGCAGTCTGGAACAGAACCTGCCGCATAAGCGAGGCCCACCTGTAATGGACTTGTATTTGAAGAACTGACCTTTAAGGAGTATCACGGGCTGGTGAAACTGACAGCGATGAGCTGAAATTCAGTATCGATGCACACGTTAGTTTTGTTCTTCCAGAATCTAATAGGGTTTGGATAGGTTCATACACTTTCTTCAGGTATTCACTTCTGAATGTATGAAGGGATCTATGGGAATGCATGTGGCTCGTTCTGTCACCTCAGTGACATCGCGTGCATTTATGACGTTTCTAAGTCAGCATGCAGTTGGCGGACTGAAGGGGGGGCACCTTCCTCATACAAAAAGGTTTCCAAAACGGGGACGGAAACCCAGATTGGCCAGGGTTCCTGTCCCCATGTTGGAAATCTTTTGTGCGATGAAAGTGGCCCCTTCAGACCTGGCCAATGCACGCCTGCTAAGGAGTATTGCTGGCATGCTTGAAATCGCTTGTTGCCACAGGGCCTTGTGTGTGTGTGTGTGTGTTCAGCAGCGAATATCTGAAGAGGGCTAATGTCCTCGACATTAACTTTAGCCAATGACGATAATGATGATGCAGTTTAATACAGCGATAGAAAACTTGGGGACTGTGTTGCATTCCTTTGAGGAGGGATATGGTCATGGGAGCCACATACCAACAGTGGGAGGGACCAAAGCCAAAAGTGCTGTGCTGGGCTCCTACTGGGAGGAAGGGTGGGATAGAAATCTAATAAGTAAACAAATAAAAGTGGGCAGGACACTCCGTTGTTGCTGATACGCAAGCTCCCTTCCCCCACATTCTCACACCATCGCCGGGACCATGCTTCCTTCCCGTTCTTGGGGTTCAGCAGGGAACCCCAGTGAATTAGCAAAGCAGGAAAAGAGTGATCTTTTCTTCCCTTGGCAAAGTGCTGCTGAGTGACCCCTCCCTCTGCACAGTTCATTGAAGGTTCAGGGGGCTTCCCTTGGCACTGGTGGCTTAAGGTGGCAGCCGTTCTCTGCCCACACCACTGGCAATGCCCCAGAAGGTGAATTGGGGACATTGTCAGAAACAAAGGCGGCAGCGGCGGCAGCTGGGAACCATTAAGTGCATTTTATTATTATTAAAAAGTATTTCAAGGGTGGGGTACTGGAGCCCTGAGAGGCACCCAGGACTGCAAAGTCCTGGTGCCAGTTCCATTAGAAGGAAAGGCTGTCTCAGACATTTTTTTCATCAAATCTGAACATTCGTGCCAATAATTAGAGTTCTCTCTTAAGATAACTTTCTTCAAAAAGGATACTGAAGTTTTAATAAAACCTGGATCAGGGATTCCCTAGCAGTAGTCTGTGAGCTTCATTCAGGTGGTCTGTGGCATGTCTGTGAATTTGTAGTTGAAGTAGGAGATGGCACAGCCATTGTGTTAAATATTCATATTTTTTTTATTCCTCCTTTTCTTTCTTATATTGCCTTTTCTTGTATTACAATCTGAATTCTGTGGAGTGCGATATTTTAAATTATTTTAATACAATAAAATACAGTATATGAGAAATAAAAGAAGCAATGAAATTTCAATTAAAAATCATACAGCCCAGTGCATTACAATGACTACAACAGGGAGAAAAATCATTAACTGGTTTGCCGAGACCGTCAGCGGCTTGTGGGGGGGAAAGTTTGGGAACCACTAACCTAGATGTATTTATATCTTATTTCTGATGGCCTTGCTTACTAAAAATCTAAATCTAAATAACCCTGAACTTAGGACCACAGTAGTCCTGCTTAAATCATCAGTTTTGCTTTCAGAAATCATGCTAACTCTTAACTCGAGTGGACCTCTTCAGAAAGTAAATTACTGAGCTGAGAAACAGTTGCTTTGTGTGTGCACTTTCACCATTCGTAGCTGATAATTCAAAAGCACTTTCAAGAACTTTGTTTTGGTTGAATTGTGAGTCCCTGGTGGGGTAAAGCTCATGACTTCCTTTGCCTTCAAATTGCAGCACAATTCTGAATTCTTATTAGTGCCTAAAGCAAGTGACCCTGAACCCTCTGCTGCAACACGTGTACAGACCTAAATGTTTGAAAGGACACTGAGAAATGCCTTGAGTTCTTCAGACAGAGTTGGAATACTGATGTTTTTCTTGGGTTTACATGGAATCGGTGCTTAATGTGGTGAAATGGGGACACATCTGCAATTGTGGGGGATTTTGCTCTTCTTTCTTGATAGGTATTTTGGAAAGCATCTGGGATAAATACAGTGTTACTGCTGCCACTCCACCGCCATCTCCGACTTCGGGAGAAAGTGGTAAGGTTTGAGCCAGTCCCAATCTGCTTCTTATCCATATCGCTAGTGACTTCTATACCTCGATGATAAACTCTGGGTTAAGGATTAGCTATGCAGGGAAGAAATACCAGAGGGTGACATCCATTTTTTTTTAAAAAAAATAACTTTACTCAAGTTGTATAGGAGCTATTTAGTGCATTACCTCTTTACACTGTGGTTCCTGGCATGCGATCATTGCTCTGGTTCCTGGCTGGAAAAAGAACCTTGTTGTAGATTCCTCTCTTGCTGTGTCCCCAGGGCTTCTGACACTTATCCCAACAATGTGGCGAGCCACCCTGCAGCAACACTCTTTGCTGCTTTGGGTAATGTCGGAATGGACCCTTCTGATGACATGCATTAAGTCATCCCATTCTTGGCAAATGGGGCATCCATAATGCTTAGGAGTGCCTGCCAGAATATGTTAATTTATATTTGCTGAAGCACCTATCTCATTGTCACAAATGATGGCACTTTAATCTGAGAAGCTGTTGAGGGCTGTAAATTACACAAAAAGGGCTTCTGTCTGGCATTTACAGTTCCATTTTAATTAAGGGGCACGTAAAGTTCACTTCAAAGAACATGAGATGTATTGCAGTTTAGCTGACATAACAAAAATACCTCATCTCTCTAAATAAATTCTGTCCAGGCTAATTCATGACTTAGAGTAAATGGGAACAAGCTTGGCAGGCTCCTGTGTACTTGGTTAAACTTCAGCATAAACGAGGAAATCAAGGGGGAGTGGCTACTCAGAACATACAACTGGAAAGTGATGCTTCATCAGGGGACTTCATTCTGCAGATGCGGGCTGTTAAATTTCAAGAAGATTCAGAAATTTGAGAGGGTTGGGAATCTCTGTCTGATCCCCTGCATGTAGATGCCTGTGAGCAGCTTGCTGTAAGCCACAGATGAGAGTTTTAATCTTTAAAGTCACGGACAGGAAGTGAAAGTAAAACATTGCGGTTGAGTTTTGTGAGTTGAGTGTTGGGAGGTCCCCAGTTCAGACCTTGCTTCAATGGGAACCTTGACTAGGTAGACTTTACGCAAGCCACAGTCTCTCTACCCTCATATTCTGAACTATAAAGATGATAATACTCACCCAATTTGGTGGTGGTGTTAGGATCACTAAGAGAAAACATGTGAACTGTGGACGGGCCATAGCTTAGCGGTAGAGAATCTGCCATGCATGTGGAAGCTCACAGGTTGAATCCATGGCATCTCCAGGCAGGGCTGGGAGAGACCCCTGCCTGAAACCCTGGAGAGCTGCTGCCAGTCAGTGTAGACAGTACTGAGCTAGATGGACCAGTGGATCTGACTCAGCATAAGGCAGCTTCCTATGCTTCTAGCAGCTTTGAACAATCAAGGGTACTTATGTGCGTGTTAAGAGATCTGGCTTGCTGTAGTGGGTAGAATTTGGGACTAATGCCTGGCCTTTGAGATCAGAGCTCAAATTCCCCTCAGCAATGAAGCTCGCCGTGTGATCTTGGACCAGTCACTATCTTGTCACTTAACCTACCTCACAGGGATGGGTCGAGGGGGGGAAAAGACAAGTTTGTTGAAATAGAGGATGGGGTTCCCTTGTTAAGAATCTCAAGTGATAGAAATATGAATAATGTTCATATTTCACTTTATGATTTGCTTATGTTGCTTCATAGAAGAACATGCATATTTTATTTATCACACTCCACCCCCCAAAATGGAGTGCTCTTCCCTCTCCCATGGGTGAAGCAGCAACTATTGGCCGCTTCAGAAGTCTTGTAAGGTCACACCTTTCCGCCCAGGCTTTCCCTGACCCATAAGATCAGGACCTGTTTTTTATGTTTGCATTTCCTGAATTCTTGTGTTAATTTTTATATGCTTTTATGCTACTACTTTACTGATTTTTACTTTATGTTTTGTTTTATTGAAGTTTGTTTTTTAATGTTCTTCATTGCTTAGATTTTAACATATTCAGCAGTTAATAAATGCTTTTAAATAAATAAACTATACCCTAGTATTTATGTTTATACACACACTCTCTCTCTCTTCTTTCAAATGGATGTGGACAAGAAACATGCATACTGCCATGAGCTCCTTGGAGGAAAGGTGGGAGAAAATATAGTAGGTGATAGATCCTGACCACAGCTTACTAGATCTGCATTTCCTGGATTGTGTTCTTACCCTGTACGAAAATGCCCCCAAACTCTGCACAACGAAAAGCTTAATTGTGGTCCATATGTAAATTTCTACAAAGTAGACTTGGTTGTTTGTTTTTTTGTCTCCCAGGTGACCTTTTAAGTAGCCTGTTGCAGAGTCCCAGCGCGGCCAAATTATTGAACCAGCCAATCCCTGTCCTTGACACGGAGAGCGAGTATATTTGTTCCCTGGCATTAGAGTGCCTAGTCCACCTCTTCAGCTGGATCCCTCTGTCCACAAGCATCACCCCTTCCCTCCTCACTACCATATTCCATTTTGCCCGCTTTGGCTGCGACACCCGGGCCAGGAAGATGTCCTCCATCAATGGCAGCAGCCAGAACTCTGTCTTGAATCAAGAGCGGGTCCGGCTCGGGGTGCTTGCCATGTCTTGCATCAATGAACTTATGTCAAAGAACTGTGTGCCTGTGGAGTTTGAGGAGTACTTGTTGCGGATGTTCCAGCAGACGTTCTACCTCCTGCAGAAGGTTACGAAGGAGAACAATGCCCACACGGTGAAGAGCCGCCTAGAGGACCTGGATGAGAGGTAAGGGAGAACCAGCACCGCTAAAAACAGATAGCGTTGACCTTTCTGTTTTTCTGCCAGATTGTCTTTACTGACTTCTTGTTACGCATGGTGTGTTTAATCGCCTTTTTTTCAGAGTCCTCTGACGAAGGAGGAAGGGTGGGCAAGTAGGTGTACCCAGGTACGTTGGTTGTGGGAGACTGACGTTGCAAAGCGATTGTGGTGTTCTGTGCTTCTTCCTCCTCCCCCTCATTCATTACAGTTTGACTGCAGGTCTGAGGGTTGTACAAGATCTGAATTTGCCTTCGTTCGGTTGTTGCTGAAAGCAGCCGAAGAGGTGTAGCGAGGTAAAGGAGTGTTTCTGTTCTACTTGGCATCTCCTGTCGCATTCTAAAAGGTGTGGGTGGAAGACTCCAGGTTCTGAGGGGGAAGGGAGTAGTAACCATAGGCATGAAACCTACATCACCTACACAAGAGTTAGGGTTTGGTTTTGATCTTTGTAGCTTTTGAGAGTTGTGATGACTCGTGCCGTTGAACCAGCTATGCAAAATGTGCTCCAAAGTCAAATTCTGTTTCTTTTTTGTTCCTTTTAAAAAAATACTATTTTTTTTTTTGAAAGAGTGGTAACCCTGGACAGGATGCTTTGCTGATTTTAGGTTTTCGCAGAAATGTACTAAGAAGCCTTTAGGGCTGCTTTTGCCTACTGCATTTGACAAGAAGAATAAAGCAAAGAGAAAAGTACCTTGCCTTTCTAGAAGAGCTGTTCAAATGGAAATTGGCTGGGATGATTATAGGATGCAACATTCCGTGAATCATATTCCTGCCAGGGTAGGGATTCAAGAGCTCCGTTGGTACAACTGTCAGTAAAATTTGTTTCTGCAACTGAATGTTCCTGGAAGGCTAAAGTGGGGAAAAAAAGCTATAAATCGACTCTAGCTTATGTTTTCCTTCGAGAGGGTTGATTTTTCTCAGGCTGTGAGCATCTTGGGGACACAATTCCTGGTCTTCTCTTCAGTTGCTCATCCTAATCTCTTACCTAATATAGGATCCTTCCTTTCCAGTATACACTTCTACTGTGAAGGGAAAATAGTGCAAAATGTCTGCTAGGTCCTGCTTGTCCCTGTAGCAACCAAGCTGTGCTATTTGTCATTATCAATGTGGATGAGCTGGATTGAAAACCAGCTGTGAGCAGGCCTGTCAAAACTCCTTCATATTGGTGGAAATCTTCCAGCTGCATCTTTCTGTCCTATCCTTTTCTCATTCGCTTTGTAAAATTTTCCCTGCTCCTTGCTTCATACCACCACTACCACCACCACCACCATCCAGCTCTCTGTGCTTCAGAAGCAGGCGCTGATATAGGAAGCTGGTTATTGCAGTGCTATTGAAAGCATGAATTGGGCGATCTGATTAAAATCTCAGTTCTGAGTTTGAATTTACTTGGTGCTCTTCTCACATCTGATACTTGGAGAACCGCAGTGCTGGTCTACCTTACAGGGCAGATTGAAGGATTACCAGGATAATGTACATGAAGCATGTTTTTTTTTTGGTAAATATTTTTAATTGATTTTAAAGATATAACAATAACATGGTACAATCAGATTCAAAATTTCTGTGATACAACTTGTAATACCATTACAATAATTCATGCCCACTTAATAAAGTGAGTCATAAATAATAAACAACCCCCCATCAGTTGTGCCCCCCCCCTGAAACGGCAATGGCAAGAACACAGGAATATAAAGCAACAGTAATAAACTGAAACAGAAGTCGATGTCAACTGTAAATGTAAGACTGGAAATTTTGATTTTGAACTTCCAAAAACATCACATAACCCCAGATTACCGAGGAGGAAGTGGCATCATGCATGCCAAATGCTGGCATAATGAGATGGGAGATCCTGACCTTGTGTTTGATGAATATATTTCACAAAAGAATACCATATCTGTACAGATTTGTCTTTTTTGGAGATCCCTGTGCCACTCTCAGTTTTGCTGTTAGTTTTTCCATAAAAGCGAGAAACCATACTTCTTGATACCAGTAACGGAGGGTGACACCTTTTAAATCTCTCCAGTGTTCAGCCCTGTGAGCCTTGCCACCATTAGATACCCAATAAATATTTTTATTGTACATGAAGAATGTACATGAAGCACTTAAAATAAATGTTTGGTAAATAACTAGTTATTACTGTTATAATCGTGACTCTCTTACAGAGGCACTTTAGCTAAAATCTTTAAAGATGTCCAGGGTCTGTGAGTGTTGTACACCGAGGAACTCTTAAGTTCTGTGGTGTAGGGGGGAAAAATACAACTGAAGGAATTTGAATGTCTGTCTTTATTTTGCAATATCCTTTTAATTAGCTTCTGCTCTTCCAAAATTAAAGGGTTTTGTGGGGTCTAACAGTGCAATTGTTCTGCTTTCAGGTGTGAGGATTTAACTAGAATGGGATTGGAGCACCTGTGCCCCCCAACCCCCAGATGTTTTTGGGCTCCCAGCTAGCAGGGCCAATGGTCAGAGGTGATAGGAGCTGGAGTCCCTGGACTAGAATGTCTCTTCAGCGGAGAACAGCTTTGTTTTTGTCTCTGCTGTATCAGCTCTGTGTTCTGTCGCAATTAAATGGTTCTACAGTAGAAAATATTGGCCATGATCCAAACAGTGATTATTTGGTTTTGAGAGCAGCACCTCCCTCCCCGCCCCCCACAAAACCCCCATCATGCCCTATCAACACCAGCTTTGAAAGTCCTTTCGGTTTCAAAATTAGTATGGCATAGTGGGCTGTGGTTTGAGATACACAAGACATTCCTCTCCTGGGCCTGAAGGGCTAGTTATATAGAATCATACGAGTTGGAAGGGGCTTTGTAGGCCATCGAGTCCAACCCCCTGCTCACAGCAGGAAATCCACAGCTAGAGCATCTCCCGCAGACAGCCGTCCAGCCTCTACTTGAAGACATCCAGTGAAGGGGATCCCACCACCTCCCTAGGCAGTCGGTTCCATTGCCGAACCACTCTTACTGTCAAGAAGTTCCTTCTAATATCCTTCTAATATGGATCATGGATCCTGGTCATTGTCCAGTGCCTAAATAAGTTTCAGTGTGCCTCCACATTTTAGTACAACTCTTTGCCGATCCAGTATTGTCTCAACTTACATAAGTGATGGTAAAATATGTAAAGCACTGGGGGGGGTGTTCTTAGCTGATGTTTTAACAGAAGCTAAAGTCGCTTTTGACGAGAGTATCTCTTTCTGCTGTGTTTCAGGTAATAATGGAATGAAGGGTTGCCCGCCATGTAGGTAATTGTTGTAGGGATTTAATTTAATTGTTTACAAAATGGCTACAAAGTGCATTATTTAATGAGATAAGTGAATGTCAATATTTCAGTGCTATTGTTGCTTCCGGCAATATCCGCATTCACTCCATCAGGCTTCCTCTTGTCTTTCTCTTGCAGTTATATAGAGAAGTTTACTGACTTTCTGCGCCTCTTTGTGAGTGTCCACTTGAGGAGGATTGAGTCGTACTCCCAGTTCCCTGTGGTTGAATTCCTGGCGTTGCTGTTCAAGTATACGTTTCATCAGGTACAGCACTGGAACGTGACTTCTGCTTAATTCGGTTTTGTTCAGAGCTGATTATCCACTGCAGTATATCAAAGGTGTTTCTTGTAAGCTCAGAGGTTCCACATGGAGACTACTGAGTGGCTTTCACTGTTTTCGAATTAAAATGGTCTTCTTACATTTCAAAATACCAGCACTCTTGGGCTCCAGATTGGCCACTGAACGCCCTGTGTGTATATTTAAGCAGTCTGGCATACCTGGATAGAATATATCTGATACCAAGCAACATGGGGCCTTTGCTGAGATCAAATCTGATTTATTTATTTATTATTATTTTAGTAGAGAAGAGTTGGTTTCCAGTAAAATAGGAAACAAAAGGCAAATGTTATTTTAAACTCTTAAAAATTGTCCATTAAAGAGTAGTCATTTTATAGCCATTTTTACCTCACTCTTCAGCCGAAAAGGTTCCCAGGGTGGCTTACAAAATACTAATAAAAACAACAAACAAAACAGTCCCTGCCTGCAGGCTTACAGCCTAAAGGACACAACTGAGTACCTCTTACTTGAACCAGCTTGTTTTTAAAATGCAAGGTGCAAGCTTTTGAGCTACACAGAATCTTTCAGGCTTCTTCAAAGAAAAGGAGGGTGGAGAGGGGATAGGAGATTTCTGTGCCAAGATGAGTGTTTGCATATCTTCTGTCTCTGAAGCATTTTTTTCTATAAGGTGGTAGTGGTAGTGGGCAGGAATTTAGAACAAAGCCTAAATAAATTAAAATAGAACATAATTGGCAAGATTTCAAATTCACACATACACACCAGACTCACTCTTCAAACCTCTAGGGATTCTCGGAGCAACTCACCTTGAAAATATTAATTAAAAGGGCAAATAAAATTCGGACAGGGCACGACACAAACACTAGCAGAACAAATACGGGCTTTTTGGTGTGGCACCCCATGCTTGGAATCGCCTCTATGGGAAAGCCCACCTAGTGCCTTTGGGCACTAGACGAAACCTTTATAACATGCTTAAGCCTTCAGAATGTTTTATTTTAAAGTAGAGGTCTATATCGTCCCCTCTATAGAGATGAGCTTTTTTGAATGTCAGGGGAAACAACAGGTGTGGAGAGGAGGTGGGGATGGATAAGGCGGTTCGGTTCACTGGGAAGGTCCTAAGTGGGGATTTGAAGGGAAGCAAGGAAGAGAAGAGAAGGCTCTGGGGACTATAGAGTGGCCATTACAATTCTGCCTCTCCAAACACGGTGTGTGCTGCTGTTCACGACTTGTGTGTTGACTTCCATATTTCAGCCTACCCATGAAGGTTACTTTTCCTGCTTAGACATCTGGATGCTCTTCTTGGACTACTTAACCAGCAAGATAAAGAGTCGTCTAGCTGATAAAGAAGCAGTTCTCAACAGGTAGGCAAAATGGATTGAGGTCATGTGGTGAAATATCCCTTGCTCATACGAGTAGTGGTTTTTCCTGCTGCTTCCTTCACTGTCGGTATTTGAAGACTGCAGCGGCTTTATTAAAGGCTCACACTGTTGGTAGCAAGGTGGGAACAGAAGACTGGTATGCAAGTGCAGCAGAAGGAAGTGCCCAAGTGGACTGTCCCATTCTGTGTAGGTGGGAGATATTTTTGAATACTTCCCCACATAAATAAAAATCCATCAAGTTTTTTTAAAACTCTCTAAAGTTAAAAATAAAACTAGCATGCAAGGGATAGTAGATCTAGTTCAACCTGTTTCCTGCTGTGCTAGCTTTTTACTTTCAGACTTTTTCCCCCACAAGAGAGTATTCAAAAAAAGTGACACGCTCTCTAAAGATAAGAGGGTATCGTCCATTTTGCCACCTCATACTGTGGTTTATGTAGATCAGGCCCAAACAAAACTCTTCGTAACACTTTCATCCCAAATCTAACTGTCTTGGATTTTGGAGAGCTGCAGCCAAAAATTATTAGCTGTTCATAGAGCAAGTACCAAACCTTGATTTTGCTACTTGTAACCGTACAAGAAGTATGAAGTTGCATCATTATTTCTGGGAGTGCGCTTTTTAGTACAACTCTTACAGTAGTCATATGGACAGGAAGTTATACAGCAAATGTGTACATGTGAGCATAAGTGTGGTTATACCACAGGAACAACATTTGAGGCTTCCTGTCCAGTGCAGTTTAAACTTGTTATTTATTCAACAGCCATGTACCAATCATCTAGTCTGGATGTGTCTGTGAGCCTCCCAATTCAGCGGGCTGCCTGGCTGACCCTTTTCTGTGCCCTCACTCTGTTTGCTTAAGATAGAGGACTAATTTGCAAATTATGCTTTCTCCTGCAATTGTCTGCAGGAAGGGAGTGAGAGCAAGCCTCAGGTTTGCATGCTCAGTCCCCTTACTGCAAGGGGAAACAAGTGACCAAAAGCATATCTTGACTCTCCCAGACTTGGGGAAGGCTGCATGTTCAAATAACCACAGGATATCTCCTTCAGTAGTTCATTTGTCGCCATACTGAGAAGAGAGTGAGAGGGAGCAAGAAAAGCTGTCCACAAGCCTCCCCAGAAGGGGTGGAGGAAAATCAATCTCCAGCTTGTTCACTTGTGTTTTGCCTTTGCTGTTCCTCATTACATTTTTCATACGAAAGAATAATAGGACAGCAAGTACTTCCTGCAACTTGTCATGTCACTGTTGGAGCTGATGTCAATCTGAACTCACTGGTGTGTTGCATATTTTAAGTTTTGCAACTAGGAAGTCTCGTGGGAAAATAGACCTGACTTCTGCATTTGTACAGGCGGTAAATACCTCACTTCTCAGAAGAGCATTCTTTGAATGAAGTCATACCTGTAGATGCTGGAACGGTTTTTGTGGTTTTGTAGGAAAGGGCATGAATTTCTAAAGCCATTTTGGCATATAAGCAGTGTATAAATTAGGGGTGGGGGGAAAACTTTGATTCAGTTCGCATTTAAAGCAGAATTTATCAACTTCGAACTTTCCAAAACGAGATGAGAACCGAATTACACTTATTCAAGTTTTGTAAGGGAGTTCTCCAACCGAAGAATGTTTACAAAAATGCATATATTTGGGGGAAGTGTACATAAAAATATTAGTGAAAATAACATACACAAAAGCATTATATCAGGAGAAATTTCTTGCAAAATTGGATATGTTAATCAAAACTGCATACAAAAATATGTGTGAGGAGAAATTTGCACTAAAATGCAGAAGGATTTTCATGAGGATTTTTTTTACAAAAAAAATGCAAATTGCTGTAGAAATGTGGAGAACTGAATTTGCAGTTGGAAAAATTAGAAACTGAGAGGACTGAAATTGACAGATCCTTCCTTCCCTAATGTAAATCAATAAATTATGCATGATTGGGAGCTGTGCATTTTATAAAACAGCAACAGAACAAATCTCTGTACTTGGATAACTTAAATCCTACACTAGAAAAAGCAGACTTCTGCAACCTGTATGAATTAAACAAGTCAAACCAATTTTCATATTCTTTATTTACGGAATTTTTTGTTGCTGTGGGGAAGAATGGAGTGTGTTGCACGACACTGAAGATCCAGTTCAACCTCTGGCTTTTGAAATTTCACTGACACATTTGTATCTCTGAAGATAAAACCAAAGAGCTGAAAGTTTGCTTGCTTTTAAAAAGAGAAGCTAAGAATCTGAAGGTGCTGATATTATGATTATGGTACATCAGTGTTATAGACGAATCTCAAGTCAGAGGGAACACTCTTTGGAAATTCAGAAGAGAGAGCACTGCGGTCTCTCAAGCTTAAGATTCTCCCATGAAGCACTGGTCCTTAACCACGACATAATTGACTAGTAAAATGCATTCTTTGAGAGGCCTTGCTCCATCCTTAGACAGGTTCCTTGGTAGGGAGAAGACAGGAATAAAGAGAAACTAGGCAGTGTTTATATTCACAGAGCTGGAGATTAATTTTACGTAGTCTGCTAGGTTAAAAAAACAAGGCAGGTAAAGCGACCCAATTTGACTTCTGTTGGATTTTTCAAAAAAGCTTACTATACCATTTAACCTCCTGCATCGTTATCTTGCATTTTCCTCTCCCTTTTTTAAAAAATGGGCTGGAGTTCATCCTTGAAACACAGTATCGCCCTGAATATGTACGCGAACCTTCATTCCCATATTATTGGAGATGGTGTTGTGTTGCCTTGTGTTTTCTCTCGTCCTCTTAAAAATGGCTGTAGTGATGAAGCCAGGCCTGTGAGTATGCGGGATGAGCCAGCCCTCTAGAAAACAAGTGTGGAAGTGGAGCCTGGATCTTAGAATCCAAGATTTGCTGTCCTAATGTTCATATTCACTGTCTCTCTTTTATTTGTGAAATACCCTTCCTCCTGATCTGAACAGTGTCCTCTTTTCAAACAGCACCTGAAAGCCCATCTTTTTGAGATGGCATCAGAAGAATGAAGGGTGTGCAGGATAGTATTAAGGGAGAGAAGATGTATGGATGAGGTGCTGGGGCAGCTTGCCCCAACTTGGTGCAGCCCAGAAATTCTTGGGCTGCAGTTCCCATCATCCCTGACTATTGGCTGTTCTGGCTGGCTCTGATGGGAGTTGGAATCCAAAACCATGTGTGTTGCACTGGGTTAGAGAAGGCTGCAGGAGAGCATGTGCACACCTAGAGAACAGATTTCATCATGTAGAAAGAGATTCCTTTATCCCTTTCTGAATAGCTCAGGTGTCCTAAAATTTACATGAAATGTTGCTTTCTGCCAAGGCCTTTGTGAGCACTTCCCCTCTTGTACTTCATTGAGAAGCATTTTCTCTTGAATAAGGAAGCTGTGATTTCAGACCAAAAGATGATAAAACACCTTTTCCAGATGTTACCTAGGGATTTAAACATAATTAAACATTCTTAGTGTTCTTGATTCCAGTATCCACTCTGCTAAAAAGAAATCCAAGTTAGATTTTGTTTAATGCAAAATTGTATCAATCCCTTTGTTTAAAATGGTGTTTGTTCAAATGTCTCGCATACCATGCCCTTTTCTCTTGTATTGCATTTAAAGCAATTTATACCTCGTCCTGTAGCCAAAAATACTCTCTGAGTGGCTTACAAAAAACTTTGCTTAGACTGTCCCACTCTTCAGGCTCACAATCTAAAAAAGGCACGGCACACAAGGAGAATGGAATGGGAGGGAAGAAGAAAAAGCAAACTCAGGCACAAGTTCTTAAAGTTGCAGTCCTTACAGCACAATGATATGGTTCTGTACCTGCACATTCTGGCTATCTAGAACAGCAGCAACTCCTTGGTGATGTCAGTAGCAGTTCTGGCTCTCTTGCCTTTGATACAAGAGCAGTTCCTCCCTGAAAGCACACTCTTCTCCTCCTCCCCCTCCCCATTCAGATCCAGAAGCAGAGCCGGTGGCAATGTCCGTCATACAGTTATTTCCTCAGACAGCTGATTTGATGACAAAATCCTCACGGGAGGGGGCTTGATGGAGTTGTTCTTTTTGCTGTTAGCCTTTTCCCCCATTTTTTTTTTGGTTCTTGTTGTATTTCCTCTCTTCTAAATGTGTATTTGCAAAACCATTACTGAAGTGGCACGCTTGAACTCGTTTAGAGGAGTTGCAACCTAGGTTTTACGATAAAATGATAGGTTATGGACAGTTCTTCTGAAGGGAGTACAAGAATGGAAGCGCCTTAACATGCAATGCTTCGGTAGGTGATCGGTGAACCACACTAAACCTACCACAGTTTCCCTCTTCCCCCCTCCCTACCTGGCTGGTTCACACATGCATGTTAGTAGCTCATCTGTAACTTCAGGCAATGCCGTGAATGTGTGCCATCGCAGATTAGCTGCTGCAGATGGAACTTTTGCTTATCTCCTGATGTCAGTTATTGTTCTCTGGAGGCAATTCACACATTCAGATGCAAGCCAATACAGAGGAAGTGATTGAGATGCAGGTGTCAGCTGGGCCATTGTTCCATCCTGTCTCTGCTGTGGGCAGTGGCTGCTGTTGCCCAGGTCTTACGTTTTCTTCTAATATTGTACAAGGGTAATGTGGCTGGCATTTGGGCCCCAGAAGCTACTGTGTGGGAGTTGGGAAACCTCTACAGAAGCAGCAGCAGTTCAGAGTATGTGTTGGCCATCTCTCCAGTTCAAGCAACGCTGCTGTAACTTCCCACTGACTGCCGTTTCCTTCCATAATGCCTCCAAGTTTTATCTGTGTTTTTTGCTCTTTCACAGGTATGAAGACGCCCTGGTTCTGCTGCTGACGGAGGTGTTGAATCGAATACAGTTCAGGTACAACCAGGCCCAGTTGGAAGAGCTGGATGACGAGACGCTGGATGATGATGTAAGAAGCAGAGGATTGTGGACATGAAATTATAACAGCTGTGAATGTCAGTCTAGAAAACTGCATGTTTCATCGGTGGAGGAATGTGCAGAATTGCACAGCTAAAGTATTTAAGGCTAACAGATTCCTGATGCTCTCTTAATCTCTTTGTACCACCCTCCAGTGTCTTGTGCCTTGTAACCCTAAAGGTTGGATGTCATATGCAGCATAGAAATTATGCAGTGTTAAGCCCAAGATCCTTTTGTAGATACTGGCTGAATTTTTTCGAACAGCGCCCTATGAAGGCTTGAAACCATCATCTCGAGTAAAACTGGGGTGTAGAAATCCATCACAGAACTGGATTCCATAGCAGGTTTTCCAGACACAGATATCTGTTCTGCTGAAGCAAAATGAGGCGGTAAAATGAACCTTACCACTTAAACTGCAATTAGGTGAAGTCATGTTTAAATCAACCAGTCTGTGGGAAAAGGCCCTGCAAGTAGAAAACAAGCAGAAAAGGTGTTGGGTGGGCTAGAACTTTTCTCCCAGTTATGCTAGTTGTTGTTTGTTTTTACTTGCAGACTTTTTTAAACGTTGGTAGAGCATTCAAAAATGACATTCCCCACTCATAGCATGAAGTGAAACAGCCCGCTCTACCATGTCAGGATACGTTCATCTCTTTTTTTTTCTGCACATGAAAACCGGTTTCAACAGCCCTGATATGAACATAAATGAAACAGCTGGTTCTGGTTTTTCTTTCCCACAGCAACAGACGGAGTGGCAGCGGTACTTACGCCAGAGCTTGGAAGTAGTGGCTAAAGTCATGGAGCTCCTGCCGACGCATGCCTTCTCGACACTGGTGAGTGGGCAGACGGAGTTTCAGATCTATGCTATCATTACTTCAAAAACCTGATTTTTGATGCAAGGTGTAGCAGGAATCCCAGGTAGTTAGACTTATTGCGTGTTCAGGGTTTTGTCCCCGCTGGTTGTGTACCCAGCGATGGTTCTGTTGTCCCAATATGAGCACGGTAGCCAGGCAAGTAGAAGGTGGTGAGAGAAAAGCTTTGAGTTTGAGGAGCACAGTCCTTTCTGACTTAGAATGGAAGCTTGTGTGGAAATGTTGTCCCTCTAGAGATGAACGTTGGTCATGGCAGGGAGGGTTCTGGGCCTTCACAGCATTGTTTGTATGCATGTGACAAAGATTCAGGCACGTGAGGAAATGAAGATGGGCTTCCTTTTTGGATAAGCAGAAGTATTTTTGTGGCTGGAAAACGTGGTTACATTCAAGCAGACAGGTGTAACATACATTTTGCAGTGTTGCATTCTCTGAACAACTCCCATCAGCTCCAGCAAGCATGGCCAACGGCCAGGGATGGTGGGACTTACAGTTCTGTAATATCTGAAAAGCACCATGTTGGATCCTCCTCTAGGCAAATGTAAGAGTAGCTCAGGGATAGGGAACCTTTGCCCTCCAGATGTTGCTGAGCTACAACTCCCATCATCTTTGGCCATTGGCCATGCGCCCTGGGGTGATGGGAGTTGGTGTCCAACATCATCTGGAGGGTGCCATGTTGGGTACCCCTGGTCCAGAGATAGGGCAGGCCACACTTTATTAGTAAAAGCATTTATATGTTGCTCCATCATAAAACATCAGGGAGGTGTACAGCAATATGAAAGTTTTAAAAATCAAGACTGGCTACTCAGGAAAATGTTGGAACAACTGCATAGGCCTGTTGTCATAAAAAAAAGTCTTCAAGAGACACCTGAAAGTCAAATGTGAGGATTTCTGCTGAATCTCTACTGGAAGACACTAAATGTGCAACTCCTGATTGAGGCCAGTCAGATCTCTGTAACACTTTGGAACACATTGGGTTGTATTCAGTTAAGTCCCACTTACTGTAGACCCACTGAAATGAATGAACCTGTTAGCCATGTCTGTTAGCTTAAGTGGGTCTACTCTGAGTAGCATTGAATACCGCCCATTGTGTGTCTGGCAACTTGCTCCTGCTCTTACTGACTAAAGAGAGGGGCCGTAGCTTTGTACAATGAAGGCCCCAGATTAAAACCCTGGCACTTGGCTGCAACCCTGGAGAGCTGCTGCTGGTCAGAGCAGACAGTGCTGAACTCAATGGACATGTAGTCTGACCTGCTATAAGGCAGCTTTCCTGTGATCTCCAGTAGGATTGGTGTTCTTCGAAGAACCACATCTGCCTACCTAAGAGTGTCAAAGTAGGTAGTGCTCTGTCAGCCACATGGGTGCTGACTGGAGAATAATCTACCCCTGATCCTAGTCATTGGCTTTCATCATCAGGAGTTATTTTTTGGTGCAGATTACGTCTGGGGGAAGCGTGGGGATGCGTACAGACAGCGTTCAACCTGCCCCTGTGAGAACACAGCGCTGGAAGAGAGCAGCGGTTTCTGTTGAATGGAAACCACTTTCTCCTCATTGAGTGAGGTACACTTCTCCCCCCATCAGCTGATGGACGGGTGGGAGCATGCCTTGCTTCAGCAAAGGAACAGTTCAGAGCCCACTTTAAGCTCTTGATTGTTCACGTATGATGTCAGATGGTGGGTGGGTGTGGCTTCCTGAAAATGGCCTCATGGGCTAAATGGGGAGGCCTGGTATACCAACTTTGGCCCGGGGGCAGAGGCTCCCCACCCTGGTTGATACAATCAGTTGTTGCACTGGAAGTGTTCCTTTCTTCCACTAATGATTTCTTATCAATGATTTCCGTCTTCTCTGCCATCTCTGCTTGCACAATCCATTCTTAAGATACTTCAGATTCCAAGGAAACTGATTATTCTCATGTGCCTGTTTCAATCATTGTGAAAAAATGTGAACAGCCAGAAATTAGCAGACAAAATAGGCTCAAGAATAAAAACTGCATTTCTTAACTTTAGTGAGTTGATCCATCTATATACCATGGGTTTGGCTTGAGCAATGGCTGGTAAAACTTTCAGAGTGGCTTATGGGGCAAAGGGAGGTGAAAAGGAATATGAACGCTTCTGGCCTTATTAGAAATACCAAATTATTTACATCACTGCTATAAAGCACTTTTCATATGTAAAATGTGCCCCGTTACTGTATCTGTTTATAAGGCCTCTGAGGGAGTAGGTTACTTATTGTATAGGCAAGCACCTAAGGCTAAGAGATTGCCTCTCGCCTGTTTGCAACCCAGTGGTAGAGATTTGATCCCGTGTCCTTTGGGTTCAAGGTTCGGATCTGTTCTGTCAACCTTTGCCCTTGGCAAAAGACTCTTTGTACAACTTTCCTGTAGTTATCGCCACATGGAAACGACAAAGTTGCCGCCCTGAGTTCCTACTGGGAGAAAGGGCACGATATAAAATAAATTAATAAATAAATAAAAGTGGTACGAGATAACTTTGCTAAAATAAAATTATCCAGTTAGAGATCAACTTTAAGCAAGACCTTTGCCCCTCCAGGTGTTGCTGAACTATAGCTCCCATCAGCCTCAGCAAGCTTGGCCAGGAGACAGGGATGATGGGAGTTGTAGTTCAGAAACATCTGGAGGGCCAAAGGTTACATGCACCTGCTTTAAGCTAAAAGGCCTAGCTAGAACAACCATGCAGTGTCAGCTTTGCCATATGACTCCTGGAAAAGACAGCCAAGGTATCTGATGATTTTCCTGATGTTTCCCATCGGCCTGCGCTGCTGCGAAGGTGCAACATAACCCTTCCCCAACTAACTAATGTGCCGAGTCCTTGTCTAGTGGGAGGAGATTAGCACTTAGAATTCCTTGGCATGAGACACTGTGCCTTACAGGGATTCCCTCCCCTGCCCCGTCTCCCCTTTCTTTCCGCTTCAGAGACCCAGCTCCTTGGTGCAGTTTGCCAACTGAGACGGTGCCTCCTTAAGCCATGCTGCGAATGTGTCTCTAGTAGCATGGTGTGTTTTTATATGCCTTGTTGTGGATCCTGTGAGGCTCTTCATATTTGCGAGCTGGTGTTGCTGCTTCTGTCCCAGATCCACATCAGCCTTTGACCCTTAGCCCCTACGCTACACCAACAGAACGGCAGCTATAAATGACGCCTGTATGGCAAAACAACGCGTGGTGCTACATGCATTGTTAACCAACACATCTGGATTTTTTTTAAGCAAAAAAATAAGGAGCAGGGGTGTAGTTTTATCAGCAGGGCTGGAACACACAGGGAAGGGAGGTTAATCCTTTCCTCCCTGATCACTATCCTGATAAAAATCCACCCCACTCTCAAAGCTACTTAAGCCTCAAGGAAAAATAACTCCCATTGCTGCCGCTGGAACTCTTTTTCTAAGGCTCCTCACCATAAATTGCCTGAGTAATCTTGAGCATGCTGCACTCACAACATAAGCCCTCCCGTTTATAACACGAAGGTAGTAATCGTTATGGAATTGTTTCATGGCTTTTTTCCTTTTGCTAAGGCTGACGCTGTTTCATCTCAATCGGTTTCATTTTGTGTATTCTTGTATGTCAGTTTTGCATGTAAGCTACCTTGGTGACCATGGTAGAAAGGTGAAGTACAAGTCTTTTACAGAAATTGACCACTGACCTACCTTTACAGGTGCTACCTATCTTTTTAGATTTTCCCAGTAATGTATGTGAAGCACTTTGAGCACTCGCATGCTTTATAAAGGCAGCTGAGGATGTTAATGTTAGCCATTGGGACCCATGCAGTTCTGCAAAGGTGCCATCTTGGTGTCTCTGAGGGCACTGTGGAACACACTCTGCTGGATCTGAGACAGCCCTTTAGGGAATAAGAACTGCTCTTCTAGAAAGAGAGGCTTCTTCCGATGGAGAATTGCTTTCCTGCAGTGCCCCTTTACCGTTTTTCATGCTGTACTCTGAAGCTTGTACTGAACTCAAACCCATTTTCACCATCAGTGTTCGTGAAAGGTTTTAGGTGACAATGAATTGTGCTGAGGCCCAGATTCTAAACAGCAGAAAAGCATGACATTTTCACTATATTTGATGACCTTGTGGTTACATTGTTGGCTATTTCCCCTCCTCAGTTTCCAGTTCTCCAAGAGAATTTAGATGTGTATCTGGGACTCCAACAGTTCATAGTCACTTCAGGGACAGGTAAGGCAAACTGCCAGCATCTGAAATTTCAGATATGTGTGCTGTTTCTATTGCTGCAATACTGTGCCATTCCACTAAATTGGCGTTCTCTAAATTGCCACTGAAAAACTGTTCCAACCTCTTGCTGATGCACAGTGACATAAACTTTTATGCTGTCATAAGCATCACAGTAGCTGAAACATGTTAACTCTATATGTTTAACCATATTACTATTGAAATATAAATGCTGTCCATAGTAAATATAGTTTTAGCTTTCACAAATATGGCTCATATGTGTGCTTTAAAAAGGTGATTTAACTTCCTGTGTACTTTGGTAATTTATATCAAATAAATTTGTAGGAGGAAGACACGAGGATTTATGTGCTTGCCCTTTAATAAAATTATCAAAGCAATTTACAGTAAAATTCCATTTAAAACACACAGTTCAGCTAAACATTCTGTTCGACACTGGGGAATTTATATCATGAGGTATCCCATTAATGGAAGTAAAATTAAAAAAAAAAAACTAGCAAGGCTGTAAAACTCAAGCAGTAGAAAGCAGCCGCCGCCTATAAAAGATTACAAAGCCTTGTGAAAATAAAAGGGCCTTTGCCTGTCACTAAAATAACACAGTGGTGTTGGGTGAGCCCCTCTATGGTGAGAGTGTTCCATAGTTGGGATGCCACCACCAGGAAGGCCTTCCCGCTAACCACCCACTCCTCTTCAGATAATGGGAGCAGCCATAGAAGGCCTTCTGCTAAAAGTGTTAGGATACAGACCACAGGTTTTGAAGGGCTTCAGACCTTAAAGCCAACCCTTTCAATTTGGTCCGGAAACTGACTGGGAGCCTGTGCAACTGACACAGCCCAGGCACAATGTGATCCTAGCATCCACACCAGTTAGTTGTCCAGCTGCTGCATTCTGCACTGTCTGCAGTTTCTGAGCCATCCTCAAAAGCAGCCCCGAGTAGAGCACATTACAGTAGTCTAGGCACGTAAAAGGTCATATTGGCAGGAAACTGACAACAAAATTTCAAATTACTTTTGACTCCTATTTAAATACAAGTTCCAAATCCCACTCTGTTTCCAAGAGGGTATGCTCTTCAACAGTAGATATTGGAAACAAGTGTTTACCGCACAACTCCTCTACAGTGGCATGTGAACTTGTTTCCTGCGCTGGCTGCTAAAAACATCTGCTTCTGACTCCTGTTTAAATTTCTGTTCTTGTTTGTGGTTAAATGGGGCCACTCTTTTCTGAAAAATATTTGAGCCTTTTGTGGGGGGAGGGAAGAGCTGCAAATGAAAGATCAGAACAGCAGTATCCCCTTTAACAATGCCTCTTCTTCAATGGCCTGATTTAACAATCTCACTAGCATTCAGCGCTTGAACTGCAAGGCAGCTAATATGAAGCAAAAGCATGTAATGTAATTACAGTAAATGTTTCATTTCCTGGTGAGCTAGCTGCATAATTAGATTTCTCATCTTGAGCACTTTGTGTATTACAAGGCTGTGGCTACAGACAATCTTTGTATTTAAACTCTAAAGTGCTTGTGCAGAACCCATGTATTCATTATTATTTATTTTATTTATTACATTTCTACCCCGCCTTTCTTTTCATGATTGGAACC
The DNA here is from genome assembly GCF_030035675.1 of Rhineura floridana. Lineage (NCBI taxonomy): Eukaryota > Metazoa > Chordata > Lepidosauria > Squamata > Rhineuridae > Rhineura > Rhineura floridana. The sequence goes on along the minus strand of NC_084496.1, from coordinate 7,249,814 downwards.
CAAGGCAGCTTACATATGGTTCCCAGGCAGTCTCCCATCCAGGCACTGACCAGTCCTGACCCTTACGTGCCTCCAGACCATGTAATTTGCGCCTGTTAGCAGAAGACCTTCTGTTCAGATCTTCCCTGGCACTTTTATGCCGAGTGCCTCCTGCTGTCATTTCAGGTCACCGGCTGAACGTCACAGCAGAGAACGACTGCAGGCGATTGCACTGCTCCCTGCGGGACCTCAGCTCCTTGCTCCAAGCCGTTGGCCGGCTAGCCGAGTACTTCACGGGGGACATGTTTGCTGCGAGGTTCAGTGATGCTCTCACCGTAGTGGAGAGGTGGGCAGAATGACACCCTTGTCGTGTTAGATTCTAGGGCAGGCCTCTGAATAGCTGCTGGCACTTCAGCCCCGGCCACTGTCTGATGCGATGATCCTGTGCACTCGTAAGATAATGTTGTTGGGGTCGATTCATAGACCACTTAATGCTGAGATGGCTTCTAAGTGGTTAACAAATCATAAAAACCAATTGCATGACGCTGTTAAAATACAGAATAATAAGAAATACACCACCATTTAAATACTTAGTAAAAAAAATCCCTTTAAAATATAAGGGTTGTATCTAACAAAGTTTTACTCAGAGTATACCCAGTGAAAT